>NW_024039006.1:0-600000 GCF_016077235.1 Cyprinodon tularosa | reverse complement strand
ATCTGAGTTCATTTCAAAACTACTTAAAATATATGATAGGCCATTTTTATATATATCTCCTAATCTTTAATTACCATTCTTGTCATTTTCACTTCCAGTAAATACACATGCCAGAAAATTGGAACATATTTTTAGCTTTAAGTGTGCAACTTCCTCTTTTACAAACTGAAATAAAGCCACAAGTTATGAGGGAAAACAGATACTATGAGGTCATTGTATTAGACAAAAATTACGAAACCTGCTGTGGATTTGGAACGATGTATAATGAGTAAAAGCCAATGTATACCATATAAAACCACAAGCTATATTTTAACAGTAAATATAAACCATATCATTATAGGCATTGAAAATGGGATCAAATTAATGATACAATCCAAATAAAGCAGAGAGAATTATTGGCAAGCACAAAGGTAGAAAATAAAGATTTATAGGTCCTGAACAGTGATTGAGGTCTTCCTCATAACCATTTAAACTGATCTGCTTTCCTTTTTGCATATTAGATTTTTTTTTTTTTTTTAAGGAAGAGAGAATTGGGAACTGAAGCCAAGCCAGCTGTGGAACACACAGAATATAGATAACTGACTGAAACAAGATAGATAAGAAGATAGTGTTCCAGAACCAAAGTTGCATAGAGGTGAGCCTGACTAGTTCTGGTCAGCAATGCTTCACCTTCTGAACAAGCTCAGGTTTCTTCCCCTCTATGTCCGGTGATATTCCACATCTGCAGAGCCAGCTTAAGCTTTTGGGGATTAGATCTTTGACTGCTGCCCAATCCTCTTTGAACCCGTCCATTGTATTAGCCCACTATAAAAAAAAAATTCTAACAAAAAAAAGCATTTATGATTACATGTTTATCCTGGAGCAAATGTCACATCATGTGACTACTCTGCTGTACAATATTTGGTGCTTTAAGTTTAAATTCCAAAATAGCATGAGGTGAGCGATGTGCATTGAATGCTCTCGACGCATGGAGTTCACTGTTTGCTCCCCTTCACTGCATGGTTTGTCTGTATTGGGTTTTGTTGCATTGATGAACTTATAGAAACATGATAAAAAGATCAGATTTTTTATGTTACTTTTATTTTGAAGATTTGAGGGGAAAAAATGGAAGAAAGTTCCCATACCTGCATGAGAGTGCTACCTGTTCAATCTGTGGATGGTTTTCTATGCGTGCAACAAAACTAGCAGCAGTAGCAGAGTTTGGAGATACAATCTACTTCTTAAATCTATCTTTGCACTCCTCTAATTTATCCAGAAGTACTGCAATCGCATTTTTCTCTCCTTTCTACATTGGTGGTCGACTGCATATTTAACATGCTTTTCTGAAAATGCCTTTCCAAATTACTCTTTTTATAGCTTGACAACTTGACAAAAAACAAACATGCAGGCATCCTTCCGCATTTCTAATGAAAGCAATGATTCGGTCCATTCTTCTTTAAATCCTCTATTCTCATTTGCTATCTTTGTTTTTTTTTTTCCTTTGTGATCCATGGACCAAGACACACCCTCCGCTTGATTTAGAACAGACACCTGCCTGGCACCACGCCAAACTGAAATGTGTTTTGCAGGCTATGACACAAATCTTGAAAGAAGTGTTTACATTTATTTTAAAAATGTATTTATTATACAAATTTTTACTGCATCGGAAAACACAATGAATGTTTTTTTTTTACCTCCTGCACACCATATTAAAACAAACAAAAAAAAATAAGTCTTTTTCCCTTTTCATACATTTTTGAAAAAGCTCCAGGGAGTCACAAGGGGGCCATTAAAGACCCACATGTGAGAAGTTATAGAGTTGTAAAGACAAGACCACATTCACCCCTCTAGAATAAATTGTACATCAGAAAAATATATTTCAGATCAGACCAGCATCATAGCTGTTTTAGCTAGCGTAGTAATCTGCTCTAGCCAATGAATGAGTCACATGACTCATTCATTTTGACAGTCTCAAGTTACAGAGCAGAGTTTTGGAGAAGGGCAGGCTGCATGGAGCATCCAATTATGCCAAGTGTACAAATTTTGACCAAATAAACCATCTAATATTTCACAAATTAAGCTAATACTTGGGGCAAAAGTTATACTTGATGCTTTAGCAAGAACAGAGGAGGTTTAGGTATAGGGAAGCATGGCACAAAGCCAATGGTCAAGACTTCTCTTTGATGGAGACAGGAAAAATTACAAACTATGGGAAACAAAATTTTTAGGATATCTTTGATTACAAGGGCTGAACCACCGAAGATGACCATGAAGAAGTAGACGCAAAGAGAAACACCAACGCTTATGCAGAGCTAATTCAGATATCAGGTGACAAAAGTCAATCACTTATTTTGTATGACGCGACAGATGACGGGCGTGCGGTGCTTGAAATCCTACAGGCCAATTACTCCGGAGTGATAAAGACCAGAGGGATAAACTTGTATACCGAGCTGACTTCACTGCAGAAATAACCCGCTGAATCGGTTACCGAGTATATCATCAGAGCTGAGTCTTAAAAATGTGCTGAGGAACGCACTGTACATCCCTTCATATCCGCAAGACATCTTCTCAGTGAAAGCTGCAACATCCATTGGAGTGACAATGAACTTCAAAGAAGGAAATAACGTTCTTCTCAGACACGTTACCAAATTCCCCATTCACAGATGTAACGAACTGTATGACTTACACACGATGGACAAAGAATGTGGTGATTAGTGTTAAAAATTTTATGACTTACAAAGTTGGCATGAGATTCTTAGACACTGCAATTACAGAGATGTGTTGAAATTAGAAAGGGAAGGGAAAATTTGTTCAAACTAGGATCAGGGAGCCAGATGCAAGAGCTAAAATACCACTAGAAATGGTCCACACAGATTTAGCAGGAGCTACAGTATATACCCAATGTCCAAATATGGTCAGGATATGCATTATCCTTCACAGACAATTATTCTAGTGCAGTCTTTGTATTCCTTTTGAAAAACAAGTGTGACACAGTACAAGCTACTGAAAAGTTTATTGCTGACATGGCTCCACATGGAAAGATTAAATGTATGAGGTCAGACAATGGTACAGAATTCCCAGGAAAAGATTACCAGGCATTACTGAGCAGACACAGGAGCTCGGCGCCATATTTTCCACATCAAAATGGTACTGCAGAATGAGACTGGAGAACTTTATTTGACATGGCTAGATGTATGCTAATAGATGCTGGATTGCCAAAAATGTTATGGCCATACGCAGTTCAGACAGCTGCTGTAGTGCGAAACAGATGTTTTAACAATTGCACAAAGCAAACCCATTACTTCATGCTGACAGGCAGACAACCTAAGATTTCTAGGATGCACAAGTTTGGATGTGTTTATTACACTTATAAACAAAAGAAAGGGAAGTTGGATTCGAGGTGTGAGAAAGGCATTTTTTGAGGGTATGACAAGAATAGTCCAGCCTATATGGTCTACTATCCAAATAGCAGAAAATACAGAAACACAGGCTTGTGGAATTTGCATCCAAAGAGAAAAATGTGACGGATGTAATGTTGGATGATGATGATGATTAGAACCAGACCCAGAGCAATCAAAACTCCAGATGCTGACCCCGTAAATGTTTCTGACCATAAACTGAGCACAGAAGATGAACCAATGGCTAGTATCAGCTAGACAACAACACATTTGGAACTTGAGAGACGATACCCCGTTAGAGAGAGAAAGAAACCAGGTTATTTAGATGACCATGTATGTAGCATTGATGATGAAGAGCAGATAGCTAACATTGATTATTGTTACAGATTGATAAGTGGAGTACCTCAAACCGACAAAGAAGCTTTAAGATCTGTGAATGCAAGAGTGTGTTAAAGCAATGGATGAGGAAATGCAGTCATTAAAGGACTATGTTGTTTTTCCCTTACCAACTTTCCTGAGGGTAAAGTTGTAGTGAGTAAATGGGTGTATGCAATCACAAAGCTAGATATGTTGTCAAAGGATTGAGTCAAAAGAAAGGTTTCAACTATGGAAAAACATTTTCACCAGTGTTGATGCAAAAGGTGGCACAGGAGAACATGTTTGTTTGCCAGACGGATGTATAAACAGCATATTAAGATGCCCCCATAGAGAGTGAAGTTTATATTGATCAACCGGAATGCTACAAGAAGGAATCTCAAGAAAATGAAAGACTGGTGTATAAACTGCAAAAATCTCTGTACAGACTTAGACAGTCAGACAGAAACTGGAACAAAATGTTGCATGACTACCTATGTGAAATAAAGTTTTTTCAAAACCCAGCAGATCATCGTGTTTACACAAAGTTTACTGATACAGAAACTGTGTCATTACTTGGGTTGACCATTTGGTTATTGCTGCCAGTGATATGAATACTCTTAGAGATGTAAAAGAAAAACTTGCATCCAAATTTAGGGTGAAGGATTTAGGGAAGATGACACATTTTCTTGGCATTGACTTTTAGCAAGATGCTGACGGTATTAAAATCTCACAGTCAAAGTATGTGGGGAAAATATTGGAAAAGTTTGACATGCAGAACTGTAAGCCATGAACTACCCCTTGTGAGCATAAAATTAACTATACTGATAATGCTGAAGTAATGAGTGATTTTAGAAAATATAGGGAGGCAGTAGGAAGCATAATCTATTTGTTAACAATGCCAGATTTAAGCTTTGTGTTAAGTAAACTGGCACAGTACTTTGCAAACCCAACCACGGAGCAGTGGAATACTGTAAAGCATGTTTTCAGGTATCTAAAAGGCATGTTAAAACATAGTAAAATAGGGTGCCTGTGATGAACTTATTTATTCATACAGAGATGCAAATTGGGCAGGTGATGTATCAGAAGTACAGCAAGAAGTATAATAGCTTACTGTATGAGTCTAAATAAAAATGGTCCATTAGTCTCATGGAAGTCCAAATGGCAGCCTACAGTAGCTCTATCTACACGTGAGGCAGAGTACATGGCACTAGCTGCTACTGTACAGGAATGCTTATACTTGTAACAACTGTTGTATAACGTGGATGGTATGGATTATTTGGCTAAGATTTATGAGGTCAATCAGGCTACCGTATCCTTAGCAAAAAAAATCCTGTTTACAGACAAAGATGTAAGCATATTGACATTAAATATCATAAAAGCCCAGGGGAAAGAGAGCAAGCCGGTTCGGCGAGTCGGGTTTTAAGCTGTGAAAAAGTGCTGATCATTGTATAATAAATCTCAGAGACAGCAGACAGGCAATGTTTTAAAAGCTAATGTGTCTAACAGATCTAGTGAATTATTACTTTTTGCACAAAACTAGGACAAAAAATCTGACAGGATCAGGAAATAAAACAACGTGATTGGCTGTAAGAAGAGCGGAGACAGAGGACACTGAGTTCACTGAACAAAACCTGCTCCCTGCCAGGTTAGCTTTGGGGACTTTGTGACTGAATTAGAGGCTGAGTAGACTCTTTGTGAAACTGAAAACTCAGAGTTTCCCTGATTTCAGATTTAGAAAACTTTCAGTTTTCACTTAACCTGCTTCGTAGAATAGATCCCAGATGGAGGTTCAGTGAAACAGGCTGCAACATTAGCCTCTTTGTGCCGCTGATGAATCACAGCAAGAGGACCTTCCTCTTGATGGCTATCGCCTTGGATAGATACATGAGTGTGGTGCATCCTCACCATCCCATCAGCGCTTTGGCTATGGCTGGTCCCCATCACAATGATAGTCCAAACTTCTCGCTGTAACACATCAAGACCACCTACTGCAAAAGCTTCATTGTAGACACAAAGACCGATGGAAATCTGTCCTGGCATAGGTTCACGTTTCTCCTTTCTTTCTACATGCCTTTGCTAGTAATGCTCTACTGCATCTTCAACATCATCAGCTGCCTGAGGAGGAGACAGCTGGCCCACCAGGCCAAGTTTAAAAAAAGTCTGTACTTCACTGTGTTGTTTCGCGTGCTTTTCATCATCTGCTTCCTTTCCAGCAACATTACTGCACTTTCCATCTGGATCAAGATGTCCCAAGGGTTCAAGTGTGCTAATATGGAGGGGCCAACCACAGTTTTCTTTATCACTATCAGTTTGATGTATCTCAACAACGTGCTGGACCCTGTGGTCTACTATTTCTCCAGCCTGGCTTTTTAAGAACATCTGTTGGAAAACTGCATCTGCCCCAAACAGCACAAAAAGAAAAACACTAGAGACGGTCACTGAGCCAGCTTTGCTTAGAAGAATCAGACTGCAGATTCAGAACTAAAATCCCACAAGAAAGGAGTCATTTATCTCCAGTTAGCATCATGTATGGATGAAAAGGCAAATGAAATGATGTTTTTTCCTTCCCTTATTGCTTTTGGAAATATTTTATTTGCACTTCTCTTATTTTCTTGCACAACTATGCGTCAGCATGTTTATATATATCGTTCCAATAATGCACTTAGATAATTTTTTCTGGTAAGCTTTTTATAGGAATTTCGTTATTACTTCTTTTTCAGTTTAATTAAGTAGATCACTATATTATGACTTTTTGTTAGTCTAACCTCATATGTATATGTATGAAATGGTAGTTTTAATTAATTTTAAGGAAATATTCTACAAAGATAGATTTAAAGAAATATTCTGGTTCCTCTCACGATTTTATGGTTCATGGTTGTCTCATTTTCTTCCACTGGAGGAATATATATATGTTTTTGTTTTCAATCCCTGAGCTGTCTTTATGCAGTACTGTAGCCACAACAAAAAGCATTGTAAAGTAAAAATATAGGTACCTCTCCAAAATATGACTTTGGTAAAAGTACAAGTCACTGACTGGACAGTTGTATGGTTAAGTACTAAACCAGGCTTATAGATACTGAAACAGAATGTATAATCATTTCATAAGAAGTTACTTCGATGTGTTTCTTCAAGTTGGACAGGGAGTTTTGTAATATAGAGTGAAAAGAAAAAGGAAACTAAGAAACAAATTATTTGCGCATGGTACCGCGACTGCACAACTACGGGCACCACAGGCATGGATGGACTGGTCATCCAGGGCTGTTGGCCAGTCATTACTCATACAGGTTAATCATCTCGTTATCTCACGAAATCAACTGTTCTCTTGTGATAACAAGATAATTGTCTTCTTATCTCGAGAAAAATGTATGGTTTAACCATGATAACAAGATAGTTATGTCATTATCTCCAGAAGACGAAGAAAAAAAGAAAGCCGAGTACGACCGCTCTTGATTTCCATACTAACATGCAAAATTTATCTGACTTTTTTATATTTTGGATCCGACCTAAATGCATTTTAGTGGGATTGTAAATTATATTGCATGATCAATTTGGTTTTAAGAGAAAAGTGAGACAGTTGGTGTAAAAGCAAAGGAGATGCAGGAATTTCTGCAAGTGAAAAATAATTGGTTGGATTCTCATTATGTCTAGAATAAGGAGAAGTTTTAAATAGTATTATTTCCAGCGGCCTTCTATAGTATATAAAATGTATCTACATGCAAAAAATATGGGGCACGATATTTAATACCACACTTGGGATGTAAAAATTAGCTTTCCATGAAACCATGCAAAAAATCCACTTGCAGTGACAATTTGCAGCAGCCAGGCCAATTTTTTAAATCCATAACGAAAAGTTAAAGAACACAAAATGTATATATTTGGCTGTAGCAAATTATTCATAAACAGATAGAACATCAAACCTGATGTTTTCACTTGGTTTGTTTAATAGGCAACCTCAGAACCTGATAAATATTGTACTTAAAATGTATATTGTTAGTTTGTGGTGGTGATAATAGATAGGCAAAGCAGACAGGCAGACTGGTAGTGAGGGTAACAGGCTTTGGAAGGCAAATGGAGGCAGAAACCTTTGGTTACAAGTTGATGCAGGTAGATTCCAAACTTGATGGCTGACAGGAAATAGGCCTTTCAGCAGATTAGTGGCAGGTTGAAAAAACCTCGACGAGTAGAAGCAGTCCAGAATGTGACCAGAGTCAGAGGCTAAAAGAATTCAGTGAGTGCAGGTTAAGCACAGAAGGCAGACTACGCACACAGACACTGGAAAGAACAGCACTCAGCCATGGATGAGTTGACAGTCTGATAAAGATGACCGAGAGAGACAGGTATACATAGGCAAATTATACTGATTGGATTACAACTAAATATTTATGCAACCCGTCTCTGTGACGTCACATCGTAGACAGCTGTTACTTTAAAACTGACTGCAGGCAACCAAAATTTATTCTGCCATTGAACCACCGTCTGAATTAAAAATGAGAGACATGACCTTCCAGCTGGTCATCATGATACATATGATGCGCAAACTCTGTGGTACATTTGACAAAAGGACTACATCCCTCTTTAAAGAGGCTTTGAGCTCAGCTCCATTCTAATTGACTCTTTTGCTATCCCTCACACTAAAGAATGTTTGTAGTGACAGTGGAGAGGAAAACTCCCTTTGAACAAGAAGAAACCTCTACCAGAACCAGGCTCAATCTGAGCTGCCATCTGGCGAGGCCGAATGGGCGGAGACACAAAAGGTGACTGTCAACCTGCACCACAGGCGGCTTCGTCAGGGAAACATACAGCCAGGCAGACGAGCCAGAAGCCAGGTCCTACGTCAGTTGAAGAACGAGTGCACATACAGTTAGTCACAGTCAGAGAAACAGGACTGCACTGAAAAACAGGCCAAGCTCCATCATCTATAAACACAGGTGTTGATGGCAGCAGCACAGCTGATATTTCTCTCCAGGATGTTTTCACAGCCAAACAGGAAGGTGGAATCACAGAAACCAAATCCAGAGCTTGGATTGGCTGAGGGCTACATTAATATAGGGTCAACATTCATGTGTTTTCTCTTATGCTGATAACATTTCAATTGCTCTAAATTAATTAAAACCTAATTTGTTCACATTCTAAATTCTTCAAGATAAACTTTGCTTCTCAAACATTAAATCCATGCCAACCTGAGATATCAATGCATCATGTCATTGATTATGGTTTTCAACCATGTTTTCCCTTCTTCTTTGTGTATAGTAGCTTGGTTTTGTCAGGGGCAGTCCTCAATAGTTAAGTCTACTTCTGTCACCAGTTATTTTCACTTCCTGTTTATTCTGTATTCGTTTCCTATTTCATTTTAGACCGCTTCACTTCCTGAGTTCCTCCCGGCAATCAGAATCTGCCACACTTTCACCTAGTGTTTGTGATCCTCCTGTGTTTGTTGGCCTATTTGTTTCTCCGTCATGCAGCTTCCCTGACGAACTGCAGCCAGTTCGTCATGTCCTTTGATTCAAGCGTTCGAGCCCTTTTGGATTTGAAATTAGCTTTTTTTTTTAGCAATTGTTTTTATCCTGCTTGTTTGTGGACCTTTCCCTGTCTCTGTTTTTGCTACTTCTGCTTACTTTGTGTTTTTGGTGTTGGACCACAGTGTACTAAAAGAATCTTGAACATTACTACACTGTGTCAGGTCTTGCATTTGAGCTCTCTCTATTCCTGAGCCGTACGACAGGTTTAGTTGAGTTTCACTGGTTTATTCAGAGCTTTTTGCTGAAATATGTTGGACTTGGAGCTGAAGGATTTTTGGATTCTATATTTTGAGTGGAAGTTGGGGTGAATTTATTCCATATATTTGCAGAAATTTCTGTTGTTCCAACACAAAACATATATCAATTCAAATAATCTATCCATCCATCCATTTTCTTACACGCTTATCCCAAGTGGGGTCACAAGGGGTGCTGGTGCCTATCTTCAGCTGTCTACGGGCAGAGAACCTGTGCATGCTCAGGTAGAACTTGCAAACTCCATGCAGAAAGACCGGGCCAGGAATCGAACCCAGAACCTTCTTGCTGCAAGGCAGCAGTGCTACTGTGCAGCCATATCCAAATAATATTTGATTTAATAAAATATTTACAACCCATACAGGGGTTGGTAATGAATACAACCTCTGTTGCACAACAGCAGTAGCCTTGGATGATTTAACACTGTGACACGACTGAACTGCTAAGTACTGTGTTTAAAAAAACACAGTGGTTAAATTCATCAGCATGGATGGAGCATCTTACAGGGTCTGAAAATAATGATACACAAACAGTCTTTTACAATCAACAACACCAAGCTGATTAAGCCTCTGAAAAAATTCAGATTATTCAGCATCAGGAAAATAATCATATATAAGAACTAATATCAATCAAAAGATCCATATGTTTGTGAAATGATTGATTTAATCACAACACAGGTTGTTCTTCATTTTTTTAAATAGGATTTAATTAACACTATTTCGGCATGTTTCACAGTATTACATTACAACTTTCTCATCTATTAAGCAGCCATATCAAGCAAGAGAAGAAGAACAAAACTATTCAAAGTATATTATTCAAATCTGAGGAAAATTTGAAGTTTAATCAAATTTATGCATAAAAAAAACCAAAATCCTCACTTGACTGGTTTGGTAATAACATTTTGTTCACCTTCTGCTGCTAAATCTTTTGATATTAAATATTTGTCTTTATAAATTCCATGCTAAAGTTTTTTAATGGAAATTCCATTCATATGAGAACAGAATTTAGCGAAACAGTAATTAAAAAAAGTAAAAGCTTGAAAAAAGATCTTAAATGAGTAAATATGAATTATCTCCTTTGTTAAACAATGTTATAGATTATAGATTATTATCTTATAAAGGTATGGCTTTCAAAAGGCCTGCATAAACTTCTGAAAACATGTCATACTTAACTTGAATTAAAAAGTTACGTAAGGTTTATATTTTCATTGAATTTACTTAAGTCAGCAGTAATTCACAATGCATGTCCTATCAAGCCATGTTACAAGAATAATATTTTCGGTCCACATTCACTCATATGAAAATGTTTCCACCCAGTCATGGTCTATGCGGGAGTAAAAATCTGGCCTGTGGTCCTTTTCCCGCATGTCTCTCCCCTTCTCTCTAACCTCTTTCCTGTCAGCCTAATGTTCAGAAAAAACGAGCCACCAGTGCTGTAAAAACTCAAAAAAAAAAAAAGAAGAAGAAGAAGCTGCTTTAGCTTTAGAAAAGGTAAACAACAAAATTTAGGGAGTCTGAGTTTCTTAAAATGTCCTTTTTTTTGTAAAGACTGGAGCATGCAAAGAATTGTCTATCAGAATATTTTTAAAAGATCCTGACTGCATGGCATCCTGATATGACTGACCAAGACCAACGCTATTGATTCCAGATCTTCTCCTGTGGATCAGTCTCTCTCTGCCTCATGGTTTTTGTGCTTCCTGGTTCCTTGTCCAGTCATGATGCTGAGCTGATGCAGGATATGGATAGATTGGCTGAGGCCTCCTACAGTAATGGTAGTTATCCTTGTGGTCCAGAAAAAACCCTTATGATCTTAAAGAGATGAAAAGGTGTCTCTGAATTTCCGCTCTGGATCCTTTACCCAGTCTTTACATCTCAGAAAAGCAAAAGAAAATGAATGGACCTCTTCTGATGCTCCGTTCTGCTGAAGCCAGTGTCTGTCCTCTTGGTGGTGCTATGACTTTAGATTCTTAGGCATCTCCAGTACACTGTACACCGTCTCAGTTTGTAGGAGGCTCTGCTCTGTATTTAGGTTGACAGACCCTGAAGTCGTTTGCGTGCTCCCATCTCCCAATGCTTCACTTTTTTTGTCACTTTTGACAGAGTTCGCCTTTCTAGGGACACTATAGACAGTATCTACCATCTGACTCTCGCTGAAGACAAGTTCATCTCTTGAGATACCGTTCTCTCCAGGCGGAGTGGCCTCCACGTTTTCATAAGAAGGCTCAGCTTCACTGGAAGTTGTGGAATCTCTGACCTCAGATTGTGGCTGCGTCTCTAACGGTCCGCTTTGTATTAACTGGGCAACAGCTGTTGTCTCCTGGAGTAAAAGTAGAAGAAAAAGGTTGTTTTCTTTCAAATATAGAAACTCAGTAAGGCTCCATTTATTATAAATAATTGAATCAAATATTGATCATCATCTAATGGATTACCTGATTATGTTTTTGATGAAGTTTTCTGATAAGAAAAACAAATAAAGCACAGAGAAGTACAGAAGTAAGAATGATAAAGATGATAATTAAGATAAAAATACTAGAAGCTGTTCTTAATTCCTTCTTCTGTTCAAGATTAGATTTGAGCACACCTGTAAAAAATAAAGAAAAAAGGTTATAGCTACCAATTATTTCCTTTTAGACTTGTAATAAGCACACATAAAATGACATTTTTAATGAATGCAAATAAAATGTGAAATGTTTAAAATTAAATAGTTTTCAGTAACTGCTATAATGATGAACGTTTTATTCTAGTTTATGAAAAACTTTTGCTACTTACAGATGGCTGTAATTTTTTCTGAGATGTTATTTGTGCTGACATGGTTGTTGCCGCTGCAAGTAACAGTTGAGTTGTCAGTGTGGATGCTGATATTGAGGTTTTTAAGAGACCTCTGAGTTGTTGTGCAGCCATCTTTATTACAGTTAGAAGACAGCCAAACATGCTGGATGGAGCAGTTTACTGTAAAATTACAGAATCCCATTGATATATTGGATGGATTCTCTGGAGTCAGAATCATCACTGGTCTGGGAACAATATCTGAAAACCAGAAACAGACAGATTGACTAATGTCACCATCTGCTGGTTACTTGTGTAAACACAATTCAAAAATTGACATTGACATCTCAAAACACTAAAGAGTAAAAAAAAAAAAAAAGAATTGTGAGTCAATACATTTTAACAAATGAAACTGTCCTTTATAACATTCTCTTTAGCTTAAGATAAAGTACAGCTTGAACATACCTTCTACAATCACTTCGTAGCTTTCTGATGTTCGAGTAAAATTTACCAAGTAGGAGAACTTGAAGATGCCTGTATCTTTTACACGCAGCTGATTTATGCACAAGGTCAAGTTTTTTGGGCTAAAAGTCACTCTTCCTTCATAGATAGGATTGATTGTATTCTCATTAATGATTACTGTTTCACCAAACATCCAATCACCCTTAGTGTGGGAAGCTGTTTTTCTGACATGCAGACACACCGAGCTGTTCCTTAGTCCATAAAGCATCACAGGCGAGTCTGTTGATGTAACTCCTATGAGAAAGGATTTAGGTTAACAACAATGTTAGATTTAATAAATGATGAGTTTACATATTAAGAAAAATATATCACAGTATGAGTCAACTTAAAACTGATTTCAGTACTTCATATATCTATTTTGCATTAAATTAGAAATGTCTGTGAAAAAATAATTTCTTTTAAAATTACAAATTCATGGTCTTATAAACATCCAGCAGCTGGTATCTCACTGCAAACAAGCAAAGTGGTTGTGCGACACCAATCTCAAACATATATATTGCATACGTCTGTCTGTAAATAGTCACATTTAGCTGTTTCTCTCTTTTTAATACAGGTCTCCTCACTAGTAGGCTTCCAGTAGCTTTGCAGTAGATCACTCTCCAATGCTAATTTGATCATCAAATTTTGAATGAGAAGAACAGTGCCACCAGACATGCAGTACTAATAGTCAACAGGAAAGAGGTAGAGACAAATCTGTGCCATCTAGGCCTCTATGCTCCTGCAGTGTTTTTCATAGAATCATCTAGAAGGTGTCCATTGGTCAAAGACAAGACTAAGGTAAGGAACGCTGCAGCCTGATTACCACTGTACATCCCATACACACTGAAACATCCAGAGATGGCAAATATATTTCTAGAGACAGATTATTCAAAGGTGACTAGATGGACTCTTGCCCAGATAGATGGAACTGCGTCTTTCAAGTCTAAGATATTTCTGATAACAATCACTGAGTAACCAGCAAAAAAAACAACGCCGTGAGCATTAAAATGTAATTGGTCTGAACTTATATACAGATGCAGTCTACATTTAGTCACCCATTCATCCAAACACTGATGGTGGTGAGCTATATTATAACCTCAGCGGCCTTGAGGCAAACAGACAGAAGCAAGGCTTACATACAATCAGGCCCCTTTGACCACCAAGAGCAGGCAAAGCAGGGAAAGTGCGTTGCCCAAGGATACGACGACTGAGAGAAACTGAGTGGTTACAGGAAGAACAGCTACCACCTGAGCCACCATCCCCACAAAGAGTAACACAGTCTCCTACTTGACCTGACACGACCTTTATGGTGAAGGAAAACAGTCCATACGACACTTTTAGACAAGTGTCTGGACAAATATGTTGTTTTTAAGTAGAGGAAGTGGCTGAGAGGAGGATGCCGTCCAAACTCATATCCATCATGGACAACACCTCTCACCCTCTGCACCAGACTGTAGAGGAGCTGAGCAGCTCCTTTAGTGAAAGACTTAGACACCCTGCCTGTAAGAAGGAGCGCTACCGCAGGTCATTCATTCCTGCTGCCACCAGACTCTATAATACTGCACCATAACCACAATAACTCCTGTAACAACCACTGTGCAGCTATATTATAGTTTTTTTTATATATATTGACTGTGCAATATATTGACTGTGCAATATATGTGAATGTAACAGTCATACCACTACCTCACCGTTGTTCCTTACCTACTTCACTTTGTGATACATGTACACTTGCACCTTAATCCTTATTTATCTTGATTTACTGTATATACCTTGATATACTGTATATACATTGTTTATCCTTAATGCACCTTTTTCCTCCTTCTTTGCACCTTCTTTAATTACTATGCCAATATGTGACCATCAAATTTCTCCGCTGTGAGATCAATAAAGCTCATCTAATCTAATCTTATCTTACACTAAAAGTGACGGCAGATTAAATAAATAGCTAGCGGTTTGAAGCAACGGTATGTATATTGGTCACAGATTTTTTTCGTATTTTAGAAATAATTACCTGTAAAATTTGAGTTACTTATACTCACTGATAAAAATAAACTACCAATGTAATAATTTCAGTTTTTCACTTGGTAGTATTAAAACATTCAGGACATCATTGGTTTCCAAATAGCAATGCTTACATAGTTAAATATTTTTAGAAAAAAGCCCAAATCTCTTTTACTTTAATCCAGGGGTCTCAAACCGGTTCCAGAAAGGGCCGTGTGGCTGCAGGTCATCAAGTCATCATGTTCAGACTGCACTCAGTTGATGAGATGACTGGGATCTGGTGTGCTATTGCTTGGTTGGAAAGAGAACCTGCAGCCATACGACCCTTTGAGTCCCCTGTGTTTATTCCATGTCCAAACTCTGTCTTCTAGTGCAGGTTAATGTTTCTAAGCTTCAGGGAAACCTCTAAAGGTGCCGGACAGCGGCTCAGGAGGATCAACTTTGGACATCCCTGCTTTAATGGATACTCTAATGCAGGCATCCCCAAAGTCGGTCCTCGAGGGCCACTGTCCTGCAGGTTGTAGAGGTTTCCTTGCTCCAGCACACCTGATTTTAATTGAAAGCTGATTAACAGGCTTTTGCTCTACTGCAATCATTATAATCAACTGTGCTAAAGCAGGAAAACCTCTAAAACCTGCAGGACTGCGGCCCTCGATGACGAACTTTGGGGATGCCTGCTCTAATGGATAACACAATCTTACAACAATAACAAAAAACTTTGGCTCCACGTTTATCTGTGTAAGGCCCATGTAGTGACAATTTACTCCTATAATCATTTTATATCAAATATTGCTAACCATGATTCCATCAATTTAGCAATTATTTACTTTTTTATGTTATTTATTATAGAAAATCTAAATAAATGAGATAAAAATGTGTGGTTGTAATGAGACAAACATGTTTAAACCTTCAATTAGCAGCCTATGAATACATTTACAAGACAGGGGATTTAGTAGATAAACTTGCAAAAACTTTTTTTACTGATAAACCTCCATAACTCTTTTCTGTTTTTGATTCACGCAATATTTTTTTTTAAGACAGCAGATTTCCTACCTTCAATGTTAGATATGCAAAGATAAAATATATTATTTTCAACTCACCAGTAAAGCTCCAAAAACACAGAAGAAAGACACATTTGAGGGCATCCATTGTCATTTTTTAGACGAAGTAAAGCTGAGAAAATGTGTTGCAGTTAACAAATGAAGCGAAGCCATCTGCGAATGCTTCAAATGAAGACTGCACCTGCTGTGATCAAAGTTCAGGAAATGAAACGCTGATGTCTTAAAATAAGTTTACCCACACACAATCTACTAATCCATACTGTAACACACTAATGTGTATTTTGTTTTCTCCTCGAAAAATCTGCAGAATTTAATTTACAGGGTGATGTTACATATAAAATGATGATAATTCAACATCTGACAAAAGACTACTTTTTCTTATTATTGTTTCGTATATTCATGCAGGGTACAAAAACACTATGTAAATGGGTCAGCTTTGTTCTTCCAGAGGTTAACTACCAGGAGCATCAGTCATTACAGTAAATAAAAAGCCACTGTGGTGGACTACTGACCAGTACAGGGTGGGCCCAGCCTCACAGCCAATCATAAAAACTAAAGTTACTGAAATGTAACGGATGAATCTTGCAGTTATAAAACCCAAAACATATGAAGATGCATTCACAATCAGTGCATTTCATAGAATTTATTTTTGTTCAATTCTCTGAGGTTTGTTGTGCCTGTAAGTTGTACCATGCAAAGGATTGTAGGCAACTGTGCAGCAACTTTGCAGCTCTTATGCAGCTCTTACGCGGCAGATAGCAACATCAGGAAGACCCTATGCTAACTGAACTAGCAATAAGAGGCATCCTGCTACCTCTACCGCCTTTCTTACTGCTATCCATGGTGACCGCTAACGCACTCTGATTTAAGTACCCTTACCGATTGGCAATATTATGATGAACTTATGAACGCAACCAAGAAAAGCATATAAGTGTATAAAACTTAAAAAGAACCCTTAGGAGAATTTAAACAAAGAAATCTACTTATTGTGGTAACCAAAGGATTACAACAGTGTGAGGGTGAATGTTGATCCTTCCCCCCAGGAAAGAGTACTGTTTAAATGCGTGTATTCAAACTTGAAGCTTTTGTGTCAAATTTGCTTTAAATTAAGCCCCACAATGACACAAGAGGCAACATGAAAACTGCGTGTTAAGTGTTCAAATTGTAATTTTTTGAGAAGAATAAATAAAATCACTCTTAAATAATTCACACTAAGAAAAGTTTTCTTTTACGTAAGCTCTTTATGATTATAGCAAAAAAAGAAAACATATTGACGCTCTTTGGGGCTGCATATTTCAGGACAGATGCTGTTCTGATCTGTCTAAAAGAAGTGGTGCCAAATTATCTCTGCAAGTATTTTCATGCTTAAATCTTCACATTTAGTAAGGCACCTATATAATCTCACTAAGACCTGCTGTATACAAAATAGTTTTACTTTAAATAAAGGGAGGCTATAAGAATGCTGTTTTACAAAAAAAAAGTGTTTCGGTTTATGTCGTTGTATTAGGGTTGTTAAATATCTGGTATTTGAAGCCATTCATTATCCACAGTATTTGTTCAAATATGTATCTTCTGTAAAGATTGTTGGGATCTGGAGGTCTGTCCACTTTCTCCACCAGAGGGCGTACGAGATCTCCTGGAGCAGGAGCTGATTGCAACCACCTGTCGCTCATCTGCTCATCAGGAGATCCGTATTTAAGGAGGCAGAGGACTTCTCTACAGTGCCACACTGTTTGCCAGTAACGGTTAGCAAGCCTGAGCCAACCAGCCTGTCTGAACCTCTGACTCCCTGAAAACCTGAACCTGATCTGTTCTCTCTTCTCGGCTTCCTAGATTGAACCTGCCTGAAACCTGAAATCCTGAAGAGTTTCTCTGCCAGTTATCTGCCTGTCCGTTCTCAGAAGAACCCTGGAGAATAATTCCTGTCAAAGCCCTGCCTGCCCGATTCTGGAAGGAAACTCAGATCAGTTATCTGCCAACACTCAATTAAGCTCTGCCTCTGCCTAGCCCTCAGCTTGCCGACAGCCTCTGGACCCTCAAGGTTCCCCCCCCTCAGCCGCTCTGCTCAACTCCAGAACAGGTACAGCCTCGCTCTCTCTCAACCTGCAAATTACCTGGATCTCCACTAACTCCTCTGTCCCCCTCTGCAGTGAACCCACTCGTGACCAGTCCTGGATCTTATAACTCTGTGTTTTCAGAACCCACTCGTGACCAGACGAGTTCCCCTCTGGATCTGTTCATTTATTGTGTTCAAACCCTTCAATAAACTGTTAAACTTTTCTCCTGCCTCTGAGTGTTCTGCATGTGGGTTAGGCACCTTAAACCAAACATGACAAAGATAAGTCCAAACAGTATCCCCAAAACTAAATATCTACTTCCAGCTATTTTTTTTTTTACCATTCCCCATTACAATAAACTGATTTCTAAAACATACCGGTAGATTACATTTGACTAAGACAAATATGTCAAAAATCAAAGTTTAATTCATGTTTTATGAAAATTATGCTACAAGGAGACAAGCTACATTTGCTCGCACTGTGCGATCTTTGAACGAGTTTTAATTTTGTTTGCTTGGTTCTTACTGCAAAGAGATTTACTGCAGAAGTTTTGTGGGAAAACAAAAAAAAAAGCAGTGTAACAAAAAACAAGACAATCAGCAGGTAATCTGTCACGTCTACCAAAGCAGTTCTCTCTACTTCCTGTGTTGCTCATGGATCTAAGCAGACAAACAGGCATTGGTAAAACTGCAGATGTAAAAGACCCATTCAGTTACCCTAAGAATGAACTTTTATAAGGAAGACAGCATCGAATCAGCAGGAAAATTGGACTGTTGTTTGTAACCTTCTGGATAGATTGCAGTACTATACAGTAGATATGATTACAATTGCTTAAGATATAAGTTGTCATAGAGGAAATAATCTGAGATTGTGCTGTAAATACTAAAGCCGTACCAAAAGATCCCAAGATGATTTTTAATGTGTCTATATAAAATGGTTAGAATAATAATAGGGTTACAGTTACAAAAATCTCAGCTCGTCATATATTAATACAAATTGCTTCAGATGACACCAAATATTAATCCATATTGCCAGATTGTAAGTCACTCATCCAGGCAGTGAGCTCCTTATTTCTGGCTCTGTATCCAACAGCGGCGTTGGATGCAGGAGTTTGCCCTGCAAATGGAGTATTGCTCTGCAGAGGGCCCGATGGCGCCTGTGTGTGACAGCCTCGCTTATTTCACTGAGCCCAAGGACTCCCAAGCTAGAATGCAGCCATGTGCATGTGTGCGTGAATGACATAATTACATTGTATATAAGTACCGTTTACTTTGTAGCTCTTACCACTGAGTCTGTAGAGAGTAGAAATAACATCCTGTCAGTCACTTATTGTCTGTCTCTGCAAGAATCCCTGTAAAATTTTACTTGATAATTGATAACAAAAAGGTTTTGCTAAATTTAACCAAACTTAAAATCGTTCCTTGTTTTGTAAAATACAATGATGCATCCATAGCAGGAAATATTGCTCAACAGACACACATGTTTTAAATAATACGTTTATTAAACAAGGCACTTGAAGTTACATTAGCAGTTTGCGCATTGAGCTCTTGGTACCTAAAAATAAGTCAAATATTGTACTGACTGATGTAGAAACAAGGACAACATCGCTCCAGATGCTGAGACTAAATCTAACGTAAAGCGCAGTTGTACGTACCTTTATCTTTTTTTTTTTTTTTTTTTTTTTTTTGCTTTTGTGAGCGATCAAATCATTTTATGATAAGAAGGCACGAAACCTCAATTTTATCATGAGCACAGATTTTAGTTTTGCAAAAACTGACTTTACAAACTGACTGACACAGGCAATTGATCATTACCTTATCATTATTCAATGTTGAGCCGTTAAGTTTTTTTAGTAGCAAAAAGTAATTTTCAATAATCTATTCATAGCCTACCACGTTAGTATTATGTCTCCACTGAGTTATTTTAGGTTAATTAAGACCGGTAATATTCCCTATTTTCTAACAGTCAACTGCTCCATAGAAACTTTAGTAACTGAAAGTAAGGTTTATTGAGAATTATATTAGCAAGATAAACTTTTAATTGATTAACGAATGGAAACATGGCAACATGTAGGTACATAAATAGTGTTATAATTGGCGAAGAGGCAAATCGACCCAAAGCCTACCTGGTTGTTGTAAAAGCACAACATCTGTAAGAAGAAATGTTTCAAATCAAATCCGAAGGTTTTGGGGAAATTACTAACACCTTCAACTAATTTTAATATTTAACAATAATAAACAAACAAAAATAAAAAAGCTAATTTTGATAAAGTACCATATTTCTTTAGTTTTACGGCTGTTACAGTTTTTAAAAGTTATTTTATTTAACTTTTCATTTAGCCTGTGTGATAAAATGTGGACAGATTTTACCTTGTGTTCTTTACAGAAACATTACTAAATCCTAACCCCAGTTAGTTTCTTCTATCCAGAACTCTAAGTCAACAGGTCGTATGTACCAAATGGAAGCACAGAAGAGAAATATATTTACAAACACTGTACATAATGACATGAAAACATACTGTACACGTTTTAAAATAGCTCACAAAAAGTTTCATGAAAAATATACTTATACCCACAGAGCATAAGCTGACATATAACCTTGTATACTATCAAGGTTAGTTAATTTATTACTTGTTTATAAAAATTCCAGTTTTATTTCAAGTTAAAGTGATTTTAGTAAAATGACTACTCTCTTTTATCGTAACATGATAGTCCTCAAAGAGGAAAACTTGACCGTTAATCATGTTAGATTGTAATAAAATATGATACAGTCCCTTAAAGTAACGTATAAACATCATTTTCCAATATTTACACCACCTGTTGCAGGTCGTTTAAAAGGTCCAGTGTGTTGAATAAGAAGCTTAGTGAAAACATTATACTTTCACTTCTAGAAAATCATAGGAAAATAACAGTTGTTGAATATTTAATAGTGCCAACCCCTTCCTTGTCCTATGCAATATAGCACGTTGGTACAGAAGCACAAGAAGGACAAATGAAATACAGTGACTTTGACATGGTAGTCATAATAATTATCATAATAACCTGGATCAAGCACAAGCAGGATGAAAAAGGTATTTTTTGGGTTGCAGTCTGCTCATATACTAAAAAAAGTGGCTAAAACCTCACACAATGCTCAATGCATTTATTTAAGTGGAAATTGCTTAAATATTTTATCAGGAAATAAAAAAAACGAATGTTGAGCCAAATGTCCTTCTTTTGAGGAACAAAATTTTTACTCTACCATTTTCTTGTGTGGAAACTTTAAAATAAAATGATGGCGTTTCAGTAATACATAATACAAACTCAAATGTTATGTCTGAAAGTCTGCCCTCTCCCCTAGATCCCTCACTCACTATATAGAGTGAAGACTTTATAGTGAACTCAGTTGATCACTACTTTTTCCTCCCAGTTGGTCATGTAACTCCACCACGCGGTGCATGCGCCATCTTTGTTATTAGTCGCCGTTTTCGGGTAGCGACAGCTGTAGGTGACAGCAGGCCGCTGTGACAACAAATCCCATAATGCTTTGCGAGGAAAGCTTTCTGTGCAAAGCATTCTGGGACATATCTGCTCATCTAGTGACCACGGATGATCACTACTTTTCAATGTGCATTCTGGGAAATTTCGAGTACACTGCTTTTTTACCCACTAGACCTTCGGAAACTCATTTAAAATGCCGCAACCACTATATAGTTAACCTGACTCTGCCAGATGGGTTTACTCCGCATATCCATCTGGAAACCTTCCGTTGAAGTAATTTTGGGAAGGGGCGAAATACTGGCTAGCTGATTGGCCTATGTTGGTGATAGACAGGCCAAATAAACCAATCAGATCAACGAAGCATATGACGTACAGAGAGACGACGAAAACACAACCACAAGCCAGGCTACTCTTGCCGAAACCAGTCGGGAGAAGAGCTAAAACATCTCTTCTTCTGAGAAAAGCCTCCAGAGCAGTGTTTTTCTCTTCTTTCAGTGAAGAAATACTCTGTAATTCCGATAAAACTTGCTCGATAGCCACGCTAACGCTAGTTTCATCGGCTGAAGCCGCCATGTCCTTTAGACTGAACTGTCGCGCTTCTCGTTGAGTCACACCTCAACCCGCCTCAAAGCCAACGCTGATTGGACGTTCGTTTGGTGAACGGCTCCAAATTTTCTTTAACGGAGAGTCTCCAGACTGATCTGCGAGTGAAACCTTGAAAGTTCGCGAGATCAGGATGGTCTCACGAGGCTACTATATAGTCCCCTATATAGTGAATAGGGTGGACATTAGGACACAGCCAAAGAATTTCTGTTCTGTTCTTCCCTTCTTTTGTATAGAAATATTTTATCTGGGAGATAAGAATGGTCAAACCCCCCAAAAAAACCAGAGAATCCTCGTATATTATATCATGTAGTATAAAACACACGTAAATCCTGTTGTAAGTTTTGCAATAGTCAGGCTTCCTCTATCTAACACTGGTTGCAGATATATTCAGTTCATTGTTTACAGGCTTGTTGTTTTCCCTTTGATAAGGGAAAAGACACCCAGGTGTTCAGTGTTTGTGGTCTATGGTTGATGTTTGTGCAAGGCAATTCTTTCAGAGCGTGGGTGTGAAATGTGGTTTCATATGTTTAGCAGCTTGCTTTCGTCTTCTCTTTCTTCCTGCATTTAACCTATCTTACTTCCTCCCACAGCTTTTCCTGTTTATGCTCTTTTTCATACATTACTAATACGAACACTCAGTGGGCTGCTATCTCGTATGCGTCCTCTGTCTCGCTTCTTTTCCTTCCCCTTGAAGTTCTCCTCCAATATGTGCTTCTCTCGGCCTGTCTCATCTTCTTTTGCACCAGTGTAATGTATCTCCAGTTTGTCATTCGGTGATGACGGCTGCTTGCAGAAAGGAGGAGTTTTAGCTTCTAACACTTTGTCAAAGAAGGCAAAATCAGCCACATATTTCCCTGATGGGGAAAGAGAGACGACAGGAGGAAACTCATATCCCCAGAGGATCTCATCCGGTAGGTAGGATGTTCGAACCTGACAGGTTGCAGAAGTCGGTTCGATTGTGGCACTCAAGATCACCAAGAGTTCAAAGTTGGCCAGCTCTGGGTCCATCCAGCCGCCACCTGGATGACAAAAATACATGAAAGACAGGTGCATTTCAATAAATCTGAGTATCTATGATACTAACAACACAGATATGCTATGTTGTGGCCCTGTTATGAACAACACAATCATCACTAAAATCTGCCACAAGGACAATATACCATAGTAAATGTGCTACAGAAGCTGTTTGTCATATGCTCCTGTAGTCTAGCATGTTATGCGAAAGATGAGTGGAAAAAAATATTTAAAAAAAAAAATAAAGAAACAGTGATGATCTTTAGTCTTGTGACAAATATGCGGCCAAGATCAGTCAGGAGCGATTCACAGGGGTGAAGTGGTGTCAAAGAGCCACATGGCAAACATCCTGCCATCTAACTGAACTCACTGCTTTGTAGACGTGTTTATCTGCCGTCTCTTCTAAAATACGACTAGTAACTTCAGCATTGCAAACTTTGCGACTCTTGTTACGGGTCAGAAGTATTCTGTGAAGAAAAATCAAGTACTGTCAACCCCTTTACGTTTTTCCTTTTCTTTTGCCTGGGGCTGCACTTAAATGTCCTCTGTTCATTCACAAAATGAGTTGTTTCCGTCAGAGACATGTTGTTTCTTCTTGTTAATGGACATAATAGATCTCATTACAGTGAATGGGGACTACCAGATAAACCTTCACTGCTGATAACAGGAATCTGGGCTTAAGGTGAGCTGTGGTGAATGAAATTAAGAAAGAGTTGAACAGCTAAACAAAGCTTTGGTCCATGGCTGTTAGAGCTCAGATCTAAACACATCACAAAATCAATAGCCCGAAATACTATAATGACTTAGAATTTTTAAAATCAAGATTTAAATAAACAAATGGAGATTAATGCAACAGATACATTTATTTTTAAACTAAAAATGGATATGGATTTTGTTTTCATCTTTAATAGTTGTTCAATAATATATGGTGAAGCTGAAGAACATCATGAACTTATTTAATTTGTTCATGTTATAAATCTAAATCACTCAGCAGGTCATAGAATTACAGTACTACAGAAAATAGGATTGGTCTCTAGCTGATTTCTGTCTTTGCTAACCAGTCCATTTAGGTTTTAGTTGATCAGACACTGAACAAGTTTAAGCTATTTCATTGTGTACTTTAGTACAGAAAGGAAAAAATATTTATAAAAATTTTGATTTAATTTACAATTTGGTTATTTCTGTGAGTAAAAGAAGATAGAAAAAGAAGAATTATTGATTCATTTTTCAAATTATCACATCTATTTAATAGGTGTTGATTTTAAGGATTAGTTTCATTGGCGGCCCTGCTGTTTTAGTTACTTAGTTTAGTTAGTTTTTTATGCTAAATATACAGAAAATGGAAATTTTGAGTGGCATAATCCCTTAAAATCCCCAAAGGGCATGTCAGCAGACATGTGCAATGAAGCAGGCAAACACCTGCAACAACATGCCATTTTTCAGACTGCAGATTCTCTCATCTGTGAAAACAAGACTTACACTCACACAGACCAAATATCACTCCCACCAAGGCAAAACACTAAGTTTCGCAACCACTGTTACAAACATTTTTAAAAGATTTCCTTTGCTGTCTTCGCGTGTGTCTTCATTTACACATATCACAATCTCCACTGAAATATAGCCTCCCATGAGGTGAATTAGGAGGAAGGATTCTGGGCTGGTTCTGGAGGAACAAGAGGAAATAAGTTTGGGGAGTTGGCCTCCGGGGGGAATTCATGCTAGTGCCTTGATGCTTACTTCCTTTTCCCTCAAATATGCAACACCACACACCAAGAGGGTCTTTGGGTGCCTCCCATTTGTCATACCTGGCCCCATCTTACACATACACTAGAGAATCTTGGGGTTTTGGGGACAACAACAACAATTTTGATGTACTTAAGTGATGCATATCTGCACAACTCCAACTGCTTCACAACACACACAAAAACAAAGACCACAAGGGTTTTGGGGTTTAGGATGATTCAATGTTTGAGCTAGACTTTTTTTGGGTACCTTTTTGAGACTTTGTTTGGGGGCCCAAAGGGGAGGAAGGCCATCTAGGCGGTCCACAAAGTATGGTCATTTATTTGTTTCTCAAGCAGTTTTTAGCAATTTTGGGTTTCATAACATTAGATATATTTAAATACATAGTAGACACTATGGAGAAAAGATTTTTTAGACTAAAAGAGTTTATTCCTCTTTAGCATTTCTTCGTTTCCCCCCTCACCCACTGTTTTCTCCGAGGTTCTAATGGTTGGTAAAATAAAAAATGGAGTTGTACATAACCATAACTTTTCAACTTAAAATTAGGTTTTTTTATATGGGTATGTTTTTATGTTTATAGGTATTTTACTAAAACTTACATGATAACTGTAGAAAAGTATAACTACAAAAGTCATTAAGTACACTACCGTTCAAAAGTTTGGGGTCACCCAAACAATTTTGTGTTTTCCTTAAAAGTCACACTTATTCACCACCATACGTTGTGAAATGAATAGAAAATAGAGTCAAGACATTGACATGGTTAGAAATAATGATTTGTATTTGAAATAAGATTTTTTTACATCAAACTTTGCTTTCGTCAAAGAATCCTCCATTTGCAGCAATTACAGCATTGCAGACCTTTGGCATTTTAGCTGTTAATTTGTTGAGGTAGTCTGGAGAAATCGCACCCCACGCTTCCAGAAGCAGCTCCCACAAGTTGCATTGGTTGAATGGGCACTTCTTGCGTACCATACCGTCAAGCTGCTCCCACAACAGCTCAATGGGGTTCAGATCCGGTGACTGCGCTGGCAACTCCATTACCGATAGAATACCAGTTGCCTGCTTCTGCTCTTAATAGTTCTTGCACAATTTGGAGGTGTGTTTAGGGTCATTGTCCTGTTGTAGGATGAAATTAACTCCAATCAAGTGCTGTCCACTGGGTATGGCATGGCGTTGCAAATGGAGTGATAGCCTTCCTTATTCAGAATCCCTTTTACCCTGTACAAATCTCCCACCTTACCAGCACCAAAGCAACCCCAGACCATCACATTACCTCCACCATGCTTAACAGATGGCGTCAGGCATTCTTCCAGCATATTTTCATTTGTTCTGCGTCTCACAAATGTTTTTCTTTGTGATCCAAACACCTCAAACTTGGATTCATCCGTCCATAACACTTTTTTCCAGGCTTCCTCTGTCCAATGTCTGTTTTCTTTTGTCCATCCTAATCTTTTTCTTTTATTGACCAGTCTCAGATATGGCTTTTTTTTTGCCACTCTGCCCTAAAGCCTAGAATCCTGCAGCTGCCTCTTCACTGTAGATGTTGACACTGGTGTTTTGCAGGTACTATTTAATGAAGATTCCAGTTGGGGACCTGTGAGGCGTCTGTTTCTCAAACTAGAGACTCTAATATACTTATCTTCTTGCTCAGTTGTGCAACGCGGCCTCCCACTTCTTTTTCTACTGTGGTTAGAGCCTGTTTGTGCTGTTCTCTGAGGGAGTAGTACACGCCGTTGTAGGAAATCTTCCATTTCTTAGCAATTTTTCGCATGGAATAGCCTTCATTTCTAAGAACACGAATAGACTGTCGAGTTTCAGATGAAAGTTCTCTTTTTGTGGCCATTTTGAGCGTTTAATTGACCCCACAAATGTGATGCACCAGAAACTCAATCTGCTCAAAGGAAGGTCAGTTTTGTAGCTTCTGTAACGAGCTAAACTGTTTTCAGATGTGTGAACATGATTGCACAAGGGGTTTCTAATCATCAATTAGCCTTCTGAGCCAATGAGCAAACACATTGTATCATTAGAACACTGGAGTGATAGTTGCTGGAAATGGGCCTCTATACACCTATGTAGATATTGCACCAAAAACCAGACATTTGCAGCTAAAATAGTCATTTACCACATTAGCAATGTATAGACTGTATTTCTTTAAAGTTAAGACTAGTTTAAAGTTATCTTCATTGAAAATTACAGTGCTTTTCCTTCAAAAATAAGGATATTTCAATGTGACCCCAAACTTCCTCAAAGTATTTTGCTATCATAGCCATGTTACGCTATGTTACTCCTGAAGATAGTATATTTAACATCCAGTAAATGCATTAGCTTCTGTCATTTTTATCTATAATAACCTTGGTGGTTTTCTTGTTGTATTATTTGTTCTTACTTTGTGAGTTTTTTGATGTGCGTCTGTCATTTAAAACCCCTGAAATGTGCCTTGTCATTTCAACATAAGATATTAGTTAGTTTAAAGGGCATACATGTTTTCACAGTCCAGTTAAATCACCTCTAGCCTTTTTCACTTTTTCAGAAATGTCTTACTTTGTTGTGGGTTTCTTGTGAAACCTGATATTAGATTATCATAGTGTTTATGTCTTAAAAGAATACAGATGAGACCAGAAGGACACAGAAATATAAAGTATTATTGATTCTAGTTATAAAGTGACTAGTCAAATGTTTGGGGTGAGGTGCAAATAATTTATCACAAATAAGTAAGAATTTAAGTTGGCTTTGAAAGCATAAAAGTAACAAATATTCTTTGTATGTGAGTACTCACGATGGTACATAGATTAGAGCTTTAGGTGCTGTAAGTGGATCTGTGCAGGCTTCGTGTCAGCACCCCAGACTGTACAGTATTGTACTATAATGAGGGTTGTCCAGAGCAGACTCTCTCACACACATTCCAGCCAGAAGGACCCTTCTCCTCTCGTGCCAATTTAACCCAACTGCGGACAGCTATACACAGCCAAGAACGCAGCACGTGACTATAAATACCAACACACCTACATACGCATACATGCTCATTGTACCTACACATTTTGTTAATTAACATAAAAGAGTGATTTAAAGTTGGTAATGTCAACTGCAACCAACTAATCATTGGCAACACACCAAAGACATTTAAAAACCAATAATGAAACCTTTTTTCTCATAAAAACAAGGCTTCTTTTCTTTGTATTGTAATTACACAGTCAGAAGTACAGAGCAACTAAATTAACTGTCTGCATTTAACCCTTGGGGAGCAGTGGGCTGCGATTGTGCGACGCCCAGGGAGCAGTGTGGGGTTAATGGTCTTTTGCTCAGGGAACTTAGAACCTCTGGATTCGTGGCACAATGCCCTGACCACTAGGACACCACTCCCCCAACTCCTGTACCTAGGATAATGCACAGAATTCCACATCATTCTTAACCTAGTAAACTAGCCCCACCTGCCAGCGGCCAAAATTATTTTTGCCTGTGAGTTTGGCCTAGCATCGATCATTGCCCCAGGTCCTAGAACTGGCAGGCCTATCTGGATGCAAATCGTGCGGGGTTTTGAGGGCGTGACAACAAAGCTGTGAGAGGCTGGAGAAAGCACAACAAGGAAGATGGTAACAACTATTGAACAGTAGCCATTGCAGCAGCTTTTAATGAGGCACTCCATTGAAAGTTAAAAGTTCTCTTTTCTGTTGCTGTTGTTCAATAAAAGTATGTTTTAAGATCATTTGTGGCGAGAATATTATATTTTAAAGCGTCATTATATGGTCCATCTACCGATTTAATGCGTAATTAAAAAAAAACATTTCCGAAGTTGAGAGGACCTTGGCAACCAGCGGAGCTCCGAGGCTAACTGCAGCCAGGGATAACTGTAGCCCGTCTGCAGCGACCCTCCCTCAGCATAGTCGTGTGTGAAGTACCGCTGGCTTGGATGACAATTTTTGACTCAGGTTTGGAATCAGTTTTGGAAGAATTAGACTTTGGATTTTCATTGAAACATGAGCTCTATGAGGTTAGAGCCTTTTTACCGACAGGCTGTTTGTTTACACTCCCCCACCAGGTTTCTGTCGCCCCTCCAAGTCAAAGTCAGTTGCGCTCATTCGTCAGAGTGTTGGCCAATAGGCACAGATATGGTTTGAAATGTTCTCATCATCAATTTTCTGATGTCTCATTTATAGGGGCCAGACTAAATTACACATGTAATCTCACATCTAGTCCGGTTTATCATGCTACATAATTGTATCTTGCAGTTCAACACACTTGGTATTAGTCAGTCAGACCTACCGACACAACATCATTAGAGCTGTGACGTACCCTTTACGGCCCAGGCTCTGAGGGGGCTGTTTTCATCGATAATGTGGTAGAACGTTAGAGGTATGATGAGGAAGGGGCTGTCGCTGGATGTGTCCACCTGGAAAGGCACATTACGCTGATCCAGCCGCACCGTTTCACCCTCCTTGGTCAGAGAGGTTTGAAGCAACTTCCCTGTCACCTGGGGAAGTAAATTCATTCTTTAGAGTCTAATTTTCACATAAATACGGGAGCTTTCTGCATCTCTACCTTCATTTTCAGCAGGTTGTGAGAGGATACGTTTTCTTTACATAAAGTTTCTCACAACAAAGTTTGTCTTGCACAATCCTTTTAGTCCAACCCAGGGAATCCAATCCAAGTCAGACACAAACATCTGTTTTTTTATTCATCACAATGAGCTTATCTCACAGAGGTTCTGGAGCTTTTCCTTAGAAGGCACGATATCTAAAATAAGCTACCCCTGCTAGCACTAATCACCAGTTACATCCAAAATTAATATACCGTATTTTCACGACTATAAGGCGCACTTAAACGTCTTTTTTTCCCCTCAAAATGTGCGGTGCGCCCTATGGTGCGGTGCGCCCTATGTGTGTTGTAACTGCGACTTTTGAGACCACCTCATTGAGGAGATGATGAAAGAGTGGCTGAATGTAAGGAGACCAGGTGTTTTTTTTCCACCCCTCACCATCGCTGTTAATATGTAACTCCATGCGTGCCCATCTCACAGCTGATGTGAAAAACATGGGGAAACAAATTAACGCTGTGCTCGCTGTTCAACCGCTCGACATCGGTGTGAACCGGACCCAGCAGGTGCAGCAGAAGCAGCGAGTTTACATGCAAAGTCAATGGTTGACGCGCATATAGGTGCAGCAAAAGGTCCCGCAGCGCGTTTTGGTGCAGCACGTCGGGAGCGTTTAAGCATCGCACCGCCAACGCGCTGCTGCTGCTCAGATGGAAAAATTGAAGTTTTGCTGCTGGACGCGCCGATTCAACCAATCAGAGAAGCAGATCTGGGAGCTGACAGCGAGACACAGCGCTCTGATGATATTAACGCAAATGAAAAGGCTGGATGAATGAGGAGATGATGAAAGGCAGGTGTATGTGAGGAGACCAGGTGCTTTTTTCCACGCATCACCATCGCTGCGTGCCCATCTCACAGCCGATGTGAAAAAAAGATGAATCAAATGAACGCTGTGCTCGCCGTTATCCCGGGGGTCTGACAAAGGAACTTCCACCGCTCGACATCGGTGTGGAGCGGCCGTTCACAGTAAGGCTGCGAGCGGCGTGGGAGCGATGGATGACAGACTGAGACCACAGTTTCATGATAAATGGAAGGCAGCGCCGGGCAAGTTACGCCACCGTTTGCGGATGGATTGTAGATGGACTGTGTCTGCTGGCTCTGTTCTTCAAGCTTTCACAAAAGCCGGCATTATTTCTGAGGAGCTGCGCTGCACGGAAAGTGACTCTGACAGCGAAGAAGGGGAAACTGGCATGTCTGATTTAGCGCAGCTGTTTTATTCAGAGGAATGCTGAGGATAACAGAGGATGATGACTTTGATGGGTTTGATTAATACTTTGTAATAAATACATGAATAAAGCACAATCATACTCAGGTTTGCTCCCGCTCTATTTTTCTACCTGAAAACTTAATTCAACAGCAGCCTCTGGGCGCGTCTCCTCCTCCTCTTCAGCGCGGTGGCTGGCAGCTGTTTTTTCATCTAAATAATCTAAATCTTGCAGCTATATTTGCTGTGATCAGTGGGAATAAAGTAGTTTTAATATGTTTTTAAGTGAGAAAGGCCACCTGAAAACTTCATAATTGCAGTCAGTTCATCCAGATTATCTATTTCTGTCGGAGGCGCTCAGACCCACACATACCAGCGGTGCACCGACAGGAGAAATCCTTTCGTTCACCGCGGCTGCTGGCAGGTGTTTTTCAACTAAATAATTTAAACTGCAGGCACCAGGATACCGGTAATAAAAGCGAACATATTCCGTCGGCAGGTTTCAGGATTTTAAGTTAATTTAGGAGTGATCACAGCGCTGTGTCATCTGTGATGTGTCTGTCTCACCAGCTGCCAGGTTTGATTAATACTTTGTAATAAATACATGAATAAAGCACAGTCATACTCAGTTTTGCCCCCGCTGTATTTTTAAATACGCAGTAGAGGTATTTAAAGGTAGTAGAGGACATGTACCTGTATATAAAAAACGCGCCCTATAGTCCGGTGCGCCTTATGTGTGTGTTAAATACAGAAATGGGACACATAACTGAGAGTGCGCCTTTTAGTCCGGTGCGCCTTATGGTCGTGAAAATACGGTAACACTTGGCGTAGATCACCTACCATTCTAACTGAATCATAATGTTCTGATAGAGTCATAGTACCAAAAAGTGTATTGGATTCACTCTCGGGCTGGAATAAATAATCAGATTAATTGTGATTAATCATTTATAGAAATAATTGTCAACTAATTTGATTCAATTGTTGTGGAATATAGAGACTGTAAATATGACTTAGAGCAGTAATAAAATCTAAATTGTAAAAATATATATAAATATATATATATATATATATATATATATATATATATGTTGTGAAACATATACTTTAAGAACCTTTGACTATCCAATTATTAATCGAAGAATCAAAATAACATTGACAGATTAATTGATTGCAGCCCTAAATGCAAACTAACTTTCAAATTGTTTTAAAATTCTGTCAATGTTCATCTAATCTGCTCCTTAAAGCTAATCAATAAAGGTTCAGAATGGGTCTAGAACTACGGTATTTTAATAAGACAATTCTTTGAATCATTGATCAACCACTACACTTAGAATTTTTATATTTATGCCAAGTTGTTAAAATATTGTACATTTACTGCAAACAGGATATCTCATTATTTAAGCTTTAGGCATTCATAATTTAAATAGCGGAAGCACAAGGAGTTTTGTATGGAAAAAAATAACAGCCTTAAAATTCTTGGTAGAACTTAGTGATTATAGACGTGATCAACTTTTGTGTTAAACAGAAGGAACTTTTTTCAAACTGAAGAATTACCTGACATCCCAACAGCAGACTTTTGCGCATGTTGGCCACTCGGATCATTAGGCAGGGTCGGCCCTCGTGAAATGACACAACAGCATGTTGACTGAACTTTACTGTCTCGCCTCTCTTCTTGGGACGAGCAACCTAAAGAGGAGTAATCTGAGATCAAAATGGGTTCTTCCTTCCAAAATACTGATTTGAAAATAAAAATTTACTTCCTGCAGCAGTCGTTATAAGTTACATATGTTGTTATTGCTTTACCCTCAGAGAACACAAGGGTAGAAGGACATAACTTCAATACTAAAGGAGGAAACCGTTTTTTTCTCTTCTGATAGGACTGATAATGATCGCTGAATAAAACCGTACTGTGTGAACACTGATAACTTTTAAAGCTGCGGTGTAGTAATGATGATAATAATGTTTCCACTGAAGTCTGCGTTATCGCACACTTTGTTAAAACTCTTTTTGATTCAATTCCACTGTTCTGTTTCCCAGTTGTAGTACTTTATCCTTCATCGTGCTTTTGAAAGGTTTTCTACCAAACCTCCACACTATAGGTGACGCCGCATTTATTTCTGTGCTAAAAATAAAAATAAAAAACTAAATTACTTTAGCAAGAAAGGTTCCAGTGATGAAAATCTCCATCACCATAGTGATGACCAGCTGAACAATAAGGAGGACTATTGCTACAGGGCACTCCTCTGTGATGCACCGGAAGCCATAGCCAATCGTAGTCTGGGACTCGAGGGAGAAAAGGAAGGCTCCTGTCAAAGTCTTCACCTCCATTACACAGGGAGTGTGATTGGATGGTGGGTCAAACTCTGGAAATAGAAAACAAGGAGAAGCATTTTAGTTTCAACCAACTACCAAAGAGAAGTTTTTGATAATTATCTTGTTTGCGTGTCTTAAAGTTTTACTCATTCACAACAAAACACTTTTTTGTTGATTTCAAAAGAATCTTTAAGACCTTCAGTGGTATTTGACTTAACACATTCCAATCATGTGGAAATCAGTTACTTTTTTCCAAAGATCACACTAAGATGGAGAGGGGTCTGGTTCCAGACCTGCACAATGTGGTCCCCTGCACTGTCAGGACCATAATTTAAGGCGGATGTTTTATTAGTATTCTGGAATAGCGTGTAGTACGTATGTGCTGCAGGATTTTATCATAAGAAGTTATATATTTTTTTGTGTTTATTTTTTGAGTGTTCCCTACATTTCCCCTCTTACAGACCAAGAAAACCGTAATTTATTACATAGTTTTTTCTGTGATTTTCCTTGACTTTTTATAATATCATCTGTCTCCTACAGACATAAGCTTCAATTTTGACTCCTGCTGGAACTTCACCGAAAGTGAAATGCTGCACGTCTCACTATGAAATCTTCTGTTCTGACAATAAAAATACTTGCAATAAAATAAAATAAATTAATATTTGAAAGTTTGTTTTGTGTCTACTGTTTTCTCCAGTGTTGTGGGGAAGAAAAAATAACGTTTTTTGCCTGTTTTGCTGATATTCAGTAGTTCAGTGTGAGTACACGAAGCTAAGTTCATTTGAAATCAAACACCCTCCATTGGCAAATCTATGTGGTCCAACAGCCAAGGTAAGAATACGCCACAAACCATACTTGAAGAATAAAGAATATATAATGCAATATTTGGACATGCACATAGAATATAGCTTTATAAAAGAACTGTGGTGATTTAGTTATTTGATATTTTATTGTATTATATATATATATATATATATATATATATATATATATATATATATATATATATATATATATATATATATATATATATATATATATATATATATATATATATATATATGTATTTATTGTTAAACACATGAACAGACAAATGTATTTCTATTGTGTACACCCAGGAAATAAACATGGGCATGTAAAATATTTCCATTGTAGCTTTTATTTTACTTCACCTTTTACTTTGAAAGGCTTTGAATAAACTTCCGGTCCTGACAGTGCAGGTCTGCAATGAAGGGTCCTGACAGTGCAGGTATTCAGTTAGAAATTTGCAAGAATTTTAACAAAAAATTCTACAACAAAAATATAAATGTAGCAAAACCCTCACTTGGAGGAAGTCTGGTCATTTTAGAAAATGATTATGTCAAAAAAGCTTTTGTCATGCATTTATTTAAGGAAATGCAGCACCACCTACAATAGTAAACGAGGCACATGGCCATGTGAGTATCACGGTGAAGTTAAAGTCAGGTTTACCAAGCAGGTCTCCATGCGCAAGGGCCACCAGGTACCAAAACACCCCAAACAGGAACCAGGTCCCAGCAAAAGTTGCAGTAAAAAAGAAGAACTTGTAGCGCCACTGCATGTCTAAGAAAGTTGTCCAGAGGTCACGGAGGTAAAGGGCCCCTCTGCCACTGACATGCTCTATGTGGACATTGCTTCGTCCATCTTTAGAGAGGACTCTGCGTCTCCTGCGCAGTGCGTTGTGCCCTCCAGCTCCTGTTCCTGCAGCAGTAACTCCTGTTCCCCCTGTGGAGCTCATCAGGGGCTTGCTGATGTCAGTCTGTGTCTGGGAATGGCAAACTTTCTGTGGGGTGGAGTCTTCAGAGGATGGTGGAGTGGCTGAAGTCATAGCTAGCACTGCAGAGAGTTGGAAACAGAGAGAGGGACTATCACACCCTGAGAAAAAGACAAAATGTGGAAAATAGGTTTAAAATTTGAAATAAAGGGAGGTGGCATTAAAAAAAGGGCAGAGGAATGCTCCGAACAAAACAGTGAAAAGCAACCAGTGTAAAAAATTTTATGTTTACATCAATGGGAAGATGACCAAATGGAACATTTAGCTGGAAAGGTAGAACATGGACAACAGAAGAAATGAATTAAGGGATCAAAAGCACATTTTTAGGCACAGCGATCCATTTAAGATGTTTTTCTTCACTATCAGCATCCACCTTGTTAAAATAGAAGCTTCCACTATTTCAGCCACTCTTGGAAGATCATGCTAGTTTATTTATAACATGCAAAATAAAATAATAAGATTGAGGGGATTTATTGTTTCCATAATGCTAAATTTGAGACAAACAATCAATGAGTTGATGCAATCAATCAATCACTTTGAATCAATTTGACTGTATGATCTGGTTGAACTGTAAAGTGCCTTGAGATGATTTGTGTTTTGAATTGGCGCTACATAAATAAACTGAATTAAATTGAAATTGAATTGAAACTAACATAGTGGCAAGAAATTTCTACAATTCACAGTAATATGGTGTAAAGATCAATTGTTATGATGCTTACTTTGCATTTCTATTGGCAAAAGTAAGCATCTATTGGCGACACACTGTCACTTCATGATCGATCTTAAAAAAACAAATTGGTTAGAATAAGAAGGAAGTCTAGGAGTTTAAAACCATTTATTTTCTTGTGTAAACATGTGAATAACTAAAAACAAAAAACGGAATTCCTAATCCCAAATTTCAAAACATAAAATGCCCTTTTATCTCAAACAAAACCTGACTATAATGTGAAGAATTGTACAGCCTGCACAAGCCTTGATTGCAAACAAGTTAATCTCCCGCTGGAACTTCACCAAAAGTGAAATGCTGCCCATCTCACTATGAAATCTTCTGTTTTGACAATAAAAACACTTGCAATAAAATAAATAAATTAGTATTTGAAAGTTTGTTTTGTGTCTACTGTTTTCTCCAGTGTTGTGGGGAAGAAAAAAATAACGTTTTTTGCCTATTTTGCTGATATTCAGTAGTTCACTGTGAGTAGACGAAGCTAAGTTAATTTGAAATCAAACACACTCCATTGGCAAATCTATGTGGTCCAACAGCCAAGGTAAGAATACGCCACAAACCTAAAGTAAGCATCTATTGGCGACACACTGTCACTTCATGATCGACCTTAAAAAAATGAACCTGATCAGGGTGTTTTCTTTTAATATATTTTTGAAATCATCTGAAATAGGTCGGGCGGTTTCCCATGCAAACTAAATATAATATGGGGGGTTTTTGTAGGGTGTGTAGAATTTTACGATAATGTTCTGATCCCTCTCCAAGTTGCAACTTGTACGAATCTAGACATGTTGCATATGTGGTTGTGTTTGTTTGTGAGTATATCAGCTGCATCGTCATATAGACATGCAGCAACAATTTGCCAAACCAACCAAATCTCGTTTTCTGTAAACTTTATCTTAGATCTTCCAATTCTTGGTTGATATAGGAGGTTAGGATTTCCCAAACAAAGTTTTTCACCGTTTATAATAATGTTCATGCCAATAGGGAGACTATATTGGGTGTTGGATACTTCCTGTCATGTCGTACAACGGGACCCAAACCAGAGCTGGGCTCTAGAACTTCATGTGCAGGACAGTGGGCTATAGAAACACATCTCATTTTACAGTATTAAAGTAACACCAATCCAAGTGCATTTGGTCTTACTCTGAATAAGCATTAAATTAACTCCTACTTAGTGTATACCTTACTCCAGTTGTTATTGTAATCTCTCTTAAAGAGTCAGTAATAAAGCACTAATATAGTGTAGTCATTTTTATATACATACTGCATGTTCTGTAAATTATCATAGTGTAAAAAAGGCAATCTTTGGGTGTTTCTTTCAGAAACCACTACATATTAAAACCATAAAGCGATCAAAGTTTGGGGTTTGATGTTGAAAACAAATTGGTTAGAATAAGAAGGAAGTCTAGGACTTTAAAACCATTTATTTTCTTGTGTAAACATGTGAATAACTAAAAACAAAAAACGGAATTCCTAATCCCAAATTTCAAAACATAAAAAGCCATTTTATCTCAAACAAAACCTGACTATAATGTGAAGCATTGTACAGCAAGCACAAGCCTTGATTGCAAACAAGTTAATCTTCTTCAGGGTGGCATGGTTTGTAACTGAGATCTCATTACCAAACATTATTTATTACTAAGCCTCTCTAATGCTCATAATGGATTCTTGAAGCTATGTTTTTTAACTCTTTACTTCAGTGTGGAATAAACAGATACTAGTTTTTCCAGAAATATGAGTCTCTTGTTTGGGTGACCTAAAACTTTACTGTCATCACTTGTAAACTGAAAATGATGATACTCTGCGATGACACCCTGATACCCTAGTATAAGTGGATTACAGAGTATCAATAGTTTATTAAGTGAGTGAGAGATCCCTCACCCCTGGGTGCCATGAACACTTATTATCACTGCTTGAGTTTCCTTTTAACACATTTAACAATCGTACTCTCATCTGGACTACATTCTGTCTTTCTCCACATTCTCCCTCTCTGTACATGCTAACTCCCTGTTTTCGAGGCCTTGCTTTTAGACAACCTTTTTTTTGCTTTCTAGAGCAAATAAAACAAAAGCCAACTGCACAACACAAACAAAAGCCTAAAAACCAGAGTGATCTGATACACCCTGTCCTTTCCTGTCCTGTTTGACCCTTGTCTCGCCTCCCTCCGTGTTAGAGCTCACACAGTGCGAATGAATGGAGAGCTGTGTTGTGCTCTGTGCTATGAATACTAAGATGTGGAGGGGGGGTGTGGTTGCAATCATGGGCATATGATTGGACTTGGCCTTCTTCAGCTGAACTCTGAACCCGACAGTATTCCTGCCCACATATACAGTGAACACAAATACATGCAAACCTGCTGAGCAGTTATAATGTGTGCAACATCATTTATGGACAAAAGGGAACCTTTTTCGCATTGGAAAATTAAACCTTCAACCCATCATGCAGGAAGATCCATTCTTTAATGCATTAAATCATCACATTATACAATAAAAAAGATAATACACTTCTCTGTATTTTTTTTTTTTATCCTCATCAAATCAAATAAAAAAAGCACAACACTGTCAAATACTGTATACATCCTATTCTAAATACCTGGGATTTTATTTTATTTTTTCAGTCCTCTTCAGGGCCCTACTGTATGCAGTGCCTAAAAAATACTGAGGTCAAGAGTCAGTCACTTCTCATGGGTGTTAGCAGATAATTCTATTTTTTGAATCTGTCCCGATTCAGTCTTAAGCAGCAAAAACAGCATCAATATCACTAGTCGGTGCATTTCTCTTCCATACCAGACATTTCAGGCATTATAAGCTTTTAAAGTTGATTTTTATTGATTTTCTTTTGAAGCTTTTATCTAAGCAGTTAGAAATGTGTCACAAAAGACATCCCAAAATTATTGGAATAAGTTGCTTCATATTTACTTCATTATTTAAAATATTACACTAATGATTGTGCCTAATCTGTTCATACTTGTTATGGAAAGACAGCTTTTGAACATATTTCTATTATAATCTGAAACAATACTTCAAGTATCATGTATTACACTTTTGACTTTTAAAACACATGCACTTCTCGGACAGTATCATCATTTTTTATAGTACCAGCCGCCGTCCCTCTATCTCTCTCTTCACTGCTCTTGTTAGGGTTCTCCCCTTTTCTTTTTGATTTTTACAGTTATCTATGCCAACTGTTTTATTGATCTTTAGTTTCTTTTCCATTTTCTGTTATATTTAAGCCTTGTTGCATTTTTGAGGTACTCTCTATTGCACCCTTGTGCCAGTCTCCTTTCCCCTAGCTCCCTTCTAGTTCTATCCACACCTGCCCCATATCAGCGCATTAGCCCATTCTTTGTTTTGTCTCCCATATATACACCTCCTCTTTCCTCATTGCTGGCTTCTCCTCATATGTGTCTTCCCCTGGTTTTTAGTTTCCTGTATTTTGTCCTTGGATTTTGTTTCTGTTGCCTTTTTTGATTTCGTTAAACCTACAAGAACACATCTCTGCCGCCCTCATTTCTCAACCAAACTCCACCAAACCCTGACACCTCTTGCTGCTTGGCCCAAAACTTGGTTTGACACTATCTTTTCCTCCATATCCTGTTTTCCCTTTAGTGAAGAGTATCAACACATTTAAAAACGAAGCAGAGAAATGAAAACAATATGGCATTTCAACACCATGTTTGAGGAGTTTAATTTAGGGTGACCATATTTTCATTTTGGAAAACCAGGACACCTTGGAGCGGGGGGGGGTGGACAAATGTCTCATCATCGGGATTTGCTCCGTGATCAGAGGAAATGTTACTTGGCGCAGAACAGTGGTGAAAATTGGAAGTTCAGTTTAATATAATACAAATCAGTGAATAGTTCCGTCTGAAATGAATGAAAATAGTTGTTTTAATGGTTATTGACTCAGATATGTGGCAGTAATGTTTGATTTATCTAAAGGTTTTTATCTGTTACTGTGTAAATGATTTTGGCTGTAATTTAAGGACAGATTCTAATAGATCTGCAAAGTGGGAACTATAAATCTGATAGGAGTTTAATTTTTTTATTGTTGTTTTGCACAATATGCTTAACTAAGTATTTTTTGTTGTTGAATAATAGAGATGTTGCAGATATATTTTTATACATACATTGTTTAGATTTACTTATGTATTTCTAACCCTTTTATAGTATAGAAAATCGCTTTATTGTCCCACAATGGGCAAATTTACAGCAGCAGAAAGATTATTGAAAATGGTCACACAAATGAGGACCTTAGAAAAATGTATAAGAATAACATAATAGGGAAGAGTTAAAATATAAACAATAAAATACTGTAAAGTGTTTTAACAATATAAAACTGGAGAATTAATAACCAATATGCAGCTATGGACATTTTTACAGTAATGGATATTTGAAAATAGCAGCAACATCAGAGATGTGCAAAATGACAGCAGCAGGTTATTTAACTGACTAAGGTTTCTATCATTACATTTGATTTTATTTGTTCCTGCTCCCGGTGGTTGGAATCTTTATTCCATTCTGGATTCTTGTGAGTGTAGTCTTTGTTCGCTTTAACTTTTTTTAAAATAAATAAATAAACAAACAGTTTTGAAAACCTCGGTATTCATTCTTTTCCTGCTTTGTGTGTCAACTTTTACGGTTGCTAAGCAACAGAGAATACGCCGGTAAAACCCGCCGAAGGGTGGACCTGTTCGAATTTACAGACAAAACTCTTCCGGCCTCCTTCTTTTCAAGGACTTCGAAGGATCCAGTCTAGGTAGACCGCGTCCTTGGAGGATGCAGCCCAGGTTTTCGAACAGAGCCTCTGATTAAGAACAGGGCTGCCCGCACTGACGCGGCTCACGGATTACGTCACACGGAGCGTCGTGCGCAGTGAAATCAGGACATTTCCTCACTTTCTAAAAAAAACCCGGGACGCCCGGGACAGGACGTGAAATACGGATATGTCCCGGGAAATACGGACGTTTGGTCACCCTAGTTTAATTAGTCAATCAAGTTAACATGAAAGGAAATTAATTTTGCAGGTTTCAGAGCAGCACAATGTTAAATTATGGAATATTAAAAATAGCTATGCTACAAATAAGTTTAAATATAAAAAAGTGGCGGCTGGTGGAGTTTTCTCCAGGGCGGGTTATATATTCATAATACACGTATACCAAAAACCAATCAAACGTATACTAAGTTATCACACCACTATATTTATATGTATGCCAACAACAAAGATCATTATTAAAACATAATTCCATGTACAGATTTACTTTTTGTACATATATCTTGCCCTTCTGAGGCTTTGTGAAGGCAAACCTGTGTTTTGTAAGGTCGAATATGGTGTCACAAACCTAAAACAAAATGTACAGTTTTAATAATGGAAAAGCTATTAATCAGCTTTATTTTATATACCGTAAATTCTCTAATATAGGCCCGGGCCTTTATTTCACTCAAGTGCATCGCGGTCCAGGCCTTTATTGGATTCAATTCAATTCAATTCAGTTTATTTATATAGCGCCAAATTCACAACACATGTCATCTCAAGGCACTTTACAGTTCAACCAGATCATACAGTCAAATTGATACAAAGTTTTCTATCTAAGGAAAACCAGTTGATTGCATTGACTCATTGACTCAAATACAATCCCCCACACAGTGGAGAGGAAAAACTCCCTTTTAACAGGAAGAAACCTCCAGCAGAACCAGGCTCAGTGTGAGCGGCCATCTGCCGAGGCCGACTGGGGTTCAAGGAGACAGAAGCAGAGATACAAAAAGCAGCTGTAAAAGGCGGCCCCGTCCAGGAAACACACAGCCAGGCAGAAGAGCTCCAAGGCAGCTCCCATGCCAGAGGACGAAGAAAGCACATCCACTCAGTCACGGTCAGAGAAACAGGACCACACTGGAAAACAGGCCGATCTCCAACATCTATAAACAAGGGTGTTGATAGAAGCAGCACAGCTGATGTGAGAGGCCAGTATTAGAGACAGGCCTCTATTGCTATTTGAGCAAAACAGACTACCAGTGGAATGAATAAAAATGAGATTTTGTGTCTATTTGAACCTATAAAACACTAGGTTCATTTATTGAAAAAGTACAGTTACCATGTCTCGCTTGGTTTGAAGTAAAAATAAAAAAATAAAAATCCTCCAATTCTGTTTAATTCTCCTCCTCAGTTTCCTCCTCCTCTTCATCTCTCCCTTTATTCTCCTCATCACTCGCGCTGCTCCTCATGTTGTGCTGCGTGTCTGTTCTCTTCCTCGCGCAGACGGGCAGCAGCAGGGCCTGTCGTCCAGCTGCGCAGGGCTGTGGTACTTGTATGTTACTACCACAAGTATAATGTTGAGGTATGCCCAGAAAAAACGTTTATAGCCCCGGCCTGTATTAGAGACCGGCCATTATTTACCTCCTCTGACAGCGAGACCGGCCATTATTAGAGACCCGGCCGCTATTGGAATACAGGCCAATATTAGAGAATTTACGGTATTTATATAAAAACTACTTATTTTCTGAAAATGTGTTTATTTAAGAGCAACTATGCAAATTGACAAATTACCTAGAAAACCTAGAAAAGGTATACTATATTATATCATTTTCCATGTGAATCCCAGATTGTTCATTCTTATTTGCTTTTTCTAAAAAGTGCTTTAAATCAGTTCTATCTGTCTTAATCCATGCTGGCTTAGATCCTGACATTGGAAAAAGGAGGCAGAGAAAGCAGAATAAAGCATTAGCCTCACTGCATGCAGTTAGCCAAGCCTTGTAGCTAAGGTCCTAGAAAAGACCAGGTGAACCGTCTCCATCTGTCTTTGGAAGGCGGATTAATTTTGAGGTTCGACTGATCAGTTCAAAACCTCTCATCTCCAGCTTTTCTTGGTAAGTCTGCTATAAGGGTAGTTCACTTCCGTGACTCGACCTGTCAACAGTTCCTGTCACCTCAGGGCACAACTCTGGTTCACCCTGAGCCGTCCTATACTTCTGAATTCTGCGGCTGCGTCCTCCAAAGGCCAGGTTCAAAGGCCCAATTACGTAATAGTGCAGTGCCGAGGTCTGTTTGGTTTGCAAGACTCCTTGCAGCCTACAAATGCGTCCTACTTATTGCCAGTTTTGAAGGATGGGTCCAGTGGCCTTGGATACTCCATGATTTATTGCAATTTATTGGAAGTGCAGTTTAATATAATACAAGTATATGAATAGTTATTTCTGAAATTAATGAAAATAGTTGTTTTAATGGTTATTGAGTCAGATATGTGGCGGTAATGTTCAATTTATCTAAATGTTTTTATCTGTTACTGTGTAAATGGGTCTGGCTGTAATTTAAGGACAGATTCTAATATCTCTGCAATGTGGGGACTATAAATCTGATAGGATTTTTTGCTGATTTTTTGCACAATTGGCTTAATTAAGTATTTTTTGTTGTTGAATATAGGAGATTATACAGATATATTTCTTTTATACATACATTGTTTAGATTTACTTATCTTTCTTCCCCTTTTATATCATTATATTTGCTTTTATTTGTTTATGACCCCGGTGGTTGTCATCTTCGTTCCACTCTGTATTGTCATGAGTGTAGTCTTTGTTCACTATCTAAAAAGAAACAGTAGTGACCAGCCGCCACTTGTATAAATATTTAATAAGATCAAATATGAACGGGCAAGCAATTATATAAAATAAATAAATATATGAGTCTACAACATGACAAAAGTTGTAAATAAAAAATGGGTAATTCTGAAGCTTTTTAAAGGATCATTATGGTGACTCTTGAGGTAAGGGCTAGTTACCACAGAAAATTATTATTTTGAAAATGAACCAGATGTGTTATTTTTGTTTCTGCACATATCTTCCTGTACCACGCAATGTCTGTTGATTCAACTGCTTGAAATCGACTGATGACCTGTACTGACGGAGTTAAATAGACTTTGGTTTGTTGTTCCCTTGTTGTCCGAGTATCTCGCTGGGTCGAAATCTTCCTCATGAAAGTGCATGTTTTTCCCAAGTTTGCCAATGATGTGACCTCTACCAGTTATCCAAACTAGTAATCCTGGCTGAATGCTAAGGTAGGAGTTCTGCTGAAAGCTAGGGACGCTGTATTCAGGACGAGTGAGGCATCAGCACTCCAAAAATCCAGGGTCACGTCACCACCAGTGACCTGCAGCGCATGTGGAAAGGAGTCAAATGCATCGTGGACAAAAACATCATAGATGCAAATGCCCAAGGGCCAGATGCACTCAATAGCTCATATGAGAGTCTGACAGTAATGACACTAAGAACTGACACTAATTCAGATGATCTTTGAATAGCTCAACTTACCAATGTTATAGAGAGAAGCCAGAAGTTTAATTAAGTAGGACTAGCATTACTTCACAAGAATATTATTCAAATAAAAGTAATCAGTATCTCAGAGCTCTACACATCACAATGCAAGGGGAGTGTGTGCTGGGCTCCTCCTATCCTGCACACAGTCTACATATCCCCTCAGGCAGGCAGCTAAAGAGCATTCCGAGCAAGACCACCAGGCTCAGAAACAGTTTCTACCCTGCAGCTATTAGACAGCTGAACTGAGCTGCAATTAAATCAGCTTCACCTATTTCTTTTTCTTTCAGTATTAAAATGATTGAACTGGGACCTGATTTAAACATCTCTTCCATAAACATGCTAACATGAGCTGACATGACCATAAAAAAATAATTTAATCCTTCTATTAGATACAAGAATTTAAAGATATTACTTCATAATGTGATCGAATTTTCAAAAACTACAACTTTATCCTTGTCTGGACTGTCTCTCTCTGTCTTTAGGATGGTGTCAACATCTGCAGTTTGTTTTACAGGTAAAACATATCTACAATCAATGTTTTTCACTTTACAGGTTTGCGTTTGTCTGTCATAAACTTTGCATATTACTTGTTTTGTAATTTAATTTTCAGATTCTGGCTTTATCAAAAAGACAGGGCAACAAACAACTGTCTCCCAATCATGAGCCATTGGTATCGCATTTCCCTGCCCTGAGCTTCTCCTTGGTTTATTTTTCACCATGAAAAGTGATCACCCATGTTACCTCTACATAACTGGATCACCAACCATTATTAAAAATAAAATGAAATTCCACAATTACCTTGATTCTCTCTGCAGTATAAAGATTCATTTTGGGAGATAAATAATGTAAGTTATTAAGTTCATTTAAGTTATAATAATTTAAGTTATATTTATTTATTTAAAACAACATTTAGTTTAAGTCAATTTAAACCATTTCATTTAAAAATACCTTATTAACCCCAAGATTAAATTCAGTTCACGTTATACAAGAGCTGTGGAATTTATGTCCAGTAATTTAAAAAAAAATGATATTAACCACTTCTGTCATTTAAATTCCCCACAAAAATATTTTTAGAATAGTTAGAATTAAACTGAAGCTATTTAGTTTTTTCAGCTGCTTTATCTGTCATGTGTGATTTAATGCAAAAAATGGTAGAAGTAATATTGCTGCCTTGAATTCAGAACTGTTATGAAACTTGTGGTTAAAACATTTTTATCAAGGGTCAAAGAGTAGAAATTAGCTATTGTTTTGAGTGATCCATTTAATCTGAATCATCACTTTGAGTAAACTATCTTAGATATTGGACAGAACTTAAATAAATATCTTTGAACATGAAATATATGTGTATTTTTTATTGGAATTCATCAAATCTGTTTAAGCTCTTTAAGTTTAATCATTTTTTGTTTGAATCTACTTAAATAAAATGTGTATGAACTGTTATAAGCTTTATCTACTTCTCTTATATCTTTTGAATTCTTGTTTTTAGTGAAGTGTTGGTCAGAGCAAGTGCACTCTATTTTGAAGGTGTGTGATGGTAATGATAATAAATTAAGTTAAACTGAACTTTGCTTCAGACCCAGAAAAAAATTACAATTTGATATTTTCCACTACCTTCTAAAAAACTGCATATTTTTATAACTATAAGTCCTGTTCTCTTCTTTTTTTGTGGATTATTATTACAGTGTGCTGAACATTGCAATGTTAAAATGCAAGATAAAGTAGGGGATGTATTTAATGCATATTTTGTAACTTGTAATAAACAAAAAAAATCATCATAGTTTATTTGTTTGGTTTTCTTTCAAGTAAAACAAAGTTGAAGTCAAAGCATGAGACATTGTTATAGAAGTTCACTTGGATGTGATGTGACACATTCTAAAACGTAGGCAGTTTTTCTAATAATTTCTTGGACTTTTTTAAAAACAAAAATATTCAATCCACTTTTCCTTTTTATAGGTCCTCAGCACTACTCACCCCAATCGAACACTCACAGCTTGTAATTCCTCAGTGCCTTCCAGAAATCTCCCAGCATGAAGTTTAAAAGATCATCAAGAGGAAAAAACCCACCACCTGTGCCCTTGACCCCTTTTCTACAACTCTAGTAAAAGCAAGCGCCCCTGCCCTAAGCCTTCTGATTACCACTGTAATAAACCAGTCCCTCCATTCTGGCAATGTACCACCTGCCCTTAAAACAGCCATAATCAGACCAATATGGAAAAAACTACCCTTGATACAGATACACTTTTAAATTACAGGCCAATTTCCAATCACCCATTCCTTTCTAAAGTACTGGCAAAAGTTGTTGCCACCCATCTCCAGGACCACCTGTGGAGTTTCCGAGGGATTAGTCCTTGGGCCCTTCCTCTTCATCATCTACATCCTCACCTTCGGTCATGTCATCAGCCACCGTAGAGTTTCATTTCACTTGATGATACACAACTGTAGATGCAATCTGAGTCTCATCCCACTGCAGCTTCAAAAATAGCATCATCGTCTATCTGGAGAAGATAAAGATGTGGATGAAACACAATTTTCTCCAGTTGAAGAGCTCCAAAACCGAGGCAATCTTTGTTGGCACATTACACCAAGTCCAGCCATCCTCCATTGCCGGTAAAACCATCTCTTGCCAGGACATTCCCCTCTCCACAACAGTCACTGATCTTGGTGTAAGATTTGATCCACAACTCAACTTTAAAGCCCATATCAAACACCTCTTCAAAATCTTCTATCTTCTAAGAATTATTTCAAAACTCCCTTCTACACCCACCTTGGCTGATGCAGATAAACTGGTCCATGCATTTGTCTCCCCCAGGCTGGACTATTCAATTCAATTCAATTCAGTTTATTTATATAGCGCCAAATTCACAACACATGTCATCTCAAGGCACTTTACAGTTCAACCAGATCAAATTGATACAAAGTTTTCTATCTAAGGAAAACCAGTTGATTGCATTGACTCATTGACTCAAATACAATCCCCCACACTAAGCATGCTTGTAGCGACAGTGGAGAGGAAAAACTCCCTTTTAACAGGAAGAAACCTCCAGCAGAACCAGGCTCAGTGTGAGCGGCCATCTGCCGAGGCCGACTGGGGTTCAAGGAGACAGAAGCAGAGATACAAAAAGCAGCTGTAAAAGGCGGCCCCGTCCAGGAAACACACAGCCAGGCAGACGAGCTCCAAGGCAGCTCCCATGCCAGAGGACGAAGAAAGCACATCCACTCAGTCACGGTCAGAGAAACAGGACCACACTGGAAAACAGGCCGATCTCCAACATCTATAAACAAGGGTGTTGATAGAAGCAGCACAGCTGATGTTTCTTTCCAGGATGACGTCACAGCCAAACAGGAACAGACGAGGCAAAGCTACTCTGAGGAAAAGCAGAGAGAGCAGAAGGTTAGAGATTGAACTAACAGATTCTGCAGAATAGGAGAACAGAGAGAGAATGAAGCAGAATGATGAAATGGGGGTCCCTATGTCCTCCAAAAGTCTAAGCCTATAGCAGCATAACTATAGAGATAGCTCAGGATAACCTGAGCCACTCTAACTATAAGCTTTATCAAAAAGGAAAGTTTTAAGCCTAGCCTTAAAAGTAGACAGGGTGTCTGCCTCACGGACTAAAACTGGTAGTTGGTTCCACAGGAGAGGAGCCTGATAACTAAAAGATCTGCCTCCCATTCTACTTTTAGAAATTCTAGGAACCACTAGTAAACCTGCAGATTGAGAGCGAAGTGCTCTGTTAGGAACATAAGGAACAATCAGATCTCTGATATAAGATGGAGCTTGGCCATTTAAGGCTTTATATGTGAGAAGGAGGATTTTAAATTCTATTCTTGATTTAACAGGAAGCCAATGAAGAGAAGCCAGGACAGGCGAGATATGATCTCTCTTTTTAATTTTCATTAGAACTCTGGCTGCAGCATTTTGGATCAGCTGAAGGCTTTTAACTACAGTTTGTGGACTTCCTGATAGTAAAGAATTACAATAGTCCAGCCTTGAAGTAACAAATGCATGGACTAGTTTCTCAGCATCACCCCTGGACAGGATATTTCTAATTTTTGCAATGTTCCTCAGATGAAAGAAGGAAATTCTAGAAACCTCTTTGATGTGGGATTTAAATGACAGGTCCTGATCAAAAACAACACCAAGATTTTTTACTTTATTATCTGAAATCAGTTTAATCCCATCCAAATGAAGTGACTGGCTAATCAGTTTCTTTTTCAGAGACTCTGGTCCAAAGACTATAACTTCTGTTTTGTCTGCATTCAGAAGCAGAAAGTTAAGAGTCATCCAGGTTTTTATGTCTTCAAGACATGCCTGTAATCTATGTAATGGGTTAGCTTCATCTGGATTTATAGACAGATATAGCTGGGTATCATCAGCATAACAGTGGAAATTAATCCCATGCTGTCTAATAATTCTACCAATTGGGAGCATGTATAAAGTAAAGAGAATTGGTCCTAGCACTGATCCCTGTGGTACTCCACAGGTAACCTTTGAGCGTGTTGAAGATCTATCATTAACATGAACAAACTGAATTCGATCAGATAGATAAGATTTAAACCAGTCTAGTGCTGTTCCTTTAATTCCAACAAAATATTCAAGTCTTTCTAAAAGAATATTATGGTCAACTGTATCAAATGCAGCACTAAGATCCAACAGGACGAGCACAGATACAAGTCCATTATCTGAGGCCATGAGAATATCATTAGTGACTTTCACCAGAGCTGTTTCAGTGCTATGATGAGCTCTAAAGCCAGACTGAAACTCTTCAAAAAGTTCATTATGGTGGAAGTGATCGCAAACTTGTTTGGCAACTACTTTCTCAAGAATTTTGGATAAGAAAGGAAGATTGGATATAGGTCTATAATTGACCAAGTCATCTGGGTCAAGAGACGGTTTCTTAAGCAGAGGTTTAATTACAGCAACCTTAAAAGCTTTAGGTACATATCCCTGTAACAGAGATAGATTAATCACATCTAAAATGGAGGAGGAGATCAAAGGGAATACCTCCTTAAATAACCTGGTTGGAACTGGATCTAACATACAAGTTGAAGGCTTAGATGAAGACAATAATTTTGCTAATTCAGAGAGTTCAACTGGATCAAAGCAGTCTAAACCCAGTTCAGATTCCATGACTACCTCAGGTACAATCGCGGATAGAGGAGTGCTTATGATCTTATTTTTAATAAGATCAATCTTATTTATAAAGAATCCCATAAAGTCATTGCTGCTAAGAGCAGGTGGAATGGACGGTTCAACAGAGCTATGGCTCTGGGTGAGTTTGGCAACTGTATTAAAAAGAAATCTAGGATTATTCTTATTCTCCTCTATTAATGAGGAGAAGTATGCTGCTCTTGCTTTACAAAGGGTCCTCTTATACAGCAGTAAACCATTTTTCCAGACTAGGAAGGACTCTCGCAGGCCTGTGGAGCGATATTTTCTCTCCAGTTTCCTAGCATTTTGCTTCAAAGTACGCAGCTCTGCATTAAACCAAGGAGCAAGCTTTCTATTTTTAACGGTTTTCATTTTCAAAGGAGCTGCGTTGTCTAAGGCAATACGCAGAGAACTAGCAACCCCATCAACAAAATCATCAACCTGTGAAGGGGAATAAGCTAAACTTTTGCACTCTGCAGCACTGCTCAGTGACACAGAGGAGAGAGAAAGTGAAGCAGATTCTTTAAAATTTATAACTGCACTATCTGATAAAGATCTACTAAAATTGAACCTTCTTTTGGGGGAGGAGAACTCTGTTAAAGTAATCCTGAAGGTTATTAGAAAGTGGTCAGAGAGGACAGGGTTGTGAGGAAATACTGTTATTTCTTCACATTCTATGCCGTATGTCAGCACAAGATCCAAAGTATGAAGATGAGAATGCGTGGGACTATTCACATTTTGAACAAAGCCAATAGTGTCTAAGATAGCATTAAAGGCTGCTCTTAAGCTATCGCCTTCAATGTCAGCATGGATGTTAAAATCTCCCACTATGATGACCCTGTCAGTATTTAATACCAAATCAGAAAGGAACTCTGAAAACTCATCTAAAAATTCAGAGTAAGGACCTGGTGGACGATACAAAGTTACAAAAAGAAGAGGTTTTCTTGCCTTGAAATTTGGACCAGGGAAATTAAGGGTTAAATGTTCAAAAGAGTTGTAGGTATTAACTGTTTTGGGAGTAATCAGTAAGTCAGACTGGAAGATTGTTGCTACTCCTCCTCCTCGCCCAGAACTTCTGGGGATGTGAAAATTTAAATAGCTTGAAGGAGTTGCCTCATTTATGCTCACATAATCCTCTTGCTGCAGCCAGGTTTCTGTAAGGCAAAACAAGTCAATGTGATTATCACAAATCAAGTCATTAACTAGTAGACTTTTAGAGGAAAGCGATCTTATGTTAAACAGACCGCATTTAATTGTTTTAACTTTTTCCCCAATTTGAGTTATTTTGATTTTAATTAGATTATCATGATTTACTCCTTTGGGAATCTTTGCTAATTTATTAGATTTTGGTCGTGGGCAAGACACTGTCTGGATGGAGTAAAGAGTGGGTAACAGTAGAGAAGCTGCAGAGATGTGTGTTAAACTACAACTCTGCTTCCTGGTCTGCACCCTGGGTGGTCAGGGTTTTGGAGGACTAATAAATGTGGCCAGATTCCTAGAAAGAAGAGCTGCACCATCCAAAGTGGGATGGATGCCGTCTCTCCGAATCAGACCAGGCTTTCCCCAAAAGGATTGCCAATTATTAATGTAGCCCACGTTGTTTTCAGGGCACCACCTAGACAACCAGCGGTTGAATGACGACATGCGGCTAAACATGTCATCACTGGTCAGATCAGGGAGGGGACCAGAGAAAATTACGGAGTCCGACATTTTTTTGGCAAACTTACACACCGAAGCAACACTAATTTTAGTGACCTCCGATCGGCGTAACCGGGTGTCATTACCACCAGCGTGAATAACAATCTTACTGTATTTAACCTTATCCTTAGCCAGTAGTTTCAACTACTACTACTGTAATACAATTCTCTTTGGGATCCCTAACAAGAGTTTGCAGAAACAACGGTGTGTTCAGAACAGTGCTGCAAGGATCCTGATGGGAGTCCGAAAGTACGACCACATCACACACATTCTCCACTCATTCTCCATCTCACTTCATTTTTCTGCAAGGATTGAATACAAGGTACCGATTCTCCCCCACCAGTGCATCTATGGAAATACCCCCCATACCTGAAGGAACTGCTCACCCCTCTCACTACAACATGATCCTGCTGCTCAAAACGCTGAAACCACTTCTTTATCCCCAAGACTAAGCTAAAGCCCTTGTCACACCTTGAAGGTTTAGACCAGTATATGCCTGACATACGGAAAATCAGGCAAAAACGATGGCATACGTTTGATAACTTGAAAAAAAGAAAGTTCAGCGTATGCTTTAGGATATTCTGGGACGTCGGGCATACGCAGGCTAAATCAGCAAGGTGTGACAGGGCCCTAAGCACCATGGGCGAGAATCACTTCTGCTTTGCCGCTCCTCGGACCTGGAATCCCCTCCCTGATCATCTGAGGGAAGCACAGACTATCCAGACTTTTAAAAAAGGATTCAAAGCATCTCTTTTTAGCAAATTACGACTTTTAGCCTTTTATAATTATGTCACTCACGTATTTAGTCATATGTATTTTACAATGATGTTTAGTTGTTTTGTTTTTTTACTTTTACGTTTCTATGATGATTTTACCTGGATCACTTTGAGATTTTTCTGGAATGTAGTGCATTACAAATAAGACCTATTATCATTATTATTATTCTTGGAGCCTTCAAAGACGGCACTTTTTTATTTATTGCATTTTTATGATAATGTAGATAAAGAGACAGCTCAAAGAATGTGATAAAGTCTACTTTACATAAATGTGGTGCATTAAATCTAAGTTATTTCTGAGAAAAATAATTAAATGCAATAAGTTTCGCAAGTGTAAAAACACAGCTTTTTTTGTTTGTTTTTTTTTTTTTGCTTGTGATATGGTCTAGATATTAACTGTTTTAATTAGAGTCATGACATTCTGTGATGACACATACCTGAATATGGAGAGAGAAAAAAATTGCTCTCAGGGGCACAAATTGAGAAGAGTTGGAAGGAAAAAGACATTAAAAAATTAAAGTGAATGAGAAATAAGTGTTTTTATAAATCTTTCAAAACTTGTAGCGTTAAACCACAGTTACTGCTGGTAAAATTACGTTACTTCTGTCTTGCATTACTTGTGTAAGAGATACGAGGTTCCTCGTCTCTAGAGAAAAAGCCTGCAGATTCTATTTATTGGATACTGCTTTATCAGCTGGGAGCAGCTGATTGAGCTTTGTTTTTGTATATTCTTGTAATTTTTTTAATTAAGCTTGATCTTTAAATGTAAACAAGTAATAGTTGTACTTTAAGCCAATATGGTTAGCATGTATCAAGGCCAACTAGTATAGCTTGCTATATGGTCTCATCATGGCTGACAGGAAGGGGGGCAGTGGAAACAGCTGTTGCTACTGTTCCCATTAAGATTAAAAAGGGTCAAATAACAGTCATTTAATGTTTGTTCATTCGTTTTTTTTTATTTGGTAAAGCACAAGTCATCAGGTCAGACCGGTAAGAGGTCCAAAATGTGACTTCATTTTAGATGTGTTTATGTGCAAGGCATAAACAGTGACTATTCTAACCATATTTTAAAATGGAGACATATATTTGAATTAAAAGGTCAATATCCAACTAAATTATAATATTGATAAAAATCCTTTCATTAAAAGTGAAATGCATTGTATTACTAATGATTTGCAACCAACCCACTTGGTTGTTGAATTTAGATGTAAATTGTGAAAAATGGTTTATAGTTGTGAAAAATAGTTTAGAAAGTAATAATTCATTTACCTGGAACGGTGAATAAAAGCATAAAATAGACTATTGAACTTGGGAGTAACATGTGTCTTCACTAACTAAACACTGAATATGGTTGTGATTAAACCTATAAATCCAAAATGGTCTAAACATCTGTTGATCACCTATCATTATGTCCTCTTGGGTAAATCAATGCAGTCAAACATGACAAGTCAATCATCACATAGGAAAATCTGGGACAAAGAGGCGCAGATGAGAGAGAAATTGAGAGTGAGTGTGCACGTAAAGTCTAAAATAGAAGTCCTGTATTAGTTTTGTCCATGTATGTGTAAGCTTTAAAGACAACATTAAAAAATCTGAACGGAGGAGATACAGGGGTGCCTGTAATGTGACTGCACTACATATTATAATACATAATTTTGAGTTTGAAAACATTCTTTGTGGACTTTTGTGGGGGCTGGGAGGATAGTAAATGAAATAGCAAACGCCAGGAAAAAATTTAAAGCAATTTTTTAGAAATATTTCTAAAAAACTGGAACATCTGAATCAGACTTAATACATTACATGTTTTCTGCTGCTACTTTTTAACCTCAGAGAATGACAACACTCAAGGTTGTGATCTCTTCCGCCCTGTCCTGCTAATGTAGCCCTCGTCTTTCCCCCCGTCCCGTGTGCACAAGAACCCTTTGTTTTCAACGAGATGAAAGAGACAAAAGCCACTATTGAAAAATATGACTGACTGAGCGAGAAAGTGAAAGAGAGCAAGTTAGACAGGGAAAGGAGTACAGAATGGAACGCTGAAGAAGGTACTGGTGTTTACTGATGTTTTTGATCTCGAGTGCATGCAGTGCCTGACACTGGGGGAGTGTGTGTGTCTGTGTGTGTGTTGGGGGGGGGCAAAGAATAATTCGTTCTGAGGAGTTCTGAGCATCAGGTGACAAAAGAGGTGAAAGAGGAACAAAGAGCGGTAAAGATGGGGAAGGATAGAAAAGAGGAGGTATGTGAAGTGACAAAAGCTTGGCATTAGTATTCCAGAGGAGGGAATAATCCCTTCCACTCTGTGTCCAGAGTCTAAGGCCATAAAGACACCCCTGCAGCCAGTGCACAGCTCTGAAAAGAGTCCAGCTGAAAGGCTTGGACAACTGTCCACACCACAGCAGCCTCTTTTGCTGGACTGAATGGACCGTCTAAACATTATAGCCAACCATGCCAAGATGGCATCTGGTAAGCCAACTCAAGACAACAGAAAGACAAACTTCATGCAGCCAAACTAGGCCACACAAATGAGCCACTGTTGATTCAACAGCTCTTTACGGTGAAAATGATTAAAGGGCAATCGAATTTGGACAGAATGTTCTCTTTTGCACTGATTTGCATATCAAAAAAAATGTGAGTGCGTTGTAAGGCTGTCTGCAGATTCTGCACATTTCTGCAGATTACATCTTACTATTGAGATGAAGAGGTAAACACATACATGATTTTAAAAAAATAACACAATCTAAATATTTTAATTCTTTTACTCCCATTCCTCTAAATGGAGTTTAAGCAATTGTCTTTTAGTAGAAGGACCCCTTTTATGCAAATCAACTTTTTTTCATTTCAAAATGCATAATGTCTGTTTATCAAAAATAAAATAGTGTTTTGCTTTCAGGGTGTTTTGAAAGATGAAGTGGAGGCTGAACGCAAATGGTTGCGACAGTATGAATGATCCAAATACCAGATGCTAGTCCACCTCTTTGTGTCAACTTGTGCAACCTGCTGCTGTCTAAGGGACTGACAAATAAACCCAGTCCAAATAAACAGTCTCATTCATAACAGCCAGTAATAGACAAATTTTATCATTTCACTGGCACAGACTGTACCAGTTAAACACCTTTTATTGATTGTAAATATGGTATTTGAGAGTGTTATTCTTTGTTAAATTACCAAGAACTCTGTCTGATTGGAAAACCAAGAATATAAATATTAAAGCAACACATTTGAATCGATTTCAGAACTGACTTTTACCATTGAACCACAAATATATGCTCTGATTCAAACAATATATCTGGCAGTGTAGAGCTCTCACCCAACTAGAAGGTAAGGATTGCTCTGTATTTAGCTTCCTCCATCTTCACAGAAACTCTGAAACCCGCCAATAATAAATAAAATAATCCCCACAGCATGATGATGCCACCACCATTCATATCAACTTAGAATAATGTTTAGGGTTTAATGTATCGTAACTTTTCAGCCAGACATTGCCAGTAGGCCAGAAAGTTCTTATCTGAGCAAGCTTTTTATTTGTTATTGAAGAGAATAGTGCAGTTTTTACTTTTTCAATGGAAAAACGGTTGGTTTGTAAGCAGAACTCCCCTCCCCAGATAAAAAAAAAAACAGTTTAACAACTAAAAGACAACAACATAGCAATTTTTTTTTCTTGATTCCTAACACTGATCTTTATTTCAAATGTATTCCTTCAATAACAAGAAAGAAATTTAAAAACGCTTCAGATTGTGTTTTCAGCACCTCAAATGTGTGGACAGAGGTAGTATGACAATGTAATACAGTTATTAATAGTATCTAATAAAGTAACACATTTTACCATCTTAATATTCAATAGAGATGTACTTTTTACATAAAAAGCTTTTTTCAGCAGAAAACAGACTTTTTAAAATCGTTCCACTTTCTCAGAAGATAGTGATAAAAAATCCCTCCATTAGTCTATTATAAACTGAAATCACTGACTTTTTACAACAGAAAAATAAGAAAATATTATTACAATAGATTATATACCACAAGATTTAAGGAATTAATTTTGAACATCGTACAAAATTAATGCTGCAAGGTTCTCCTGCACTGGATGGTTCAGCAATGTGGCAGATCCTTACTTTGCGGCGACTAAAAATCTTTTGGTCCATTTCTTTACATTTTTTTTTTATGTTGCATTTGCTATTTTAACAAAAACGTGGGATTTACCTATTCAAATATAGCTAATTTGCTACTTTACATGTAAAGGTGATTTCAAGTAATTTTCATGAATTTTATTAACCATCCACCAAAATACTTTCATAGAGGGGAGTTTTGCACACATGTCTGTATTGCTAAATATGAGCACAAAAACTTTACTATTAAATATCCTCCTCCCAGTATTTTGCTCATTCTGATAATAAGCATATGTTTTCTGTATCCTAAAAGGCAAACACACTAAATGGATTGCGACTTCCATTCAATTGGTGGTTCTATAAACTACTAAGGTTATGTCTGTAAAAAAATTAAAAAAAATAAATTGAGAAGCATGAATGATGCATTCCTTCCTGCTGTTTTAGTACATAAAAGCCAAATGAAATATATTCAGGTACATAGTTTTATGTGACAAAAAATAAGAGGGAAGCAAACACTTGGAGGCTACTTATAATTCCACACCTCGCTTTCTTCTTCCCTTTTATGCCATCTTTACATTATTAACATTCTTTATGTGCTTTAGCATTACATGTGCTGTCAACTGCATTATGCATGACATGTCATTGTCAAGCATAGTTTAAATGGACCACACCAGCAGGACACTTCACATGTACTGTACTCAAATCCCGCTTTGCAATATGAGAATTCCACAAAGTGGTTGTTGCAGATTTTTATACATGTATCTTTTACACTACACTAGTATCATAACTCTTCTGCAAATTGAAAAGATGACTTAGTGACCTTAAGCAATACCAGTATGACATTATTTTAATTATTTGAATAGAAAAAGATATTTCTGAAAAGAAGTTTAAAAAATTTGGGCCAATTTCATATCCAATGTTACCATGTCTTATATTGCAGATAAACAATATTAAGCATTATTATATTTTTCATCACATATATACATATATATTTTTCTTTAACTTTTCAATATTGAAATAATTACCACACTGTTAATATTGATTCCTGCCAAAGTTAAACAACCTACAATCCTCTGCTGCATTACTATCACTATGTAAAAATACCAAAGTGATCAGAAAGGATTTCAATCTTTCCACCAATGGTGCTTCATGCTTTTTGAAGACTTCTAGAGTTACTTAAAAATAAAATTGCCAGAAATTGAACTTTGAAAATCTAAAGCAAAGTTACAGAATATTATCCAATTATTATTTCTTTTAAAATTGGGGAACAAGAAGTGATGAAAATAGAAATTGCAGCTCTCTATCCATAGTCTGAAACTATCTTTGGTCTGAATAGGCTCGCATCTAAAGATAATACTTCCTTAAACTATCGCTTTCACTTCCTGACCAGGAATCATTGTCTGGAGAGTTACAGCACTGGTTGGATTTATGAATGGAGGTCAGCTGTTTGCCAAATATTCAGGAGTGATTTTTCACCACATGGCCACAATCTTTTGGAATCTGCTCTGTCCAATCAGGTACTGGTGCCTCTGCACTGACAAGACATCTTAGGACTGATGGATTTACACAACATTTAAAAGAGTTATCAGCAGAGTGAATGTTGCCTGATGTATTTATTTTTAAACTAGTTTGTTTTTAACTTTAGATTGATCATTTTAATTGTGAAATCTATTAAAACATCTGAGTAGGATGATAAAGACTGCAAGTGAATTAGGTGAAGCTATGTGAAAACAATTGAACACTTCCACCTTAAATACCCATCTAATATATGCCTCAATGCATCAAATGTAGCAGGTGCGATAAGAACAAGATGCAATGTTAAATATCTAATTTGAGTGAAAATTTAATAAACATTGCTATGTGTATTGCAGTAACTGTTTCATTTTAGCGTATAAAACAACAAAAATATAATGGTTTGATTAAAGAAAAGAAGTTAAAATGAACAAAGAAAAGTGTCATGAAAATATTCCTTCTTAAAATCGTTTCTTACCTTTCTGTTGACCTGATGTTTACTCTTAGTGCAGCTTGAACAGTTCTACTGTCCAGCAAACATGTGTAAAAACAGCCTGAGAGCTTGTTTGTAACTTGGTGGGAGAAAAAAAATAATGCAAAATTTCAGGGTCCTGACCGGGTTGCACTTGTTGATGGTTCGCACATGTTTAACATCACTTTTCCCCGTTGCCTTCCACTATTTCTCTTGCAGAGTCACCCAGTGCATCTAAAAAAAAAAAAAAGAAGAAGAAAACTTCTCAAATGAAAACTTCCAACCTGTCAGAGAAGAGGCTTGGAAGAGGATTACCCAGCGGTTAGTCAGTGTCTCCCTGCACACTGGCACTGGCACCACCGGTTCCGGCTCACTGTTACTGGATCATTATGTAATCGGATGAGGACAGTTTGCACTTTTTCTTCTTGCTTGTGAAGCAGAGAGAGAGGGAGAGAGCGCACCCTGTGTGTCCACTTGGGGAGACCTTAAAAAGGCCTGCGCTGTCCACTCCTCCAAGGACCCCCCACCGTCACCCCAGGCATACCCTGCTATATAAACTCAAAAAACATTCAGATGGCCACTGTTTCTTGTCATTTTTAATTCATTAATTCAACTCCTCACCCAGCCTCTCCTCCTACCCGCCCTCCCAGCTCTCCCTGACTGTACACAGTAAATGGGGCTCTTTGTTGGACAAGCCTCCTCCGCTGTTTCAGCCTTTGTCAACTTTCTCATGCAAACGTTTGATGGGTCTAAGATACAAGCCTGGAAGTTGTTGCACTGGAACAAAGATATTCACAAATTTAAAAAAATGAGGGGGGCTGAGCTCCATTCTTGTGTAGTTGACATCCTGCACTTTGCGTTGGACTGAGGGCACTGAATGGGTAATGCGGTCCATCTCTGTGAGGTGGTGCCATGTCCGCCTGCAAGGAAGGGCAGTCGGTAGTGTAAAGCGAGTACAAATGATCTTCCTGTGGATGAAAACAGATGAAAACCAATGTAGAAGTTATCAGTCTTACAAAGTAGTTGCAGAGGCATGTCAAATTAATCAATTTTGTTGCAACAAAATCCTATGGCAAGCAAAAGAACAGTGCGTACTTTACTCATGGCACAGCGTACATAGCTGCCATCACTATATATTGAACATTTTCAGTGATATATTTCAGCAGCATAAGCGCTAAACTCCACAACGTCCTCCGACACAAGTTTCTGTCATATCGGACGCATCAGATTCAGTGTTCTGGCCTTTAATACACTCTGGTTTAAGGGTTTAGTTGTGTCAAATAGTATGCCAGATAAATCATTTAAATGACTGATCTGGTTTGGTGACTTGTTTGGCCATATAAACATGCAATTGTTCATAAAGTATCTATACGCATTAAAAAATATGTGTATCTGTTCCTAGAGACCCTCAGAGATAGTAAGTTAAGCAAACACCTAAGGCCAGAACACACCAGATCTGATTCTGAGTCCAAACCAGTTTGAGGATCGACCAACTGAGATAAACCCCAGGTCTATTTTAGTCAGACTAAGCAGCAACTCAGTGGCAACTTCATCGGTCTGTGAGGAAGACGTGGTTACAAAGTAAACATCAGCTTTGGGGAAAAATACTAAATAAAATCTGTTAATGGCCAAGGAAAGACTCAGTTTTGGAGTCCCACAGATGATACACATCAATATGTACAGACTTGTGCTAAAACAATGAATGAAACATTGAAAAAAAGAATATTTTATCCATGATAGGAGTTCAGGGCGACAGAAAACAGATAAAGTTTTGATCCAATTTGAGTCTAGCAAAAATCTAAATAATGAGGGGCAGACAGAGCAGGTAAGTGTATCTCTCTCAACTTTTTATGAAAAAATAAGAAAGGAAAAATTAACTTTCCAGGTCTTTCTAAGAGAATCATCTCTCTCTGCCTCAGTCAGCATATAAACGGCCCAACAAGGTTTATTGTTGTGTTTTTCTTTTCTTTAGATGTAGATCTCATTATGTTTTTAATATAAGCATATGAACATTCTCTATCTGTTCTGGTTTGAGATGCAGCACAGACTCGTTAAGTGGGGCTTTGCTTTATAGGTTTGCCAGTTTTAAAAAACATTTTTTAAACTTTTCATAATCTGTTTAAGTTAAAAGTGGGACATTTTTTTATTTGTGTATTGCATAGAGACAGAAGGGGGACAAATCTGCAAAGATCTGCCTTCGCTGCCAAGTCGGAGCCTCTCTTTACGCAGTCAGTGTGACATGGAAAAAAATCGGATCAGTGATTAAAAAGTCGTACATAACCGCTGTGTTCAGGCATTAATGCTTTCGTAACAACTGCAATACTTGAGGGATACATTTCCAGCAGCTTCTTACATCTAGACAATAAAATGTCTGCATATTCTTCTTTATAAAATGTCTCAAGCTTGGGCAGATGGGATGCAGAGTAGGTCTAGAGATATAGTTTTAAGTCTTCCTAAGGATTCTTCATTGAATTCAGGCCTGGAGTTTGACTACCATTCAAACACGTGGGAAGCAATGCTCTTCGTATGAATGGAGCACTGGAGAAACCCCTCCTTCTGCTTTCTGCTGTAATTCTTCAGAAATTACTATGAAACAGTTTCGCTTTTATCTCTCCGTGTCTCCTTTGACATTGAAAGGTAAATGACAAAAATTTTACCAATCTTTATGGCTGACTCATTGTTTGACGCACACTGGAAATTTGTCAGAGTAAAATTTACTCAAACTGCAGAATATAATACTCAGACACAGATAATATTTGGTTCCCTCTTTATTGAGATTTCAGATTATTCTTTTGATAGAGCTGATAGTGGAGAACAAAATTTCCTCATTTCAGATTCACAGTTAATTTGATTAAAGATCACATACTTCAGTGACCCTAAGAGTATTTCAAAATCCCATCTGCTTAGATGAGCACAGAAGTCACAACCAATATGGCAAAGAAAACAAGCCCTTTTTACTCAAGTTAAACCATCTATGTTGATTACTTTAAAAATGTCTTCCCTCTGTTTCTAAAATATCCCCATTTTCAAGTTAGAACTGAGAAAAAATAACTCCTACTGAGAAAAATATGTGTGACAATAGAAAAAAGAGCTCAGCCTTTTTCCCATGAGGGCCATCACAAATGTAGAAGAGGGACTTGCTACAACACTACAGACATAATAGAATAGATTTGAAAAATGCTGTTTCGATTATTAGTTTAAAGTCGCACCTAAGAGATGTTCTTGGTGATTGTGAAACAGTAGGGGGTAGACCAAACCATAACCTCACAGGAAGAGAGTAAATACATGCTAAGCTTGGGGTTATTCTGTACTATTGTTTTTACTTTCACTTAGAGAGGAAAAGTTCCCCTTTGTGAATCACAGCTGAGGGGGTAGACAGTAGGTGGGATTTCCATGATTGTTTCTACCTGGTGTCTTTCAAAACATCAAGCATTTTCTTGTTTTTCTTAGTTACTGTGTCATACAAAAAGGTACAAACCAGGCACCATTTTAATAAACATTCCTGTAGATTGTGGTGCATTGATATGTTAGAAGATTTTTAGCAAATGGAGACACATTTGTAAATCTAAGGATTTGACGTGTATTGGCGACGAAGTAAAGTTTTGCTAATTATGATTCCCTCAGATTTTCAGCCCTCAGTAATGACCAGTTTGTACATCTCTTTGAAGCAACCTCTGACACTGTTTTTTTGGTATTTCTGGCAGTTAAGACCTACAATTACTTTCAACAAGGTTCGGCACATTTGTACCAAACAAGTGAGATTCTCACAGTCAATCAGGGTTCTGCCCGTTGTTTGGTTTATTTTTAGTTTCTCTGTAATTTCGTGTCTTTGCAGTTGCTTTCTGGCAGTATTGCGTTTTTGTGTTTCTCTCTGTTGCCCCCTTGTGCCAGTTTTCTTCCCCCTTGGCTTCCTTCTAGTCACTTCTATCCATACCTGCTCCATATTAGCTGATTACCCCAGTCTTTGTTGTGTCTCATATTTATACTCTCTCTGTGCAGTTCTTCAGTACTGGTGTCATGTTGCTTCAATGCTTAAATCCTCATGTGTGTTTCTACCTGGCATCTCCTGGTTTTTGCAGTGTTCTTGGATTTGTGCTTCTGTTGCCATTTACTCTCTATTAAATCAGGAAAACTCTTCTTTGTCTCCTCATCTCTGCATTTACGTCCTCAAAAAACCTCCACACAACCCGACATTAATATTGCAAAAAAAAAAAAAAAAGAATGTTCCTTATTAATTATTGATTTATGTTGTCAACCCACTCTTCAGCATTATTATTGCTTTCTTAATTTTTTTGTTTTATGTTGTTTATTAAACTGGAGAGGAAACCAGGAACTTTAATGTCAACAGCAGGGGTTCATATGTTAGAATGCGTAAATTACTACACAACTTTAAACTTTTTTGCTAATAGAGATGCACCATGATGTATTTACATGTGGGAAGCACATGCTACAGTAACATAGCCTATGAACAGACATTGGTCATAATACACTGCTCAAAAAAATGAAAGGAACACTTTGTAATCATAGTATAGCATCAAGTTACTTAAACTTGTAGGATATTGATTTGGTCAGGTAAGTAGCAGAGGGGGTTGTTAATCAGTTTCAGCTGCTTTGATATTACTGAAATTAACAACAGGTGCAACAACGAGACGACCATCAAAACAGGAATGGTTTTACAGGTGGAGGCCACTGACATTTTTTCCCCTCCTCATCTTTTCTGACTCTTTTTCACCAGTTTTGCATTTGTCTAGGGTCACTGTCACTACTGTTAGCATGAGGCGCTACCTGGACCCTACAGAAATGCACAGGCAGTCCAACCATTCAGGATGGCACATCAATACGTGCCACTGCCAGAAGGTTTGCTGTTTCTCCCAGAACAATCTCAAGAGCATGGAGGAGATTTCAGGAGATAGGAAGTTACTCCAGGAGAGCTGGACAGGGCCGTAGAAGGCCTACAACTATTCAGCAGGACCAGTATCTGCTCCTTTATGCAAGGAGGAGCACTGCCAGAGCCCTACAAAATTACCTCCAGCAGGTCACTGGTGTGAGACTCTCTGACCAAACAATTAGAAACACACTACAGGAGGGTGGCCTGAGGGCCCGACATCCTCTAGTGGGCCCTGTGCTCACTGCCCGGCACCGTGGAGCTCGATTGGCATTTGCCACAGAACACTGGAATTGGCAAGTCCGCCACTGGCGCCCTGTGCTTTCCACAGATGAGAGCAGGTTCACCCTGAGCACATGTGACAGATGAGAAAGGGTCTGGAGAAGCTGTTGAGAAAGTTATGCTGCCTGTAATATCATTCAGCATGACCGGTTTTGTGGTGGGTCAGTGAGGGGAGGCATATCCATGGAGGGAAGCACAGATCTATTCAGGCTAGACAACGGCACCCTGACCGCCACTAGGTATCGGGATGAAATCCCTGCACCCATTGTCAGACCCTATGCTGGTGCAGTGGGTCCTTGGTTCCTCCTGGTGCACGACAATGCCTGGCCTCATGTGGCAAGAGTATGCAGGAAGTTCTGGAGGATGAAGGAATTGATACCATTGATTGGCCCCCACACTCACCTGACCTAAATCCAATAGAACAACCTCTGGGACATTATGTTTCGATCCATCTGACGCTGCCAGGTTGCACATAAGACTGTCCAGGAGCTCAGTGATGCCCTGGTCCAGATAAGGGAAGAGAAACCCCAGGACGCCATCCGTCGTTTAATTAGGAGCATGCCCCGACGTTGTCAGGCATGCATACATGCACGTGGGGGCCATACAAATTACTGAATACTAGCCTGCCGCATAATTTTTTCACTGTAATTGTTGGGGTGTCTTGGAATTCAGCCCTCTTTTCATTTCCATCAAATGATGTGGCATCCTTTTGTTCCTAACATATCACCCAGTCCATATCAGTCTAAATAAACAGCATGATTGTTTTCCCTATTGAGATCTGGTGTGTTTTCAAAGTGCTCCTTCAATTTTTTTGGGCAGTCTATTTACTATTTTGAGTCTATAAGGTAGTGATTGCTTTTACAGCTCTGGGAAAGAAGCTGTTTTTAAGGCTAGATGTAATATTCCTAAGCTGTTTAACCAGCCTGTTGTGAGTTTCTACCTAACACTCCTTCCCATCCACATGTTTTGGGGCTTCTCCCCATCGAAAAGGGCGGGGCCTTGGATCTAGAGAGAATGAGAACAGACTTTTTCGATCAGCAGGTGGGGGTAGTACTCATTCCATTGACAGATAACCTTATTTGCCTGCTCAAATTAATTGTATATACACCTATTTAAGAATGTCTTAAATCTTTAAGCAACATTTCTTTGCTGCAGGATGATTCTAAGTTTGTTTTAAGCATTGAATATGTTAGCAATAATAATAACAGTAATAATGCTGAATGCTGAACTTAATAACAAATTCAGTTGAAAGACATCTTCATCCATCTATTTTCTCCTGCTTAGTCCTAATCAGGGTCACAGTAGCGTCAGTGCCTATATCCTATCTCCAGAGCACAACCTGGACAGGTCGCCAGTCTGTAGCAGGGCAATACAGAGACACACAACCATGCACACACTCACACCTAACTGTGGGAGGAAGCAGGAGTACCCTAAGAGAACCAACGCATGCTCAGGGGAGAACATGCAAACTCCATGCAGAAAGACCCCAGGCTGGGAATCAAACCCAAAACCTTCTTTGCAAAATGTCTTTTGTAACATATACATTGGGGCTTTTGATCATGTTGTTATGAAGAGCAAAACAGATTTTCATTTATTTTGCAGTTGTATATAAATTATCAATTAGAAATTATCAAACAGAATGAGCACACATTACTCAATACAATAAGATTTCTCAAAAAATACTTGTTTAAAAGGTGATAAGTTTGGTATTGCATGGTTTAGAATGGTTTACATCTTTAATCCTAAAATAATTAACATTTCTTTATCTATTCCAGATGGATAACAGACAGATAATAATTAGAGATTACATCACCAATTTAGTTGAATGAACATGTTTTAAAAGCTTTGATTTAATTTAAGTTGTTTATTTTTGTATTGAAGCCTTTCTAGCCAACCCCCACCCAAAAAAAAGAAAAATGCTTTAATCTAATTTAATTGGTTAATTCGAACATAATTTTATAAGCCTTTTGGTTTAAATTATAAAATAAGTGAAGGGGGGGGGGGTCAATTAAAAACACAAAAAACTGCTTCGTTAGTTGAATTTTGCCCAGTGTTTTGTTGTAGTAAAATGTCATGTTTCATTATTATTTATTTCATTTCACTTATAGCGTCTGTATGAATGAAAGAATGTTACCTCAAACACAGCTTTGTGTTTTCAGACCAGAGCTTTAGGAAAACTATGTCACAGATGTCATCTGTCTCTGAACTTAAGTGACCATAAGAGGAGGAGGGAGGAAAGGAACAAGGAGGAAGGAGGGAGGAAAGCAGAGTATCACAAAATAAAAGACAGAAAGAAAGGAGGAGGGGACCAATCAAAGAGTCAGGAAGAGTGTGGAAGATAATAGAGGAGGCTGGGAGGAAGGAAAAAAAACAGCTCATGACTACTCACAGGACTTCCCCTGTTTCTCTGCAGCTCCATCCTCCTCTTTTTCCATCCTTTTCTTTCTAATGCCCCCCACCCCCACACACAGAAACACCCACCGACACACACACCATGCACACGTTTCCGCTTTGTTTGAATATCAATAAACCACAAAGAGAATCCAAGTGAGACCGTGGCCTCATGCTTAAAATGTTTAAACAAAGAGAAATACCTGTATAAGGAACTGAAAGGAGACAACTTAAAAATGTGTTATGCTTGTATTTATTTTACTCTTATAAATCTGGAAATTGTGTTTATCTTTTATAAAAGCAATGTTTCACATCTTATATATAATTAAACTTAAACTCATTCGCTCTTGATGACCCATTCCTGACCAAATTTAAACAATCTAGCACTATTACTGCTGTTTCTGCAAACACTGTTCTGTACCTACTGGGAATGAGAAGTTTCCCTCACGTCTAATTTTCATAAACACATGATGTTAAAATGATACAACAAGCATCTATACACATAGCAAAGCAACAGATGTTAAAATACATATGAAATTACTAACCTAAATTTTCAGAAGACATCATTTCATACCTAATTGCTAAATATTATCTGACAAAAGGATGAAACCCTCTTTAAATTGTCAACTATTGCATATTTTGAACATATCCGGGATTTTTTAGGGACCTTGTAAATGTTTGGTGTCTTTTCTGCTCATTTGTGGTAATATTGAAATACTTAAAGAACCTGACAAGAAACAGAAGATTATAACTTTAAAGTAACTGCAACTTTTATATGTGTCCTTTTTTGCCACACACCTGAATTAAAAAATTAGGTGATTACTAGGACTCTGGAGACATAGGCTCAATCCGAATACCTTTAAATCTATGAGGACTCTTAACTCACAGTGGAAATGCATTCACTATTGCCATAAGACCTTATAGACACAGAATTTGTGTGCATGTACTCTGAGTGACACATGTTAATGTACAAAAATGTATATGTTTTGGATTTTATTACAGAGAGCTTTAGCTGTTTGCTTCATCTGTGTAACTTTTGTTTTCTAATGTTGTTTTCTGAAAAACTGAAGTCCCAATTTGATCTTTGTCATTCATGTGTATGTCTGCCATGCAATGACGTCAGTAACGGTTAAAGACTGACTGGATACAGTACAATACCCTGGTGCTCCATTCTTACCCTGGATGCAGTTTTTACTGTTGACCCACAAATGGTGAAGAGATAGGAGCTAGGAACAGGAGTTAGGAGCTAAAATTTGAGGTATTTTGATCGAGGTGTTGACTACATACAGAGGAGATAAATTCACCATTTGATTCCCATGTCTTCATTCAAGGATGAATTGAAAAGGTACCACCCCTAGAGGACTGGAGTTGCCCACCCCTGCCTCAAAAGTCCACAGTATACCTTCATTTCAGACTTTATCTAAATGCTACTAGTATGTACATTCATATATATATATATATTTTTTTTTATTATTATTTTTTTTTTTACTTACTAAAGTAAAAACCTACAACCAACCACCCCTTGCCCTTACGCTAACTCCTAAAAAATACCTGTTAATATACCCTCGTAAAGCTACAACTCTAACTTTGTAGGCTAAATTGTAAAACTGATTTTTTTTTTTCACAGGTCTTGTGATACACTGTACGCAACCTGTCATTTACCTTGGGTGTCAACATTTGATGAGAGGTATATGCAATGCAGAGGGCTTTAACCAATCTGAGATTGAAAAAGATTTTCTATTCTCTGACCCTCCCTTATTATCTAAGCCCTCTGTTTTCCTTTTATTCACTACTGGATTCTGTTTATTTGGTAGAAATTACAAATAATGAAAAATTTGATAACAGAAGGAGAATGTAGTAGATCAAGGGAAAATGGTATTTGTGTTATCCAGTAGTCTAAGCCTATAGCAGTGAGAAGGCTCAGGATAACTCTAGCCACTCTAGCTATAAACTTCAACAAAAAGATGTCTTGTGTATCCTCCAGAACATTTCTTTTTCCCGTTGATCTATCTAGAATCATCTTGCACCTGTGCATCTATACTTTCAGTTTCTCTTACCATGCAGTGTGCAAAAAGGTTTTACCTTTGAAAGGTTACTTTTTTAACCTTGAAACTTAGCCTCTACAAAACAGCTCATTTTAAGATTAGGACTTGTAACTTTTTGTTTTGAATCGCTAGGTTTGTTGATGCATAGTTTTCTGTTGCATTAATCATTTGATCAGACATATCAAAGTAGCCTACATCACAGGAAGCAGCAAAGCAGCCCCTTACAATGATCAAATCTTCTTTTTGGTTTACAGCAGGTGTGCCGTTCTTTCTCATGTTTTTTTCTCATTCATATAAAACAATTGTTCAGCCTCATTACGGGTAGTGTTGCACCGATACCGATACCAGTATCGGACGGGGCCCTGATACTGCCCTAAAATGGTGGTATCGGTATCGATGAGTACCAACAAATAGGGCACCGATACCATTTTGAGAGCCATAAGTTTATTCAACTATTGTCACCCACTCCTGGTAGTCAATAAAAAGTTCTAATGGATTCACTTTGTATTAGATTTTTTCCTGCTTCACAAAGGTTGGCAGCAGCTTGACGAAGTTATGATGGCAATTATTTTACATTATTATGGTATCGGTATTGCCCGATACTGCACAGCCAGGTATCGGGGCCAAAAAATGGCATCGGCGCAACACTAATTACGGGTCTGTTCTTTGCAAGAGTGTCATCCTACTGGTCTAAACCCAAAGAGTATAATACTTTCTGTAGCAGGTTAGAGTGCAGTGCATATGGGGAACTGAAACAGTCACTTCAGATTGCTTCATATCAATCTGGGGCACCAACAAGGCCATCTCACAGTCAAATATTTCAAAAATCTTTTATAAATATACAATAATAATACATATTGAAAATTATATAACTGCTAAAAACACAATCTAGATTTATATTGCTTTAGGCTTAGACTGCTAGATGACATAGGGACCACTTTTGATTATTCTGTTTCATTCTATATTTATTATCCGAATGTGCAATATTTGATAGTTCCACCCATATTTTTATGATCTCTCTGATTTTTCCTGCCATAGTAGCTTCATCTGGTCTGTTCCTGTTTGGCTGTGACTCCATCCTGGATTGAAATATCAGCTTTGTTGCTGCTATCATAACCTTTGTTTATAGATGTTGGAGTTGGGCCCTGTGCTTTTAAGTGTAACCCTTTTTCTCTTACTGTGACTAACTGTACACTCACCGGCCACTTTATTAGGTACCCCATGCTAGTAAGGGGTTGGACCCCCTTTTGCCTTCAGAACTGCCTCAATTCTTTGTGGCATAGATTCAACAAGGTGCTGGAAGCATTCCTCATGGAGTTTGGTCCATATTGACATGATGGCATTTCACAGTTGCAGCAGATTTGTCGGCTGCACATCCATGATGCAAATCTCCCGTTCCACCACATCCCAAAGATGCTCTATTGGATTGAGATCTGGTGACTGTGGAGGCCATTTGAGTACAGTGAACTCATTGTCATGTTCAAGAAACCAGTCTGAGATTATTCCAGCTTTATGACATGGCGCATTATCCTGCTGAAAGTAGCCATCAGAAGTTGGGTACATTGTGGTCATAAAGGGATGGACATGGTCAGCAACAATACTCAGGTAGGCTGTGGCGTTGCAACGATGCTCAATTGGTACCAAGGGGCCCAAAGAGTGCCAAGAAAATATTCCCCACACCATGACACCACCACCACCAGCCTGAACCGTTGATACAAGGCAGGATGGATCCATGCTTTCATGTTGTAGACGCCAAATTCTGACCCTACCATCCAAATGTCGCAGCAGAAATCGAGACTCATCAGACCAGGCAACGTTTTTCCAATCTTCTATTGTCCAATTTCGATGAGCTTGTGCAAATTATAGCCTCAGTTTCCTGTTCTTAGCTGAAAGGAGTGGCACCCGGTGTGGTCTTCTGCTGCTGTAGCCCATCTGCCTCAAAGTTCGATATACTGTGCGTTCAGAGATGCTCTTCTGCCCACCTTGGTTGTAACGGGTGGTTATTTGAGTCACTGTTGCCCTTCTATCAGTTCAAACCAGTCTGGCCATTCTCCTCTGACCTCTGGCATCAACAAGGCATTTCCGCCCACAGAACTGCCGCTCACTGGATGTTTTTTCTTTTTCGGACCATTCTCTCTAAACCCTAGAGATGGTTGTGCGTGAAAATCCCAGTAGATCAGCAGTTTCTGAAATACTCAGATCAGCCCTTCTGGCACCAACAATCATGCCACGTTCAAAGTCACTCAAATCACCTTTCTTCCCCATACTGATGCTCGGTTTGAACTGCAGGAGATTGTCTTGACCATGTCTACATGCCTAAATGCACTGAGTTGGCGCCATGTGATTGGCTGCTTAGAAATTAAGTGTTAACAAGCAGTTGGACAGGTGTACCTAATAAAGTGGCCGGTGAGTGTATGTGCTCTGCTTTATCCTTTGACATGGGAGCTAGCTCGGAGTTCTTTGGCTTGGCTGTGTCTTCTCTGTACGAGGCCACAGGTGGAGCTGGTTAATAGTTATCTTTTATATCGCTGCTTGTTTCTGTATGTCTGCTTCTGTCTTGAACCTCAGTCAGCTTTGGCAGAAGGCCACTCGTACCTCGCCTGGTTCTGCTGGAGGTTTCTTCTTATCAAAAGAAAGTTTTCCTCCCCACTGTCGCTGCATGCAACCTTAGTGTGAGGGATTGTTGAAGACACAATGCAAGCGAAAAGTGTTGCCGCAAACTCATCCAGGAGGAGTTTGTCTTGCAAGTAATTGACTCAATCAATCAACTGGTTTGCGTTGATAGAAACTTTCAACCAATCTGACTGTATTGTTTGTTTCTGTTAAGTGTCTTTTGATGACATGTGTTGTTAATCTGCACTATATAAATACACTGAATTTAATTTAATTAAAATGCCCATATTATGATGGGGCGATCTGTTTGTATGTCTGATCTGTTTCTACTTAAGTCATGAGGGGATCCTGTAATGCGCTCTTTAAAGAGAGATATTCTCAATATATGCTTCTGATTCCTTGATCATACAGTCTGTCTTCATTTTTTTAAATTCAACAATTTTAAATGTCTTTTTTACTACACATGAACTGCTACTACAGTAAAACAATAACTCACTGTACAGATCCAGCTTACTCACTCCATCTAGTGGAAGAGTTAGCAAATTTAAAGTTGTATTTTCAATGATAAGTTGGAAATAGGATTCAAATAGTGGTATATGGTCAGCAAACTGTTGACTCTAAATAAAGTATCCTGTGGATTAAGTTTTTAAACTGTTTCACTTCATTCAGTAATCTTCTATTACATAAGTAATGAAAAAGATTTTTAAAACAAACACATTTTGACATTTCTGGTGTTTTTTAATCAATATAGCATAACTATTCAATAAATTTTAAAAACCTGTGGTGCTTGAATAAACTTAGTTTCATATAAATCCATCTGCTTTGATGCTTTCAACCTTGTTTTTTTTTTTCAGGTTAAAATTTTGTAAATGTGTCTGTAATTACAATGGTGTCCTCTAGAGGTCCCTATTGGACTTCAACAAGTGACTTTATGTCAGATTCAGCCTGAGCTGGAAATAAAAAGCAGGTTTGTAAAGTGATTAATGCAAAATTACGGGTAATGTGGTGAAACATTTAACATTCTGGCTTGTAAAATTTTACTATTTAATAAAGGTAACACATAGGGAAGCCTTAAACATCTAGATTTTTTCTTTGTGCTGTTTCTCACTTGTGGCAATGGCCAGTAAGTAATAGGTGTTGCCGGTTTATAAATGTATAATTTGATGCTTGAGGGAACCTTTTTGCAAGAAAATCACACATTTTTGATCAGGGAAGCTAAAACAAGCCAGAGCTTCTTTGAACTTAATCATATTTGATTGGTTTTAAAAGACTTAGCACTACACCTCATGAGCAGAAAGCTGATTTTCTTTTACAGCATGTGAATTGTTAAGGAAAAAAAAAAAAAGAAAAATCTAAAGACTCAAAGAGAAACAAAAGACTTCATCAGTTCAACTTAATGGTTGTAGACTCATTGGTCTTTTTTTCATTTTTTTAAATCTCTGCTTTCTTCTAAATGTTTTTATACCCCATACATCACAAACATCAATAAAATTAAATGTTAATAATTTATTTTTAAAAGTCCGTAATCTGTTTAGTATGGCTTTCATTTTGTCTTCCGGCTCTTTTACTCTGATATTCAAACATGAAGTCCATTGCAACTTTATGGCCTGCATGGAAAAGTTTGGGTTTGGTCAAAAAGGTAACGGCGCATGTCCAAATCGAATAAACCCAGAAATATGGCAGCAACATGAAAGCTGATCAGAGTTCATAAGAAGATGGATTCAATAGATGCAGGGAGAACCTGGAATCTTACTTTTAAGAGGTGGGTTAGGGTTAAAGTTTCACCTCTCTCTAGGGCTAGAAAACAAATATGCAGCCAAAGCTACAATGGGATAGTTTTGATCTAAAAACATTCAAAGCACAGACCTTAAGCACGGATCTTAATCAGATTCTAAATGAAATAAAAGCCTTGAAAATGCTATTTAAGCTTTTCTGCAAAGAATGACACAAAGGATTTATAATAAAAATAATCTTTAGAGAAATTCACATTTCCCAGCAGCAAATCAAATACAAATGGAAGCGTACAGTTCCAGATATGCTTAGAATAACAAATACAAAATAGATAACTAAAAACATGAAATAAAACAGGAGACTGTGTAGTAAGGGCAGATCTAGGAAATAGGAATAACAATATACATAAAAAAAATTAATTAATTAATTAATTAATTAAAAATTTGGGGGGGGAGATTGTGCCATGGGGGAGCGGTGGCCTAGTGATTAGATCATTGCACTAGGGTCCCTGAGCAAGACTTTTGTTGTTCTGTACTTGTGACAGTGTAATGACAATAATAAAAAAAAAAAAAAAATACCATTCAGTTAATCTGTCATTTAACGTGTATGAAAACAAGTACTGTAACTTAAAAGGTGGAGATAGAAACATCTGCATAACGTGTATCTATGTTTAAAATACCTATCCAAAAACTGCAGATTTTCATACATTATGACTTGGTTAGGAACAGTGATGGTTATAAAGTCTGACAGCTACCTTACAAGCCTTTCCAACTTTGGCTCAGCTCCTGCTGCAGGATTCTTTTTCGTTTCCACTGTCGCTACAAGCATGCTTAGTGTGAGGAATTTCCTTTGAGTCAATGAGTCGATGCGTTCAACTGGTTTTCCTTAGATAGAAAACTTTGAATCAACCTGATTGTATGATGTAGTGAGCTGTAAAGTGACTTGAGAGACATTTTCCAGCTGTTAAGTTTGTTAGAGTTCTATCTCCATCCCCCCTTACACTGGGCAAAGGAGGGTATCCTAGGGTACAGCTGTCCTTCCCGAGAGGCTATTTAACCCCCCAACTATGGATAAGCAGCTGCTCCAACATGCAGTACTGTTGTACAGAAGTTGGATAATGCCACCACAGAGCCAAACGTCTTCAGGAGTAATTCCAGGAGTTAGACTCTGCTCTGACCCTTACTGTAAACAGCAACAGGGTCATTACATCAGTCCATGTATTTCTCAGGAAACAATCCGGATTCTTACAAACGTCCAATATCTCAATATCAGTTTGATGGATTTTTCATGAGGGTAACTTTGGTAGGTCGCCATGCACCAGCTGGAAGTTCTCCATCTTTATCATCTTTAGTTTTGTTTGCGTTGAACAGGAAATGGTTCCACTAGCACCAGGAAAAAAACACAGTCAATCCATTATGTTGAGGCTGAGTGTAGCAGAGAGGTACTTCAGTTGGGTGGTCTTCAGCTCTGGTACAAAACAGGAGGTCTTCCACTGCCGTGGTACTTCCTCAGCTTTAGATTGATGTTCTAAAGCCCCCTAAACAATTATTCAGAGTCCAAAAAAAATCACTCATTTTTTCTTAAGAGTAACCCACACTTACTTGATCCAAATATGTATTTTCTTAAGTATAATGGATTCATTTAAGGAGAATTTTACAGGCTTTTCAACAGTATTAGACTAATTTTAGACAAGAAACTTGGTTGCAACAAGGACATTATAACATAAAAACAAATACAGTTTTTGTGCCAATTTTATATTCTCAAATTATCATGCACTGGTATTCCATCTTAATGTCTTTTTTGTTACCCATCCATTCATATGAATTGAATCCCTTCTACAAAGAACGAATCAAATGCATCCATAAAAAGTGTTTAATGTAATAAAACTACGGTGAAAGAAAGCCTGTTGTACCAGCCAATATCACGTGTAAAATCATTCCCTCTGGTTTTATTTGATGGGTTCCAGTGATGCTTCAACTCCTCTAAATTCATCGTCCATGAAGCGAAGCTACATCCGTACAGTGATGTTGCCTCATCTGATCATCTCCATGTGAGCTTGTGATCTTTGCAGAAGAAACGATTTTAAAGTGTGTAAGTTTTACTTGTTCTTTCTCCTTTCATGCTGAGCATCAGCCTTTATGCTTATTCATTCTGTTACTGTGAAAACAATCAGTTTTCTTTGCTCGAGAACAGGCTACGGCTGCTGCAAGGGTTCATGTGAGGTTTGTGCTAGATTGTTTAAAAAGTTGGTTGGAGACCTTTGGGAGATTATCTGAACACATTGAGTTATTTGGATCCTTTAATCCAAATTAAAGAGAAATTTGACTCATTGTTAAATGTAAATATGGGTTAGTCGTCGAGTGACAAGAATTAGAAATGTTCTTTGGGATCACATTCCACCTAAGGTTGCTCGGCCCATTGCTTTGTATTTAAGGACTGCTGGCTCTTATGTGTGGCTGCAGAATGAGATTACAGTCAGGTGTTTTCATTCAGTGAAAAGACTATCAGGTGATGTGAGTCAGCACACAGTTGGAGACTCAAGTCTTCAAAATCTGTACTTTGACATGTATTAACATTAAAAGGTATACATGACCCTGGTTCTGGTTCTGTGAAGGTGTAAAAGAAATATGCGTGCATTAAGGTTATATGAAAGAAATATGATATATGCTTTTTAAGATATTAAAACCTGATGATGTGCATATTTTAATCAGTCATACTCAGTAATTGCTCTTAACCGCTATAGGTGCGCTCCAAAGTCCACTATAGTCTGACCGTGACTGAGTGGATGTGCTCTCTTCATCCTCTGACATGGGAGCTGGCTCGGAGCTCGTCTGCCTGGCTGTGTGTTTCCTGGACGGGGCCGCCTTTTACAGCTGCTTTTTGTATCTCTGCTTCTGTCTCCTTGAACCCCAGTCGGCCTCAGAAGATGGCCGCTCACACTGAGCCTGGTTCTGCTGGAGGTTTCTTCCTGTTAAAAGGGAGTTTTTCCTCTCCACTGTCGCTACAAGCATGCTTAGTGTGAGGGATTGTATTTGAGTCAATGAGTCAATGCAATCAACTGGTTTTCCTTAGACAGAAAACTTTGTATCAATTTGACTGTATGATCTGGTTGAACTGTACAGTGCCTTGAGATGACATGTGTTGTGAATTTGGCGCTATATAAATAAACTGAATTGAATTGAATTGAATAGATGCATTCCAAAGTAGCCCTGGCTATACACTTAAACTCCTGCTGGAAAATAAAACCAGCACCCGGGTCTGAAGTCATTCTCAGCCACTGGTTTTCTACCTAGATTGTCCTGTAATTAACTCCATCCATTCTTCATTCAACTCAGTCAATTTCCCCTGTCCTTGCTACAGAAAACCATCCTCACACCATAATGTCCCTACCATGTACACTTTTCAATGAGTTAGTTCAGGATGATGAGTAGTTTTAGTTTCTTTGTACATATTTTAGAATTTGTGAATCAATCTCCCTCAGCATGAATGCTGTGTTTTCTTCATGGCTTGTGATGAAGTTTCACCTTCAGGGCTTTCTTTCAGCAAAGGCCAAATTTATTGCATGCAGAACTAATAGTTGTTGTGTCAGCAGGTTCTTCAGCTGCACTGTGGATCTCTGTGCACCCTGCAGAGTTACCATGGGTGTCCTCTCTGTGTCTGATTGTTCACTAATGTCCTCTAGACCTTTACTGGGAAACTGCATTTACTCTGAGATCAAATTAAACTGTTAAGGTTACTTCTGAGACCAACTGCTTGCAATGGAAACTGTTTGTGGCATGCAAATACACGTGCATGCTACACATAGCTTTGCTTGTTTTCAAAGTATATTTGAAAATCATTCATTCATTTACCTTTTTCTACCCAATTGTTTGCTATTTTGCTCCTTAGTCTGCCTTCAGTGTCTATAAGATTAAGGGAGTGAGAAAATGGTTCACTTGCAATTGAATGTTTGCAATATATTCTAAAAAAAAGCCCAACAGAACTCAGAACAAATGGAAAAAGAAGTAAAACCCATTTCCTAAAGGTTTGAAATTGGAGAACACAGTTCCTTATGGGAGAACATCCAGAGAAAACTACTGCAGGATAAACAGGTGTGGTCAGGTTATTATAACAAAAAGGTTTTAAAGGTTCCTATGAAAGGAAAATTAAGTGAAAGGAGTAATAGATAAAAGAAAGTATAGAAATTTGCAGGAATCAGTTCAAACATTTAAAAGAAAGAAAACACTGGATTATAGGATAATCATTTATTTTTCTTATATGGTGTCTGTATTTCTAGATAGATAGATAGATAGATAGATAGATAGATAGATAGATAGATAGATAGATAGATAGATAGATAGATAGATAGATAGATAGATAGATAGATAGATAGATAGATAGATAGATAGATAGATGAAAAGGTATATAGAAGAGTACTATTTATGTATAATCCTGCTCACACTAAAATATGGACGGTACCTTAGGGAAACAAGTTTTTAACCAGCAGTGAATGCTTTCAATCTCTCCAGCCCTGCAGGACTAAAGCAGTCATAGAAGTAGTTATGGATTAAATGAGAGAAATTGCAAAATAAGGTCAAGCTGGGCCACAGGTTGGAGAACATCAGAGTTCACAAAAAGTCAACAAACAATAATTAGGGAAATATCGTTACTCTAAAGTAATTCGACCTGCTAATCTTTTCTTTATCAACTTAGCACTGCTAACTAGTCAAGGTGTGAAGCAGAACAGAACGCCATGTTGGAAAGTCACAGAAAGTTGTGAATAAGCGACTGGAAGGTTCCAAATGTCTGCTCAGTTTGCCTCCCAGCTGTAGCATTGCCTTATCGGATCAGAGCTAGAGACAACACAGCTGATGTGGATCATTGGCGCATAATAAAAGGTAAACAGGTCACCTTGTTCAACTGTTATATAATATAATGACTTTGCTAACGACCCAGAGACTCTCCACACATCTGGGTTAGTTCTGCTGTTTTGGGTTGGAGTTGGAGTTTAGGTGCTTTGTGAATTTAAAGAACCTTTTTCTCTTATACAGAAAAACAGATTTTTTTTTTTTATCACGTTTTAACTCTTTTATATTGGTTTAACTTTATTTTTATGCATTCATGTTGGAAAGCAGGTAGTTTTACGGAAATTTATTTTCTGGAATATGCATAATCTGTCTGTTTAATCTGTTACTGTTGCTACAAGTTGGATTAAACTCCTATTGAATCCCTTTGTAATGTTTAACTCGTGTCTGCAGATAAGTGTAGAATATGTATCCTTTTTCACATATGTTCACATAATTAAGGATTGTCCAACAAAAGCTGTCAATAGCTGTCACTAAATTGGTTTTAGAGTGTAATGTAGTTCTAAACTACCGTAGGTATAATTGGCAAATTTCAAAGCTAATGCCATGGCTGAGTGCCTTTGAAACCATTTTTTGAAATACCTATTTGATTTATTACTACATTTGTTTTTACCTGTTGTGCAAAACAGAAGGGGACATGCTGCTTCCTTAGAAAAGAATCATCTTGAATTTGCGAGTTTGATGAGATCTTGAGGAAATCATAAATCTGAGATGTAGATTTTGTCTTTGTATGACTTGAACTGACAGATTAGCCAGCAGACTTGGTAAAACAAGTTCCATTTGCTTCAGAAAGTCATTGAACCATGGAGACGGTATTGAGAAGGCCTGAAGCAAAGTCGTCATTTAATTTTTTTAAACCTTATGTTAACAGAGAAATCTGAAAATATTTGTTTTTATGCATTTGCAAGAGAAATTATTTCACCTGGTTTGTTTTACCAAAAAATCATTAGTATTCAGATTATTCTACAGGGTCAAACAACTGTTTGAGTTTATATAAATTAAGTAGATTCATGCTTAGGTGTACACAAAACTGTATAAGAAAATAAGATTACCGTAATCAATTTGTTTTTAAGTTTCAGTAAAAAAAATCTGAATGTTAAGGGCACTTGGTTATTCTACTATGGGATTAAAAGTCTAATATTCATTTTTTCATCAGTATTTCCATTTCATATACACATTTTAACCCATTGACTCCCTTTGTTGCATATATGCAACAAACCCTTTGTACTATGTACACAGCCAACATAGCATGTGCAGTCCACCAGTGCCAGTTATTACACATTCAGTGTGGACCTAGGAACCTTTGGCAAGTTCTTGTTTCCAAAAAATTTTTAACAATAACAGTTCAGCTTTTAGTATAAAAGATATTACATTGTAAATATTTTGTACAACTTTAATGTCATTATTGGAACAGAAAATTCCCTAGAATTACAACAATGTTCTAGCAACTCCTCTAGAACCTCTGGAGATTATTTCACAAGGAGGAATTCTTAATAAAGTCAAGATTGTGATAGACAACAGTGAGCATCAGAACATTTTGAAACAACAGTGTCTTCAGTTAGAGGATTCTACAGATCCAGTGTAAGACAGACCGATACAGAAGATCCTTCCTGTCTACAGCTATCAACACCTACAACAAATCAATGAAAAAGACAACAAAAAACAAACACAAAAAAGATATATGAGCTACTGCAAGATTTTATTTCCCTTTGGGATTGATGAAGTGCTTTTTAATTTATTTGAATTGCATTTGAATGAAAGAAAAACCTTGAACATTGCATTGCTAAAACAACTAGCTGAGTGTAATGAGTCTTAATGTTTTCTGAATAAATTATTAATATAAATTATAAATCTGGGTCATGGACATGTTTTTTTTATAAATAGATGTATGTGTGATAGTTAGCAAGAGTCATAAATTTAGTGGTTCATCTATCCACGTGGCGGGGCGTCACAGTGGGGCAGTGGGTTGCCCTGCTGCCTTGCAGCAAGAAGGTTCTGGGTTCAATTCCCGATCCGGGGGATTTCTGCTTGGAGTTTGCATGTTCTCCCTGTGCATGTATGGGTTCTCTCTGTGTACCCCTGCTTTCCCACACCCATAAATCATGACTGTTAGGCTTCTCTAAATTGTCCTTAGGTGTGAGTGTTTGTCTCTGTGTTGCCCTGTGATGGACTGGTGACCTGTCCAGGGTGCACCCTGCCTTTCATCCACCACATCCTCCCCACAGTGACCCTATTGGTTGAAGCAGGACAATTTAGATTGATGGATAGATGGATGGATACTCATGTGGCATGCTTTCACAAATTAGATTCAGAAATACCCTTGATAAATGTTTGACTGATAGCATTTTATTCATTCATCCGTTGCTCTTTTCCAGTATCCATGTGGTGAGCAATAAGTGCTGTATCTTTACATGGTCCTAATTTCATTTGCTACGGATAAGCAGAACCAATTGATCAGTAAGACACACGCAAGTTGGTTTAATAGCAGCAGAGGTCTAGGCGTGCAAATCATTTAACAACAAAAATGTTTGCATTATGCTTAAAAAAAGGTTTTAAAATAAGACCTTGTGTTGAATCTTAGTAAAAAAGAAAGATTTACAGATTTACACCAGAATTTGATGTAGAAAAGCTATAATTTAATTGCAACCTTTTCCAGTTTTATATACCTTATTTACCTTCCAAGCCACAATGAAAAGAGGCAAAGCTCATTAATGCATGAAGAAAATGAGGTTCAACACTGCAGCCTACTAGTAACACTTAGAAAGTCGCAATTAAGCAGCTACCAGAATGCATCCCAGCACTTTTCAGTAAGAGACAGGTGGAGGTGTAAGAAAAGGGTTAAAGGGATAGTTCGGTATTTTTGACATGAATCTGTATGGCATCCCGATCACCAGCGGCATGCAATCACACTGACTTACCCCTGGCAGCGTCCTGTGAGCAGAGTTATCGTCCAGTTTTGGTCAAGCCGAAAGTAGTCCTGCAGGTTTTTAGGAACAGCGAAATAAAACTTTTCTCTTCCCAAAACATTATGTGTCCAAAAGAGTGATAGCCCAACAACAGCCATGTCTCCCTCCGCCGCGGAAGGAGACATGGCTGTTGTTGGGCTCGCTGTCTGAATGACGGCGCGCACTGATACGAACAGAGAGAAAATAGGACCAATTGATAACGACGTGTGACTTTTTCCACTACAATGTTTTTGGGATGCGAAAATATCACTCTTTTGGACACATAATGTTTTGGGAAGAGAAAAGTTTTATTTCGCTGTTCCTAAAAACCTGCAGGACTACTTTCGGCTTGACCAAAACTGGACGATAACTCTGCTCACAGGACGCTGCCAGGGGTAAGTCAGTGTGATTGCATGCCGCTGGTGATCGGGATGCCATACAGATTCATGTCAAAAATACCGAACTATCCCTTTAAAGTAAATGTTCAAACAAAAATTAAAAGAATGTGCATTTCAATAATTGTATTAAACTCAAACAATATTTGTATGCGTTAATTTTGTCATCTTAGTGGAATGACTGAAATAATGTTTGCACCTGATTTTCTTTTAATGTAAAAAGCCAGATTAACTTTTTTAAGTTGACAGGTATGTTTTTGATGTTTAAGTATAATTTACCAATACTTTCATTTTGAATATCCAATACAACAATAGGTCGAATTTAAAGAGAAAGTTGCAGCTTATGTTGTCTTGGTCTGTTTGAAGTTGTATCTAACAATGAAAGAAGAGCTGGGTTATTATCAGTCATCTGCAGCAGCTAAAACAGAGTAAAGTTTGGGTTCATTCAGTTTCCACTGAGTTCAAACAGCCAAAATGTTTTACATCTGTGAGGTCAGGTTGCACTGAGGTGTCTAGCAAGGAACCGAGCTTTGCTCAGCAACACTTCAGCAGCTGTTTGTAGATCTCAACTCGGTGTTCTCTAACTTGTCAAAAAGTCTATAAAGATTTTTTATTTCCTTTTGTGCTGTATTTTACTGTTTCAAGATGAGGTGTCATAATTTAGAAGATCTTCAGTCTTAAATCTACAATTAACTCTTTTATTAAATTGTCTGAACTAAATTTCGTATCATATTTTTTATTTGAATCTCCTGTTATAAATCAATATAATTCCTCATATGTGATATTAACATAGTGTCTTTGGCCCTATTAGGTCAACCTAGCTAAATTATAAGGGATTATGAATGTGTTATAAAATAGTTTAGATTCAATGGGTATCTTTGCAGAGAAAATAAATCTAGTATGTCTAGAGAAAATAGTCAAGGCTGTGAGAAATACATCCTCTACAATAAAGACCTTGCAAAGAACACACGATAGGAGGGTTTGTCTGACCTGAAACAGCATAGTGAGCAAACAAAAGAAACACCCTACCACTAAAAGACAAATAACATGTGAGCAGCCTTTAGTCAGTCCCGACATGTTTGAACTATTTTCTTATCTGATAGCAGGCTGATTTTAGGCTACGTTGATCCTCTCCTAAGAAATCAGACCCAAGCTGTAGTTCATCATTTTCTAGACATTAATGAGGCATATCTATTTAAAGTAAATAACTTTGATATACAAGAGAAATTGCATAAAGTACTGTAAACAATATTTTTTTTTTTTGTCATTTAACAGTTTTATTAAATGCATAACAGGTCAACTTTTAGGTTTAAAATCATAACTTTTAAATTAAAAAGAAAGAAAGAAAGAAAGAAAGAAAGAAAGAAAGAAAGAAAGAAAGAAAGAAAGAAAGAAAGAAAGAAAGAAAGAAAGAAAGAAAGAAAGAAAGAAAGAAAGAAAGAAAGAAAGAAAGAAAGAAAGAAAGAAAGAAAGAAAGAAAGAAAGAAAGAAAGAAAGAAAAGTTTAAAAAAAGTATGATTGCTCCTTTAAACCTAATGACTGGTACCATCAAGTCTTTGTAAAAAAAAAAAAAAAACAATTGGTGTTTTAAATCACACTGCAAACCTTTTAGACTTTTTCTATTTTAAAGTAGGCTTTTAATTAAAAGTATTAAATAAGTGGTCCTCCTAAATGTCAATCATTCTAGTGACATGTTTATATGCTCGCCCCCATTTTTCTGACATAGTGGAAAACTGCAAATCTTCCTTTGGAAGGTAAGCTTGTATGAGCGATGCAAACAGCAGCTTTTAAACAGAGCGTGCACGAAGAGAAATTGGTCGTGCACGCTCTCACACGCATTTAATAGTTGTTCCCTCTCAGGAGCGGGTAAAGGTCTGTGCATGTGCATTTTTTTTAAGTGGAGAGGAAGGGTCTTTTCAAAAATTTCTGAAAATCCTCCACTATACCTTTAAGGCAAAATAGAAACATCTTAGAGCTGAGCATCTTAGATGGGCTTGTAAACAGCCAGGCTACCATATACTGGTCAGATCTAAATCTAACCTTTTCACCCAGGCATTTCAAAACCCTGAATTTGGGTTATTAAAAGGTGAAGCTTCTGGAGTGCCTTTGATCATTGCCCTGATAACCTAGGCAGCCTTAAGGTCACAAGCGAGAGAACCGACATCCTCCTTCAGGGTTATAGTTATACAATTACATTATTAGTCAAAGTCTTTAAAACATTGGAGGCCTTGGTCAGGTTGTTTTGGATGGCTTCTTCTTAAATTGATGAAATCATCCTTAAAATATGCATTTTGAATTTACTCTGAATATTTTTGTAATGAATAAGAATTATAGATTTTATAGGATGATCTCGAACATTTAGAAAGGACAAAAGAAAAAGGAGAAATCTGATACAAAACTAGTTGTCTTTGGAGGAATGATCTTTGCCTTCATCACAGCTCTTAAATAGTTCTTTAAAGGACTTATTCTTTTACCGATAGTTTCCAAACGTGACGCTACATGTTCCCTGACTATCAGCATGTGACAAATCAGTAAGTGGAATGCGCTCAAAGCTGGCAAGTAACAATACTGAGACTGATCGGTTTGCTGCTTTGAATCTGTTAGTGAAGTAGAGGCATGATTGTCATGTTAGGTCAGGCGGCACGAGGTTGAGCAGCGCTATCACAGTGTGTTAAACAGCATTGGTTTTAATGTTGCTTCTGCAAACCATAAGAACTAATTCAATCCAATCTGCTAAAGAAAAGGTAAAAAAGGTAAGATGGTTACCTCTCTGCAAAACCGGATCAGAAACAAAATCAGAGCCTGGAAATGCTTTATTGCAAAGTAGTGTTTTACACATCTGTTTTGGTCATGAGGTGCTACGCACACACGACCAAACATACTGTTAATATGATTAAATACAGGAATTTAGGGAATGGAGAACAAGGAAATGCTAGTTATTTATAAAGCGCATCATGATAGGTCAACAGCTGGACTTAAACTAGTGCCAACCAGATGGCACCACAATAATAATATAGCTAATTTCTTCCATGTGGGAGGTTCTACACTAATTTCATAAAAATGATCCAAACTTTGGCTGTCCATAAGAGCAACATGTTTCATATGTTTTACTACTATTTAATTGCTGCTGTTAAATTTGTAGATTAGTTTGGCCAGTATGATGTAGACATGGGACTGTTGTGCTACCCAGTTTGTCTGTATTGTGTCTCTATCTCTATCAAATAAATCTAATCTACAAATTAAAATGTTCTCTTTTATGTTTGAATTATAGAAGGGATCTGTATTCCCTGAATAAATCACTGTAAACAGACCAGATTTTTATAAAGCCGGTTCAAATAAATCTATACACATATTCAAAATACTATGCTGTCAGTATCGATTATTTATGGTTCTGTATGATATTTGCATTGAACAGTTTGAGTTGTTCTTTATCACTGTTCACATAGAAGACTCCTAGATGTCTCACAGAGATATATAACTTTCCCTTCTTCCATAACACAAACAATTCATGTTCTTTTCTGGAATCCTTCATTTGTCCTATTATATATGATTGAACTATCCAATTACATAAAGAAAATATTGGTGTTATTTTTGATCAGGAGCTGTCATTTCAATCCCCTATCAAAGAGGTTTCTAGAATTTCCTTCATCTCCAGAATATTAAAAACATTAGAAATATCCTGTCAAAAGGTGATGATGAGAAAGTAGTCCATGTGTTTTGACTGTTGTGATTCTTTACCATCAGGAAATCCACAAAATATAGATAAAAACCATCAGGGAACCCGTTGCTCCTTATTTTACTACTTCGCTCTCAATCTTCAGGTTTACTGTTAGGATCCTCAGGCTTGCCCACCAGAGGGCGCTGAGGATCCCCTTCTGCTCTTTGCTATTTTCCCTTAGGGCTGGAGTTACTGTGGGGATCTGGAGATTACCCTCTGTCTCCAGCAGAGTGCGACGTGGGTCTTCTGGAGCTGGAACCTTCCTGCACACCTGTTGCTAATCCTCTCATCAGAAGACCTCTCCCTTATAAACTCCTGCCAGGCCTTGCTTCCACGCTGCAGTGTTGATCTTAGTTGGAATCCTGTCTCTTCGTGAAAGCTCTGGATGAGCTTAACCTCCTGTCTCTTCGTGAAGCTCTGGTTGAGCTGTCTCTCTGGCAACCTGTCTCTGGCCTGCAGCTCTGGGAGAGTTGCATCACAGGAAACCAGTTTCAAGCCTGAAGCTCTAGGAGAGCTAACCTGCTAATCTGCCCTGGTGAGCCAACCCAAGATTCCTACGTGGATGAAACCTGAAGACCTCTATGTGGAGTTTCCCTAGAGGTTCCCATGTGGATTTTCCCCTGTTGTTCCCTAACCCGAAGATTCCTACGTGGTTGAAACCTGAAGACTTCTAAGTGGAGTTTCCCTAGGGCTGGGTACCGAACTTCGGTTCTTTTATGGTACCGACCGAAATGCTTCGGTTCTACCGAGTATCGAAACATGCCTCGTCTTTCGGTACCAAGTTTCGGTGATTGGCTGTAACACTTAACATGATTGCGTCATCCAGGAAAAATACACAGGTGGTCACGCCTACAGCCAGGGTTCATGTGTTTCTGTTGTGAACTGGTTGTGAGCGTCGCGGAACCCCTTTAAAATGCCCCCCAGGTCAAAAGTGCGGCTTCACTTTATTAAGACTGATGCTAATAGTGCGCAATGCAATACATCGAGCACGGAAACAATTTAAGAGCAGAAAGTTGCTCGGTGTTTGACTGCAAGAAGAGCGGACCGCAGCCGGCGCGACCATCCTCCTCTCAGCAGCCCGTGGGCAGAGCAAAGCTAGAGCGGAGTAATGCTGTAATAATGCTGCAATTTCAAACTGGACGCAGCAGGAGAAGCAAAATCACGTCTGCTGCTTCCTTTTTTGATGCTTGTACCAGCTTCTGACGCGCGGCTGAAGCTGCTTTGCTGCTCTGGCTGCGCGGTGCAAAAGTGGCTCTGATGCGCGTTGGGCGGAGCTACTCTATCCTTTATTTGCCTTGCAGCTATATTTGCTGTGATCAGTGGGAATAAAGTAGTTTTATTATGTTTTTAAGTGGGAAAATCCACCTGAAAACTTAATCACTGCAGTCAGTTCATCCATATCAGCCTTCCAATATTCTTTGTCGGAGCCGCTCAGACCCCCACATACCAGCGGTGCGCTGTCAGTAGGATCCCATTCAACGGGCTTGTTTGTCAGACATGGTAAACTGCTAAGTAAAAAGGTCCTCACAATGTTACAGTGAATATTAGACACTGATTTTTTTTTTTTTTTTTTATGTAAGAGGAAAAATGTAAATGGAAAAATCAGAGCTTAAAATAAAACTCAAGATTTGTACTTTTTTATGTTGTGTAATTTTCTTTTTCTTCAAATTGATATTATAAAACTGGTATCGAAAAAAGTATCGTTCAGGAACCGGTATCGAAGTGAAGGTATCGGTATTGGTACCGGTACCGAAAATTTTTGAACAATACCCAGCCCTAAGTTTCCCTGGAGGTTCCTATGTGGAATCAGTTTCTAGAGTCCTTCGTGTTTCCCCCTGTTGTTCTCTGCAGTGAGCTGGAAGCTCAAATCTAGGATTGTCACGCTAAGCCTGAAGCTAGAAGCTTAGCCTCTCTTGAACTCTGCTAACCTACAGTCTCGAGTCCCAGTACAATCTCCAGTGTACCTGCTCCCCAGTCTGAACCAGTTCCCGTGTCATTTCCATGTTTGTGTTTAAATAAACTCTTTTGGACTTTTACCCAGTTTCCCCGTGTGTGTTCTGCATTTTGGGCTTTACTCCTAGAACCCATCATGACATTTACTAGTGGTTCCTTGAATTTTTAGTAGAATGAGAGGCAGATCTTTTAGTTTTCCGGCTCCATTCCTGTGTAACCAACTTCCATTTTTTGTCAGTGAGGCAGAAACCCTGTCTACTTTTAAGAGTAGGCTTAAAATGTTCCTTTTTGATAAAGCTTATAGTTAGAGTGGCTCAGGTTATCCTGGGCTATTTTTATAGTTCTGCTGCTATAGGTTTAGATTGCTGGAGGACGTAGGAGACCACTTTCATCATTCTTCTTCATTCTATTTCTATTCTCCCTTACTGTAGTATTTGTTAGTTTAATTTTAACTTTATGCTCTCTCTCCTTTTTCTCATCATAGTAGCTTCATCTGGTCTGTTCCTGTTTGGCTGTGACATCATCGTGTAGAGAAATATGAGCTTGGCTACTGCCATCTAGAACTTTTATTATAAGGGAGTGGGCCTGTTTTTTCAGTGTTTAGTCATTTTAGTATTGGCTATAGGCTCAACTATTATGGTAACTAACTGTATGTGCTCTCTCCCATCCCCTTTGACATTAAAACTGGCTTTCTTTCCTATAAATAGCCACCTGTGGAGCTAATCTGCTGTTACCTTTTCTAATGCACAATGTATTTATTGATCAGCGATTCTATGTTTCTTGTGCATGTCTGCTTCTCTCTCCATTAACCCCCAGTTAGCCTCAGCAGAGAGAGATTTATTTTCCACCTTTTTTTCAACGTTTTTATCCACTGTCGCTGCATATATGCTCAGTGTGAGGGTTTTTTGTGGATTCAACGACAGAATTAAAGCAAGTCTTTTGTTCCCAAAATCTCATCCTGAAAAGTCAATGGCTCAACGTAATCAGCTGATGTTCCTTAGATAGAAAACTTTTAACCAATCTGACTTCATAATCTGATTTACTGATTGTTTGATTAATTGATTTATTGTGTGTCTCTGTAAAGTGCTTTGAAATGACATGTTGTGAATTGGCTCAATATAGATAAATTGAGTTGAACTGAATGTGACTAAACCTGCAGGAGCTTTATATTCACATTGTCAGTGACAGCAAGGAAGATCGACATCATAGCGATCTAATGTACCCATGTACAAAATAAAAACAGATCTGTAACAGCTGTAAAGTTTGTTATTTTATCTGTAATAGATAACATTTAAAAGCAAAGTAATTTAGAAAAGCTGATATTCTGTTTTTGGTGCATTTAGTTCTCTGGAGAAGAACCATTGAGCTTCTGTTTATTCTCTGCTCCTGTCTCAACCTGCATCTCCCTCTCCTGATTACCTTGATCCTTGCTAGCACTGGGCAGGGCCACTACTCCTTACTTTCCATTGAGAATTCAGCCACATTACACTGCATGAAAAGTGGGATTTTCGTCAATATGCGGCACTGTAGATTGTCGTGGAACTTCAGGTTAGCTGCAGTTTACGGCAATTTGCAGGCTTCGCCGAAAACTCCCGTAAATTGTCAGAAATTGACGTGGACTTTCTTAGGCAGTGTTCCCCCCATGCCTCCCCCCATGGAATTCTAGGGGAGGCTTTAACATGTAAATGAACATGCTGTGAGCTATACAAATGCAAATCAGGGTTGCAGGGGGGGTTTTACTCCAAGTGACATTTTTCTAAAAGGTAAGAAAATCTCTGATACAAAGAGATCAGGCTCAGTATAGCCTCTTACATTTTAGCTTGAATTGATTTATTTAATTAAAGTATAGAGACCAAAACAGATCTTTAGCTGACAGAGCAAAACATTTAGAGCAGTAATTATTTAAAAAAAAAAATTGCATTTAAGATAAAAAATAAAATCTTGTCTGTCAATATGCTCAATTCACAATTACTTAAGTGGAAAAGTTTCAAGAAATGAGTCTGAGATGATTCACTTTATAACATGGCGCATTATCCTGTTGGAAGTAGCCATCAGAAGATTGGTACACTGTGGTCATAAGGTCCGGCCAGGTCAAGATCCGCAATTGCAATCGCACCAAACAGGAAAAAGAACATCGACAAATTCCGGTTCGTCACATTAAAATATAGCAGCAACAGATCGGTGACTAGAAATTATAGCACAATTCTTAGATATTAAAAAAAAACTAACACCGTTTATTTAAATGATTGGATCCAAACTATTGGTTATTCACCAACGAGGAAGCAGATTTCTCATCTCCATCAAAATATTTATTTTATACAGAGGGACTTAAACTTTAATCAAATCCATTCAAAAGAAACTTCTTATTACAGGAATAAAAAGAGATGCTGAGTTTGGGAGTAGTGAACAAGTTCATTCAAAAAAAGCAGTTTTGAATTATCCTTATCCCCGTTACAAAAATCTACAAAAATATATATATATATTTGGGCACAAACTGAACATATGCTGGATGATGGTGGGATTTTTTTAATATGTCATATTAAATTAAGCGCTCACAGGGTTCATACAGGAATGAGTGACTCTAATTTAATGCTATTTTAATGCTATTTGAAATTATTTTAATGCCATCAACAAGAACCATGTACACAAGTTATTAGTGTACATGAAATATGAAGGAGCTGTAAGCAGAGTTCCATGACTCCTGTATGTATGTAAACACACACACACATATATACGTGTATATATATATCCTCTAGCTTTTTCTCCGCCTGGAGCGATATAATATATCTGACGAAATTGTTTTTATAAGCATTTTTTATTAAAGAATTATAAATACTTCGATAAACATATTTAAATAATTTTAGTGCCAATTAAGGCCTTGATTTAAAAAAATGAATGATTTTTTAATTATTTTTATTGATCCGCGGAAACCCTGGTTCATCTCGCGCATGCTCTTTACGATCTCCAAGAAACTCAGAGCGGCGCGGTCTCCAGCCACAGTGGAGGATGTATGCTTTGCTTTGTGCAGGCGGTCTGGAGCGGAGTATGTGGGATTTCGGGGTAAAACTCCTCTTGGACGCGATGGCGACTCTGCATCGAACAAGACGAACTCAAAGAAGAGATGCTAGCGGTAAATATATGTTCGATTACTGCCTGCTAGGCTAAAAGCAGCTTAGCCTAAGCTACGGCTAATAGCAGCCTAGCCTAAAGCTACGGCTAATAGCAGCCTAGCCTAAAGCTACGGCTAATAACAGCCTAGCCTAAAGCTACGGCTAATAGCAGCCTAGCCTAAAGCTACGGCTAATAACAGCCTAGCCTAAAGCTACGGCTAATAGTAGCCTTGCAAGAACAAGCTTTATTAAAGTGTAATTTTTGTGATTCACAGGAAGCAGTATGCCGTCTTCACAACTCGGAGACTAATTGCAGGCGCTATGAACCGGAGCAAGGGTAAGATTTAAAGAATATGCTTTCATTCTGCGGTAAAAGGAAAAGGATACCGATCATAGCTGTACATTTTGTTTTCACAGACCTCCTATTTGCTCGGAGCCATATCAGCAAGTCCAGATTTGCACGATGTTGATAAAGACGACATTGTGTGTAAGTGACTTGTTTTAATGTTTTCTCCTTCCTTGTTACTGTGACTTGCGTTTGATTTTTTATTCATACCACTCTCATTTAATTGTTTTCCAGCTGCCTGTAAGACGTATTTTGAGACGGTACGCAGGAGCTTCAGATATACGCAGCCAGCCAACACTTTGCCTGCGGAGGCTGCCAAGCAATCTGCTCGGAGTCGGGCCAGAAGAAAGAGGGTAAGACTTTATTTGGTGACTATTTTTTAGGTGCATTGATAGATGTGTTGTATCCATACGCAGTGCGCTGATTCATTGGTTTTTTTTTCAGCTGCTGAAAGCGAGGCAGAGTGTGCTAGCAGATGAGGAAGTGGAACTCTGGAAGTCCGCCACCGTCGGCCTCATGTCCGACGAAGAAGATGGCGTCGTTGGCGGTGTCTCTGGATGGATTGTACAGTCGCCGCCATTTCGTAGGCCGGATCTCACTGAACTCTGTGTTAAGCTGCAGTCCCGGTTAGAAGCGATGCCGAAGTACAGGGCCATGCACAGTAGGCGTCTGCAAATCGGACCTGCCTCGGAGGGAATGCTGCCAGTTACCTCCAACCCCGAGGAAGCAAACGGACCGTTCACAGAGTTGTAATTTTTAGATACGCATGTGTTTGGATACGCGTTGTATATAGTTGTGTGTGTTTTAATAAAGCTCTTTCTTTGCATAAACAGCTTCCTGGCAAATGTTAATTTCCTGTATAAATTCATTCATGTCCTTGATGGTAGCCTAATAATTGTGTAGTAGTGAAGGATAACATAAATACACAGCATATGAATGAATAAATATATGAATTAATAAATATATATTAATAAATATATATATATATGTAAATTTATATGTAAATATATATATATGCCAACCAATCACGAGCGACTTTACTTGTTTAAAAAGAAGTGGTTCCGTCCAATACTCAGTAAGAAAATTAAAGCCTGGCGTGGCCACGTGTGGTTTTGCTGCCAATCACGAGCGATTTTACTTGTTTGAGAATAGTGGTTTCAGCCAATACTGAGTAGGTTATTCAAGCCAGACCTGGCCAGCCGCGCGGGTTTGCTGCATTCATATGCTAATTAGGGCCATTAGTACAGCTGATCGCTCTCCACATACGTCAGAGTCCGTTTCGGACAATTTGTGGCACGACAAACGCGGACAAGCGCGGATAGCAAATTGTCGGAAACTGACGAAAATCAGGGAGATCTGCGGGAGCTTACGGGGGTTTACGGGGACGAAAATCTAACTTTTCATGCAGTGATTGTAGCCCACACATGCAAAACGTTTTAGTTTGCATGGAAAAAAAAATCCTGTTTTTTTTTTCAGACTTTTAAAATTAACTTTCTACCCAGACTCTCTGTTTCCTCTCCGATCTGTACCTCTTTTTTCTACATTCTGCTCTGCAGTGTTTGGCTTGTAATTTCTCCCTGCAACAATTCTCCCAACAGGAAACAGTGGACAATTCAAACTACACTGGCCATCTAGGTTTTGGTGGCCTCCCTTGTAATTGATGATTCCTGCCTGTTTTAATCTTCTCTATAGTAGGAGCTATCACCAACCCCATGTGTGTCTTCTTCACCAATCTCTTGTTTTCTTCTCCACTGAGTCGTGAGGCCAAAGAAGCCTTATTTATTAGCTTACTTCCTTTTCATTTTAAGTGAAGGACGTAAAAAGCATAATTTAACATCATTAGCTGACATTTCAGATACATTTCTAAAAGAAAATCTCTAAAAAAATACCTTTTTTCTACTAAGTAGTACTGACACCATAAAACTGAAGCTTTTATTTTACATAAAAAAAAAACTGTAATTAAAACCATAATATTTGAATATAGATCTTTCGGGTACAGTAAACTCTATTAGACGAAACACTTAGCTCACTGGCCAGTTATCAGCTAACAAATATGACAGATTAATGAACATTGCATGGTTGTTGTTTTTTTATATTTACCATTAAACAATCATTATTTTAAATTAATATATGGTATGTGTCCACCGTCCACGTACATCTGCTCCGTCCATCACCTTTAAAATACGAAGCCGAGCTGTTATTTGCTTCGCTCCGGTCCGGCCAAGTTAGGATCTGCAATTGCAATCACACCAATGAGAAGATCTATTTTGTTGAATTATAATTAAGTAACAATAGATCAGTAATGATGGATGCCAAGTAATGGTACAGCAACATACCAGGAAGCAGCACAAGAAGAAACTATAGAAAGAAAAACTTACCAATCAGAGATCTATGGACTGAGCTGAACTAAAGTGAGCAGAACTACACAGTAGAAATAAATGGGTCAAGGCACCCAAACAAGGTACTGGACATCCATGTATTGTTTACTCTGAACACACATTTACCCCATTTGTTCCTCAGTAACTTGACATACAGCAGTTAAGGCAACATGAAAGGGACATTTCATGCATGTAAATATGCTCTAGATAGAGCTGCTGTATCAACAAATCAACAAAAAGGCAGCTACTGTATGTTACATCAAAATCTCTACAAATCTGAAAAGAAGCAACATAAAAATACATTTTGCTTCCAGTCTGAAAAAGTACAAAACATTTTGTGAGTAGGTTCATACAGGTCACTTCTGGATAGTTTCATACTATATATACAAAAAAAGAAACAACAACACTGCTTCATATTTTTAACTTTACTTTTAACACTTTTGGTTTTATTAAAGGAAAAATCAGATTTTCTCAGGTGCCAAAACAAAATGTAACAGCTCTGTAAAGGCTCACCAGAGAGCAGAACATAAAGTTAACATGCCTATAACAGCTGAATGCGGTGGTTTCCTAGCCTCGTGAGACCATCCTGATCTCGCAAGCTTTCAAGGTTTCACTCGCAGATCAGTCTGGAGACTCTCCGTTAAAGAAAATTTGGAGCCGTTCACCAAACGAACGTCCAATCAGCGTTGGCTTTGAGGCCGGTTGAGGTGTGATGCGACGAGAAGCACGACAGTTCAGTCTAAAGAATATGGCGGCTTTAGCCGATGAAACTAGCGTTAGCGTGGCTATCGAGCAAGTTTTATCGGAATTACAGAGTATTTCTTCACTGAAAGAAGAGCAAAACACTGCTCTGGAGGCTTTTCTCAGAGGAAAAGATGTTTTTGCTCTTCTCCCGACTGGCTTCGGCAAGAGTAGCCTGGCTTGTGGTTGTGTTTTCGTTGTCGCTCTGTTAGTACGTCATATGCTTCCGTCTATCACCAACATAGGCCAATCAGCTAACCAGTATTTTCGCCCCTTCCCAAAATTACTTCAACGGAAGGTTTCCAGATGGATGTGGCGGAGTCAGGTTAGTTATTTCCATGTTGCTCAGCAAAACGCTTCACAAATTTATTTAGATCCAAAGCCTTTGTGCATTGATAGTCTCTTTTCTGTCATAGTTGACCGCAAATATGTCTTTATGAGCCTGAGACGTCAGGCCTTACTAACATCATAGTTAGAGAAATAACATTCTGCAACCTGATTTTTATCATCTCAAAATCAGCATTGTAGCTATGCTAGCAACATTGTGCTTTCATTATGATTTAATTTCTTGATAGATAGTTAATCAGTTTTCCTTGATAGATAGTTAATCAGTGTCTCCTGCCCCCATGACCCCTGGCTCCCTCGCTTTGCCCCATTCGGTTTTCAAAATAAATCAGTCTCAGTCGTTCTCGCGTCATCTCGTGCTGCATTCACTGCAGTCCGACATTAGAAATTAGCGGTAGTAATTCTCAAATTATCCATAATTCATAAGCCTCACCACCCCTACCGCCAACTGGGGTGGCAGCAGGGGTGGCAAGGCTGTCATTTAGGGAGGCAGTAGCCACCCTGTGCCACCCCAGTAGATCCGCCTATGTTAATATGTAATTGTAAATTAAGCATTAATTTCCCCCTGTTATGCTCCTGTAAATTTAATAATATTGCGCATGCTCTCCTTGAGCTTGGAGGAAGACAGGAGGAGCAGCTTTGCGTGGACGGTCTGGAGCGGAGTGGGGTGCTGAAAGAGGGATTTCGGGGTAAGGGTGGTGGCTGATGGACCTACCTTTACTCGACCAGAACGCCTTCAATAAGGCTTTGTATTTTCCAAACATTAGCTCAAACATATATTTATTGAATGCTTTCCTATTCTTATTGAGAACACATGAGTTTTGGTTCTGTTTAAGTTTTCTTTTAGAGTTTTCATTGGTTTTATCTCATTGGTTTTGTTTCCAATTTGTGTTGTTCTAGTTATTTTTGATTGTATTTGAGTTATCTTTCCTCTTTGCCCTCTTGTGTCAGTCTGCTTTCCCCTTGCTGCCTTCTAGATTCCTCTGTCCACACCTGCTCCCAATCTGCTGATTAGGCTGATCTTTGTTTCTGTCTTCCATATATATACACCTCCTGTTCAGTCACTGTTTGCTGGTTCGTTGTCATCATTTCTTCCTCTTCAAGTGAGTTTTCTTGTTTTCCGGATTTTTGTGGATTCTGTGAATTATTTTTGTTGAATTTTGCTTTTGTTGAACTTTTTAGATTTTAAATCTGCAAGTACTGGTAAGCATTTGGGTCCTCCTCTCAAACCTCCAAGACAAGAAAGATACTTTTAATTTAATTATAGGAATGCATTTTTTTTTTCTTGTAAACTTCTGGTAAACTTGGAGATAAATTTTATTGCATGTTGCATAACCCAGTAAATCTTTTTCACCTTTAAAGCTGCAGCTCATGCCTCTGTGCCTCTGCTCTGCTTACAAAGATTTATGAACCACTCAACTAATGATGTCATTTAGGAAGCAGTGGCCTGCCACTGTGCGGTGCACGGGGAGCACTGTGGGATTATGGGTCTTGCTCATGGACCCAGAGTACAGGCATTTAAACATTTAAACTATGTTTTTTCAAGCTTTTTGCATTATATTACTAACTTGAATAAACTCACAATCTGTTGCCATTTGTAACTGAAAAAGCTCAGTATGTCTGAGGAACTGATTTTTTGGTGGCATCTCTAATTTTCTTAATCAACCCCGTCTGCTAAATTTTACTTAAACATCTATGGAAGTAGCCGCCAATTAAATTCACTGAGTGCACACAGGAGCAGCGGCAGAGAAGAAAAAACACTGACTCAAAACGCTCTGAACACAGATAGCTGCAACCAACCGCGGTTACTATTGGCTAAAGAAAATCAGTGAAATGGGGGAAAAAGTGGAAATTATTGGTGGGGACATGTCCAAACCATCCCTTTACAAACTTATGACTGTGTGTCAAACACACTAAAAATAAATATCACTTCCTTTTCAACTTTCCTCAGAGTCTGACCTCTTCTGTAACCAAAAAAAAATGTAAAACGGCATTATTTTCCAATTTTTCCTTTGCTAATTGGCATCTCTACTGATCTACATGGCAATTAAAGCTACTTCTTTTACAGATGTTAATAGTTGACATTCTACTTGACAGCTGCCAAACTGTTTTAGAGGAAAACTGCTTGATACAGGGGTGGTGCATGTCTGCATGGGGAAAACAAGTCACCTGGCAAGGAGACCAATGATTGGCTAAGGATGTCCATGGTCATCCCTGGCCACCCCCAAGCTCCACCCCTCTTAACTAACCACTGAGACCTTTTACATAACATCTAAATTGTTAAGGCCCATTCATACCTCACGTTTGGCCTGCACGTCCGTATTTCTGTCCGTACGTTCTATCCGTTGACTCCTTCATACCTCCGTCCGTTGAGGTGCGCAATAACCCGTATTTCCTCTAGGTGGCAGTGCTGGGCGCCAATGATTCGTCATTGATCAAAACATGGCGATGGTCCAAGACCTGATTCTGTTGACATTTTGTACTAAAAACTCAATAGCGCCCCCACCGTTTCCGGCAGTATTGCTCCGTATTGATCCGTTTCATCCGTAAGCGTAAGTTCCCAATTTTCGTGTCAAAGTACGGACGAAATCGACGGTTAGAACGTATGAAACACTCCACACGTATCCGTATCCGTCTTTTACGTGAGGTATGAATGGGCCTTTACTGGGACTCAAAAGGTACCTGGATTTAATTTTTAGCTATAAGAGGATAAACTGGTTGGATACAGAAGCATTCCATATTTCTAAGATGGAAAAAGTTAAATCAGAATCAGAAATCAGAAGACTATATATGTATATAAAAGAATAGACATAAATCTATTCCACTTTGAGTTTAATAAGCAAGATGCAGAAAAGCTCACTGAGTGTAAATACTGTTATTAGGCAGTTTAAGAGCAAAATCTTAAAAAAAAAAAAAAGCACATCAGTTTATGAAACATCCAACATAAAGCAAAATACTGCTCATAAGGAGGTTTGATAAAGACAGAAAAAATAATTTCCTGTTTTCTTCAGTCAGCCTTTCTAGAACCTTCAAGATAATTTTATTGCCGTGTCATTTAGCTGCAGAAAAAAAGCAGGTGAACAAATGGGTGTTTGCAGGATCCTGTTGCAACATTCTGAAGGCCCCAACCGATTGGTTGATCTGGAGGCGCGTTTGCTTTACCCAGGGAGGGGCGTAGAGGTCAGCATGTCAAATAACTTTGCTTGTTATCAGGTGAGAGTTAACAACTGACCGTAGGAATAACAGCAGATATGAGAAAGCCGCAACTCAAACAGAGGGGCTGGTTTTATCTCACTGGGAAGTGGTAATAAACACTGAAGTAGTAATAAACACTCACCCCTCTCCCACCTCATCCCCTTCAGCCAAACAACTCAAGGTACATACTGTCAGGAGGAGTTTTATGATGAAGGCCAACTGTGGTTTTCTTGTTACATGTGCAACAGCTCCTACGTAATGCCACACAAGTTATCAGCAGCGATGTATACATTTCCTTAGACTGAGCAGTAACGTGACCTACCATTAAAGATTGAGATCATTTATGGTTTACAGCAGCATAATAGGCAGTTATGTAAACTTTGACAGTGGCGTGTTTTCTACCATTGGTTAAGTCGTTCATACATTGCTTTAGTGTCACAATTGTATTGTGATTTCCAGACTTTAAAGGTTGGTTTAAATCCTTTTACGGTTTATTCTGGTGCTTAATCTAAGCAAGGGATTGATTTTCAGGGTTTTCATTTGGCTCGTTAGAAACGTATTCCCCTGGGGAGAGCCGCTAACCAATGCTGCCTTGTCATGAACTCGCCATATGATGTAAATGCATTTTTTTTTTTTTTTAGATTTCACGGGGCTGCATCTTGACGCATCATAGTCACGCATCATTCTATAAGTTGTTCTTGTCTTCAACATCAAGCAAACCTGTAAACTGTACATCATAGCCTTTCCTCTAAAGTAAAGAGAAAATTGTCTAATAACTTGAAAGTTGTTGGTTTATTGCATTTTTTTATTCTGTTTAATATGTTTAGTTTTGACTTTAAACATTTGCATATCAGAAAATTTAACTTTTTATATCAGTATAGCTTATATCTATCTGACCACCTGCTTACTGATGTACAAACATATAGTGATCCTCTCATTAAAATAATAATATCAAGATATATATCTTCTCATTCCTTGGTAATCTACATTTATTTTATTTCCTAATGTAACTTCTAACATGGACCTCACAACATTCTAAAGTTCCTGTCAATAAAAATCTGTTAATGATTTAACTAAATGATTATTTATGGCCCAGGTTTAATCTAGAAATCATAATTAAGAAATACAAATGAAAATAATAAAATGTTTTACTCCTTTAAAGTTTACGTTTAAACAATCAGCGTGTTTATGAACTTTCGGTTAGTTTTTATAACTTCATTTTTCCCTGAAATAAATGTAACCTGTTACAGGTCTCCCTCGAAAAAGAGATTTTAACTCAAGGGACTTCCTGGTAAAAATAAAGGTTAAATAAATAAAATATTGAACTCAGTGTCTCTGAGCCACCCCAGCAGAAAACAAGCCATTAGCATGACACAGCTGTGAGCTGATCTATAAAAAAAAGTAGAGGGACAAAACGAAAACCAAATCCACACAAAATAGGTTCACCTTGGAGTCATAATATTTCTAACATTATCATCAGTTTTCTCACAGGAGCGATGCTGTAATCTCTGGGAGAGTTCACTGCTGTCAACTATAAGATCTATGACTGGAAATTGCTCTAAGAGAGGTTTAGACTTAGACTTTTAGACTTAGACTCAGAAAGATTTATTCTGTCATTTTGTACTGTATACACAATTGTAGACAGAACGAAATTTTGTTTGGAACAGTTCTCTGGAAAATTTCATTTTTTAAAGTGCAGCCCTCATAAGGTAAGCAGCAGTTGTTGTTGAGCTGCTACTACTGCCTCCAGCTCCTGAAGCACTCACTTCTCCTGGCTCAAGGAGGAAGAGGATGATGATTAGCTTCGCACTTTGCCCCCCTCTGCAGCCCCGCTTTCTCCGTCTCACACATCTCTTCCTCCGTCCGTTATTTTTCGCTGTTATCTCGTTTACATCCGTCCGTAGCACTCTGTAGCTTTTTTAAAAAGTCAAAAATCTCAGTATTTAAAACATTTTGTTGACCGTAGTTCTAGCAGGTGGTGGCGATCATAGATACGGGTTTAATGTCTAGTTTTTTTTATTTTAAGCAGCGTATTTTGTGAAATTGTCGAGATGAGCTGCTCTTGGCTGCTGCCTTGGAGCGCCACCAAATGATCTCACCATGACTTTACCAGCATACAACTGACTAAATGCAGTTATGCATCCAGGGTTTAAGCACTTATAGCGCTTGTTCGTCAACTACCGACTAATCCTTATTATCTTCCAATACATTTTTTTCTCCAATATATATTTTTTGACTGCCAATTTATATGCCTTCTCAACCACTGCAGCCCAGTCATTGAGCATGGTAGTGTGGTACCTGCATCCATGAAAAGCCAAGAAAGCCAAGGAAGCCTTTTTACAGACTGCTTTTAAATAGCATCTCAAATATACATGAATTAGGTTAAAGATACTAAATGATGTTGCACTAGAGATCCCCCAATTTAAAAAAACAAAAAAAAACACTGGACTTTGTTTTCCAAGTTTGAAGACATTCTGCTTCCCATCAACAAACCTTGTATGCGAGTTATGTATGCAGTTCAGTGCAGTGAGAAATGCTCTGATCTTAAAATTGGAGAAACCAAACAATCTCGCCACAGACGCATGTCTCAACACAGGCGAGCAACCTCCTCTGGTCAAGATGCTGCTGTCCACCTGCACCTCAAGGACAGGAGACACTTGTTTGAGAGACAGATGGTTTGAAAGGGGTATCAAGGAAGCCATGTATGGTAAGAGAGAAAAAAAACAACCTTAAACAGAGGGGGTGGACTCAGGCTTCAGTTCTCAAAAACCTACAACGCAGTTTTAGAATTGATTCCTTCCCACTATCGCCTCAATCCTCATCGCCATGAAGGGTGGTGAAAACATTGCGCCTGTTAAGCCAGGCCAGTACCAACCCTAACGACTCCCTATTACAGAGGCATGGGCCAGTTTGCGGTTATTTTGCAGGCCAACAACAACCTTAATGACTCCCCATTTATAAGGGTTGGACTTTTTTTTTTTTTTTCAATTTGCATGTTTTCTAAGCCATAACAAGGCTCTATAAAACCTGGAACTCAACACCACTCCAGATGTTTTGAGTTAAAGCTTTATGGATGGGAAGCAAAACTTCTTCAAATTTGGAAACAAAGTCTAGTGGGTTTTTTTTTACTTTTTTTTTTTTGGAATGACTATGACTGAGAGTCTTCACCAGCATAGAGGTCCCCAACTTTAGGGAAATCTTCTGGCTTTCTTCTTCCTGCATAACAATCTTTTAACCAAGTCTTTTGCTAGTTATTTAAGCCAGATATCTTCCATGTTACTTCCTCTAATCTCTAAACTACACACTCCTTTGTGGACCTGTGGTCACAAATGTTCAAGCAGATTCAAAGCTAAATTATTAAATTTGAACATCACCTGAAAAATTTATATTAAAGTTAATTTTGTGTTACACAGACGATCCAAGATAGCTGCCAAGTCTACTTTTTTACTCCTTTTTCCCGCTGTCCTGCCATATTAGCAATCTCCTATAAATTTCCTGTATTATACAATTTATTTATTTATTTTTTACATTTTGATCAGCCTTTCCAAAGGGAACGGTCTCTAACATCATAAGTCAAATCTGACCACCTTTTTGCAGCATATGTTGGTTGATAAGTGTTTATTTTAGATTTCTTGTGCGCGTCTTAAAAATGTCTTTTCAAATCCAAAACTTGACAGGTATGCTCACCCATTCAAAGTGCCTCGTGCCGCTGATGTGTTTACTTTCATAACTATAAGTCAGATGAATGATAAACTAACCAAAAGGCAGTTATCTAAGTAGGCTTTATGAGCCCTTCCAACACGCCATAAAAAATGTTTTATGACTATGAATTGCAATTTCTTAGACTTACCAACTTCTAACAGGAAATTTCATGACAAACTGGCAGCTGATGTAATTATGCATTATAGTACAGTCTGCTTTGAAACTGTGTGTTCCTATTGAGATAAATATCATAAACAAACCAGGTAATGATGTTTTATCTGCTCCAGAGAAAGATTATGATAAGCTGGATGCTAGTGGCGGTTCTAGACCAATTTTAACAGGTTGGTTCATGTTGGTGTTTTTCATGGGGGGATAGAGCATAAGAATAAAAGAAAAAAACAGGGCAATAGTTATTATTAAATATATAAAGAGAGCCAAAAAAACACTCACAGCTCTAGAGGCTGTGATCTAGCAGATGAAGATTATAATCTTATCCCAATACATCTGAAACTAAAGGTGACGCCTTTGTGTTTATTGTTAAAATAAACCTGTAAATAAATTAAAACCAGTCAATTAAAGTTTCTATGCCAACTTATAATATAATGACCAAGTGATTTCCCTCTGGGATTATTAAAGTATTTCTGATTCTGATTATCTGGTATTATATCTTCAGTAGAGGGAACATAATAGAGCGCTGGCCCCCCTTTATCCCCTGTTTAGGACCACCCCTGCTGGATGCTAATAAAGGACACCAAACTTTTTTCTACAGCATAAGCTGAGATCCCTTCAATGCTTTGAAAAGGTTACTGTCTGGACTTAGTTCTCTTAGCAATCTCAGATGTTTAAACATCTTCCCAGCCGAAAAACGGCCTACATTTTCTTAATCTGGGTAGCCCAATTGTTATTATAGTGAAAGGAACAACCTGATTATATGATTTAAAAAATACATTTGTGTTTATATTTTATTTAAAGAATATATTATTCCTGGAAAAAATCAATAATAAATTGAAAATGTCTTCATTTCAACAGTATGACTAAATGAGATGGGCGATGGCGGCTCAGGATGCAGGAGTTCACCCTGTAACAGCAGGGTTGCTGGTTTGAGCCTCAACTCTGTTCATTTTCTATTCACCAGCCGTGCCTTCTATCAGTAGTGAGAGGCCTCAATGGGCTGATGGCGGTCTTGCTTATTAAGTACATGGGATTTACTAGAAAAAATTAACAATAACAAAAAAAATCTAACTTCTAAAAGTGACTTTCAACAAGAAATCCATTCAAATAATGGTTATGTCGAAAGGTAAAGAAACACACATAGTTTGAACTATTCAATACCTTACTTCACGTAAGGAGAGAGTTCAGAAAAGGTATGAAGACTTTATCAGAAGAATGTCTGCAGGTTGGGAGACAGAAGATCATTTTATCTTGTGATGGAAGAGGAAGCAGGAAGCAAAAATGAAGAAAAAAAAATACTTTAGATTTAACCTTTTTTTTTTTCTCCAATACCTGTTTACATAAAGCTTCTGAATGATCAAACCAAAGTTTTCCTAATTCTCTGTAAAGGAAAAGAGTATTCATCTCAAAGTAGTTAAAGATTAAAATGTAAAACACTAAAACTTCTTTCTAAAACAACTTTGTCATTTGTGATTTCCATGTAGCACAGACAGTGGAGTAGAATATTAGTCATTGAATTTAAATGTTAAAAAAACTAAAGAGTTTTTTAACAATCTAGGTCAGACTTTTTATAGAATTGCAAAGCATTTTAACAACAGTAGGACACTTTTTATTCTCATTATTCAGAAAAGATGTTGTTTTTTTTACATAATTTACACCAAATAACATCACATAGCAGAAAATGTATACATGCTATTTTGCTGAAGTTTTTTCAAATTTTTCTCTAAATTGGAAAAAAAATGGAGATTCTTGAAAAATGGCAAAAGATTTTCTACCTACACTGCAAAAACAATCCAGAAATAAGTAAAAAATGGCTTAAATTAAGTATATTTAGCCTTAATTTGAGCAGGTAAATAAGATGATTTGCCAATGGAATGAGTATTTCACTCTTAAAATAAGATAGTTAGATAATATTTACTTGAAATAAGACGATAAAATAGTTTTTTCTTATTTTAAAAGGAAATTGTCTTGTTCCATTGGCAAAGTGTCTTACTTACCTCCTCAAATCAAGAAAAAACACACTTATTTTAAGAAAAAATAACTTATTGAGATTTATATTTTTTGCAGTGTATCAGAAATAATATGTTTACTTTTAACAAAGGTCAGTACTATTCACAGTTCAAAACCAAAAATAGCATTCTGGATCTCAAAGGCCGTAGATCTCAGCTCTAGGTTATTACCTAATTCTACAAAAGAAGGTGATTTTCATATCTGTGAATGTGCAATAAAAATAATTTGTATTTTTTATCTACAAAGTCGTTTTTTTGTCTTTGTTTGCCTCAGAAAGCAGCAACTGATGAAATCCTAAACTAAAAATAAAACAAAAGCACTTTTGACTGGTTGATTTACAGTTTCAGGTCAAATCAAAACATTAATACAGAACAAATAGCATTTAGATCTGCTTGGATATTTGTGCAGTATGTGAGTTTATGCTCACTATAAAGAAGTCCTTTCAGATTATATAAAAAAGTACACTGATAAAATGTCTTATCAGATTATCATCTGTTGAACTCTATCAATAGTTTTTTTCTTTATTTGCATGTGCTCGTGTCAAAGGGAAGAACGTGATGACAATCTGACTGTAACCTACTAACTTGATAAAGGGTGGAAAAAAGTACACAATGTTTTCATAATGTGGTCAGATCAATTAGAAACCACGCGTTGATGTAAACATTTGCCAACGTCATGCTGAAGCCTCTTGTCATATCTCATTCTGCATCTGAACAAATAAATGCAATGTTTACTGTATATCAATACACGGCTTATTGATCATTTACTGAACCAAAAATAGGTGTTGCAAGAGAGGGTTTCCTTTCAGTCATTTTCATTTTACTGGTGTAATTGTTGACATTCCTGTTAAAAGGGGGAAGGGATGAATGAACAAAGTAGAACTGGATTTTTTTTTTTTTTTTTTCCTACTCGTGTTATTTTGTGTGTCAAATGAGCCAATGACGTTGCAGCTTCTTCAGGAATCATTGAGAGCAGGGGAGGAGCACTCTGTCCTGCTGTGATATAAACCCGGCCGGACCAGCCTTCTGCTCATTATCAGGACAGACCATCCACAGCTCCTCAGAATATTCCAGACTGAAGAATCCTCCCATTATACAACAGCATTTTTCTACAACTTTTTTTTTGTCCTGCTTTGGAACTCAAAATCCACTTTTTTCCCTCAAACCTTTGAATTTATCTTCAAAAATGCTTCCAGAGACACACAAGAGGTGAGTGGAGATTTAAAAGGACCTCTTTCCTTATACAGCCGAGCACATGGGTCCCTCCTGGACACGTTGGAGAGCAAAAAATAGGGTTCAGGAATGTGTGGGCAGGGTCGAGGTGGAGGTGGGGGTGGGTGTAAGACAGAGACATATGTGCACAAGACTGGAGAGTTCAGAGGGCGCTTCTTTTAACCTTTAGGCAGTCAGAAATAAAATTTTTAACTCTAGTTCATAGTCACAGAAATAAAACAAAAAACTTATAGTTATAATCTGGTTGAATAGAATCCAATTGGTCTAAATATAAAAGATTATTTTCAATTATTGTTCCTTTTTCAAGCAATTGGCTGTTTTCTGTGTGATTTATGCAAAAAGAAAATATCAAAGGAAACAAAATACATTATTTCCAATAAATATTTTAACAGAGCGGTTATATATTCCTCCATAATGAAGGAGGTTACTAATAAAGGTATGCTTCAGGTTTGGTAACACCAATCTCTTGACATTTTGTGTCGATGCCATTCAGTTTTAGCTATGACGACTGCAAGGCCACTGCTGACTGGCTGCTGGCGCAGATAGACATCCGACCAACTGTGGGCATCGTGTGCGGCTCCGGCCTCGGAGGGTTGGCCGACCTTTTAAAGGACCAGGTGGCCTTTGACTATAAGGACATCCCAAACTTTCCTCAGAGCACCGGTGAGTTACATAAAACGTCCTTGGATGGCAACCGCCCCGTCATGTACTGTTAATATTTACTGACCAGTTGTGGTCTCTCCTCAGTGCATGGACATGCAGGGAGGCTGGTGTTCGGCACCATGAAGGGGAGGCCTTGTGTTTGCATGCAGGGTCGTTTTCATCTCTATGAGGGCTATCCAATTCAGAAGGTAGATTCACGCTGCTGTTACAGTATAATAAACCAACATTTCTTGAAGATTCTTGAAGAACCATAAAGCACATCAGCTAATTTTGAACCCTATGGGTTTTTGTTTTTTAGATCACTCTGCCAATGCGTATCTTCAAGCTGCTTGGGGTTGAGACAGTGATTATCACCAATGCAGCTGGAGGCCTGAACCAAGACTTTAAGGTGGGCGACATCATGGTCATCAAAGACCACATCAACTTACCCGGGTTTGCTGGAACCAATCCACTGGTTGGACCAAATGATGAAAGGTAATCATATCCTCTTGAGGCGTTGAACCAGCTGAACTTCTCTACCAATACTCAACATCTCTATAATGTCTTCCTCATAGGTTTGGCGTGCGGTTCCCCTGCATGTCTGACGCATATGACAGAGATCTGCAGCAGCTGGCCATGGAAGTGGGACAGGAGTTGGGGTACGGAGACTTCTTGAAAGAGGGAGTATACTGCGTACTCGGGGGGCCTTCATTCGAGACGATCGCAGAGTGCCGAATGCTGCATTTATTGGGTGCTGATGCTGTTGGTGAGTAGATTTTATTGTAGTAATAACTACCGGGCACCAATAAAGATAAGCCATACAACCTGGGATGTGGCATGTTTGAAGGAAGGGAGGGCACTCCATTCATAAGAGACAGTTTTATTTTAAAAGTCTGGGACTTTATCTACATTATTTACTTAAATGGTTGCTGCACACGAGGCTGGTAGGAGAGTTACAAGAGAGCATCTTAAAGTACATTGATGTAAATATTTCCTTTCTAATTGCCATGAAGGAATAATTTTATAAGCTGTAAAGCCAAGGCAAGATAAGATGAAACTGATTCCAACCATTAGGAAAAATAATCTGACTTCAAATGTTGCTTTTATCATCTTCATTAGGCATGAGCACTGTCCACGAAGTGATCGTCGCCCGTCACTGCGGCATGCGCGTCTTCGCCCTGTCTTTGATCACCAACTTAGGGGTGATGGACTACGACAGCGAGGAGAAGGCCAACCACGAGGAAGTCCTCCAAACAGGCAAACAGCGAGCAGAACAAATGGAGCAGCTAGTTTCCTCTGTAGTGAACCGGATTGAACCCAACAACAACTACATCTGAGAACAAGGAGATTACTGCCAAAAGTAGACTCCTTCTGCATCTAAAATTTGCTATGATATGGCAAAACCTTTGCCTCTGTAACGTGTAGGACATACATTCCCCTAAAGGGTGGCTCCACAATAAGTCACTTCTCTGTTTTCTTGTGTTTTTTTAAAGGCATGTTTGTTCTAACTTATATGATCAACTTGTAAAATAACTATTGTTTAACTTAACAATCATCACAAATTTTCTGTACCAATCTTAACATTATGTGATTGAAACATGTACATTGTACCAGGTATTTTACTGCTTGTTTTTTTTAAAGGTGTTGCAACTAAAAGTGCTATTTATTAAAACGCTGAGTTCGTCTGTGTCATTGGTTGGGATGTTGGATGGAAATAATAGAGTTAGAGACATTTCAAACTGAGATGAAAATAGAAAACCACAAGGTAAAAAAATTTCTCTTTTTGTGTTGATTTAACATTTTTGGTAACCTATGCTTTTAAATCAGCTGATCCTAATCTTTTGTTTATCCTTTTTTTTAAGATTGACAGGCTGCAAAAATAATTATATTTTTATTTGATCTTAAGGTTTATGTTGCTCTTCATGAACTGAGAGGTTAGTCAAAAAATCTTCAAAGCAAAAAAAAAGTGGCATTTTCTGTTCGGATAACATTTGGTTGTTTAGGAGTGATGCAGTAGTACGCCATTCTGCCCTAATACAGTGGCCCAAACATGGACTTTAAACTAAAACCACAGCCTTTGGTCTGAGACAAAACAACAAACACTCCAGTGAGTTTGACGTAACACGAGGAGTGAATTCCACGAAGAGTAAATCAGTGTGTTGTATAGTGGAGGAGTTATGATGCTTGAGGTCTGTTTTTTTTTGTTTTTTTTTCAAAATCCCTGGAATCCATTTTCAAGTGCAGGGCATCATGAACTTCAATGTAGCAGGACATTTTAAACAAACATCTGGTGGACTCCACCAAAAAAAGTAGATATCCTTCATCACTGGACGTTTCAGCTGGGCATTGATCCAAACATGGTGTTTTATCAACTGGTAATAGACCCAGAAAATACTTGAAATGAATTCCAGTGGGGTGAGATGCAAAGACCATTAGATTGCAGGACTCAAAACAATCTATTCAATGGACGCTCCTCTTGGTCCCCAGCCAGAGTTTTGCTGAAAATTGAAAAGAGAGATCATATTTCTACTATCATAGCTTCTCTGCAACAGTATCCAGAATAGAATTTAAAATTCTTCCCACATGTAAGGCCTTAAATGGCCAAGCTCCATCTTATATAAGAGATCTAATTGTTCCTTATGTCCCAAACAGAGCACTTCGCTCTCAATCTGCAGGTTTACTAGTAAAAACAGCAGACACCCTGTCTACTTTTAAGACTAGGCTTAAAACTTTCCCTTTTGATTAAGCTTATTGAGTGGCTCAGGTTATCCTGAGCTATATCTATAGTTATGTTGCTATAGGCTTACACTGCTGGAGGACATGGGGGACCCCTTTTCATCATCATATATTTATTATCCCATGCAGCAATATTTGTTAGTTCTCTCTCTAATATCTCGTTTTCTCATAGTAGTTTCATCTGGTCTGGTCCTGTTTTGCTGTTACACCATCCTATAGAGAAATATGAGCTGTGCTGCTGCCATCAACATTGTTTTTAGATGTTGGAGCTTGGCCTATTTTTTTGTGTTAAGTCCCGTTTCTCTTACTGTGACTAACTGGATGTGCTCTCTTTCATCCTCTGACATGGAAGCCTGCTCAGAACTTGTCTGCCTGGCTGTGTGTTTCCTGGACAGGGCAGCCTGTGGAGCTGGTTGACAGTTGCCTTTTGTATCTTTGCTTCTTTCTGTATGTCTGCTTCTGTCTCCTTGAACCCCAGTCGGCATCGGCAGATGGCTGCTCACACTGAGCCTGGTTCTGCTGGGGGTTCCTTCCTGTTAAAAGGGAGTTTTCCTCTCCACTGTCCCTACATGTATGCTTGGTGTGAGGGATAACTGAAGAGTTGATGCAATCAGCTGGTTTCCCTTGGATAGAAAACTTTGATCCAATCTGGCTGTATCATCTGGTAAATTTCTCTTTAAAGTGCCTTTTAATGACATGTGAATTGGACGCAACATCAACTAAATTTAATTGGTTTACTTCAACCATGAAGAATATCAGAGGAAAGAGTTAAAGAAGTAGAACAAAATGTACTGATTAGTGTATGAATAACTTCACAACTGGTAAAATGGATTAAAATCAATATTATGGTATTTTCCCCTCTATCCTATTACAAATAGAATAGGGTTTTTCTGAGATAATGCTACAGTGATAAAGGTTGAGTTTCAATAAGGTATTTGTTCCATAATTATGACCTTATTTTCACACTTTAAGAAAATGAAAGACTTCATTGATGGTGGATTCAAAGGCTCTTGTTTATTTTCAAAGTGTGTATAGAAGCTCAAACATAAACCATAACGTTGCATGATGTATTAGTTCAAAGTGACCCAGAATTTTGCCCTGTGTAAACTTGACACAACATTACATAAGCAGTATGCTGCAAATGTCAAAGAGCATCAGCACATGATGCAAAGTAAAGGGGTTGGCTTTCTTGACTTAAAGAGACAGGTCGCAAATTCTGTTCTCCCACTTAAAGACTGTATTAAAAAAAGTTATAATGGCAAACATGTAAATCTGTTGCATGTATGAAACATTCAAAGGCTTGATGCTGATAAAGCTGCAACATTTTATATGTAAATCTCTCACAAAATCTTGCTCCCAATATAGAAAAACGGATCACAGCGGATAATTTCTACCTTTGACACATCATGCACACCCTATCCATCCATTTTGCACATTTTTTTACTCATTATAAACTTTAAAATGAAAGCACACATCTATCCCCTGCCCAGAGTATAAAATCTAGCTGTCACAAAAAGGTACAACACCCCCACCCCAAGATATTACAGAACAGTCTGGAATGCCATGCATAATAATGAGCAGGTATATGATAAAGCTAAAAAGGATAAGATATATAAAATACAACACATTCTCTGTGATACAGTGCAATACCTATGTGTTTGCATAAACTGCCAGGCCACAGTAACGTTGCATGAATGCTGAACCAGGACTTCAAGTATGGCACAAGAAGTATTAAAATTCTAAATCAGCAGCACTGCTGTAGATTTATGCACATTTTTCTGTGTTTGTAGATTAAATGCTGGAAGTAATTTTGAGAGGTTTGCTCTCATTTTGTCGGCTTTATGCACCAGTGGACTAGGATATTGTGAAAGTCTTTCCCCTCAGCTGTCCAGACTGAGGGAAAAGTCCAGACTTTGAATTACCATCGATGTCTATCATTAAAAAAATGATAGAGGATAAAAAAAAAAGCGTTCCAGTTGAGCTTTTTCAGCATAGATTTTAAAATACAATTACATCTTGCACAGAAAAACCTCAAAAAGAAAGGGGCACAATTCAGTCATCTAGGACTTTTTCTGTCTTAATATGTATATTAACTGCAGTGAACAATTTTTAAAACAGACTTTAAATAACTCAAAATGAGATGAAATGATCCGATACATGGATTGGATCCAATATATAGGTATATTTTTACTGTTCAAGCAACTTTACTCTGATCAAAAACAAAGATGTTTTTTTAAGTTAACGTTAGTTTTCCAGGCTAGCTGTAGCAAAGTTAAGAAAAAGGCAGATGTCTGCTGGGTTAAACGACTCCAATTATAAAAAATGTCATATCCATTTATGCAAACTTTATCTCATAAACCATTAAATCATGGTCTAATTTTTAAAAGTTATTCAAATAAATGTCTGCAAGTTTTACAAAATAGTGTTAGCTTGTTTTCCATCAAAATGATCCGTTTGAACACAAAGTGAACAACAGGACTTCTGTACCTTAAGTTTTACATTCAAATCTTTAAAGTGCCAATTTTTACTTTAGATGAATACAGCTTCAGTAAAAAAAAAAATTAATGAGGGCTTATAATTTTTTTCATATAAAGTGCTATACAAAAGTTTGACAAAGGCAATTTAAAATCTACTTTACTCTAGCCCTGCTCTAGCTAGCTATTAGCGCTATAACTGATCTCTATTCCTTCAAAGCAAAATGCCAAGAATTAACTACTGTAGACAAGACATTTACATTTTCTTCTTAGTTAGTAAAAGCAACTTAAAATTAGCTGTACTTTTAAATTATAACAGAGACTACTGAGTCGCAGAGCGCTGGAGGCGCTAATTAGCTAAACAGCTAATAGTAGCGCATCAAAAACTGACAGTGACCAACCTCAAAAATTTTTTTTAACAAAATGCTTTTATTAGAGTATGAAAAAAAAAATATCAAAAATGGGTAAGACATTTTAAAAATTAGAGTGCTTTTACTACAACTCATACTTTTCCCTGTATAGATAGAACTCATGGAAGAGATGTGCGGCCTATAAACACATTTTACATGCGTTAAAAAAAACATACATGTCGTAAAGCCCCAAATAGGTGTTAAGTATTCCTTTTAGAGGGAGAACACGTGAGCATTTCAAACCCGAAAGGCTTAATGCTAAAAGAAAAATCCAGCATGTGAAGAATTATCGTCTTAAAAGAAATCCTAATCCCTTTAAACCCAACGTTATGTTAAAGTAAAACATTTTTATGTAAATTACAAAAAAGTGCTGCAAAGAGTAAAACGTCTTAGACCCGACCAATTATTGGTTTTATTCCCATGTAATTGATTTGCATTCGTTCAGGTAAAAAACAAAATAAAATGGCACCCAGAGTGAGCAAGGCTATAATAAGTAAACCATGTTCATTTGGCGAAACAAGCAACAAAATTGGCACATTTCTGATTCAGGCACTGGAATGACTAGTCCGTTTGTTTTAGGATCAGAGGGCCTCAACGGAAAGCAGCCTGGAGAAGAGGAGAAGCAGGAAGAGGAAAGGCACTTGTAAAGAAAAATCAGGGAATACTGGGCCAGGAGCTGCAGCGGAACGTGCTTCATCTAGTTCCCTTGTTTCTAGGCAAACATGGTCAGGGTAATCCACTAAAGAATGAGGAAAACAGGAATTAATCAAACATATCTTAACAAAAATGAGAAATATCAATCAAAATGTTGTTTTACCTGAAAGAAGTTGAGGGATATTTCCCCGTCCCCATCCGTGTCCATGTTTTTAAACGTTTCTGTTGAAAGAAGAGTAAAGGAAGTCAATTACGTCTAACTTTTTTTTTTCTTTGTTTGTTTTTAGTGAAAAATAAACTGAAAAACGGATCATGTTTTTCTTTCTGGGAAAAAGTGAAGCAACTTTCCCTGGCAACAACTTTAAAACCACAGGGATAGAAACTAGGCTTACTGAACATGGTCTCCAGGCGGACCAAACATGTGACAAAATTGTCAAAGTCGATATTCATGTCTTCCTCGGTGTAGCGCAGGATGATCAGCTGGAACAGGTGGTTATTCAGCTTGAAACCTAAAATGAAAGAGGATAAATGGCACAATAAAGGTTTAAAATGTGCCTGACTTCAACACAGAGCGGAGTTTTTTCCCCCTCTTTTCTTTCATTAAAGTTTAACAGAGGAGTACCTGCAGATTCAAGGGCCATTCGCATCTCATAGGAGTTCATGGTACCCGATTTGTCCAAATCAAACTGTCTGTATATAGTCTGGTATGGCAGAAGCGAATGAAGGCAGGGGGACAGAAAAATATACATTAAAAAGCAGACATAATAGTAAAATCAAAGTAAATAGAGTTTTCAAAACACAAATTTAAAGGAACCTTCAACACTTTCATTGTTAGGCACAAATTTTCATCATTTGTTTTTCATACCCTGTAGCACTGATGGATGAGAGTTTGAAATAGATTGGTTTATTCTGCTAAATACAAACACCATTTCATGGAAAATCTTAATAATTTGATCTTCATTCCTTGTTATGCTTGTAAGGCTCGTATGCACACAAAAGGTAAACAAACAAAAAGCCCAAAAAAGTCATCCTGAACAATAGCTGTGAGACATGATAGTGCATCATGCTGTGTGCATGTTTCTAATAAAGCGTGGCATACACTGTGCGATATTTTTAACCGTTGCTCGGAGCTACAGCTCAAACTGTATGACAAAACCGCAGTGTGTAAAAGTTCACAGTTCACTACGCATGTTCTCACACTGTGCATCCCAACACTCTGATTTCAATTTTTTTTCCCAGACCTTACGATTCCTCATCGGGAGGTGGTCGTGAGGGGCTAATGGCCCCTCGTTACCCCCAGTATGCTACACGACGCACGATGAGGCTGAAACTCAGCCAAATCGAAAAGTTCTCGCAAGACTGGAGAATTGGCACGAAAAGGGCAACAACAACAAAGATACAAATCGTAAAAGTAGTGCTAGTGAAGCTGGTCAGAGCTGAGGAGACGATAGATGGAGCTGAATTAAAGACAGTCCTGGAAGACTTGCAACTGAACAAGAGCCCTAAACATACAACCGAAGATGCAATGGTCTGGATTTAAAAAAATCACCTAAATACCCTCTGAATAAAACTCTGATTGGTACTTGGATTTTGTTTTTTTATCAAGGAAAAACTAGTTGCATCTAGTAAACTAGTAAAGATTGGATCTATTTGCAAACTCTGTATAGAAATAACCATTTAGTTTTAGTTGTAGCTGCATTGTTTTGCCACAGTAACAACAGAGGGATTACAAAATTTTTTTTTTTTGGGACAGGCACATTTTTACTATTTTGGAATGCCTATGACCTGGATGACTGAGAATCTTCATCAGCATAACACAGCATACCAGGGCACCATATGTCCCGATTTAAAATTATTATGCAAATTTTTCTTATCTATTAGATCCAATTTTCATTAAAAAAAATTAAAATTATGGTTGCACAATTCATGCGATATGAATGCTTTAACAGTCCACTGTGTATTATATTAGATTCCTAGCTTTTGCCATTTAGAGCAGTGATTTAGTCATTGGTGCTGAATCTCACCAGGTATCGTCGGATTTTTTCCCAGAGAACATGGAACTCCGTCAACCCAAGCTTCCCACTTCCGTCCACCTGAGTTACAAAGTTCAGGATCATCTGGGATTTTAAAAGGTGTAAAAAAGAAAACCAAAGTTCCGGGCAGCTTAATCCACCAAAAAAGAAAGAAGAACTCCAGTTTTCAAGGATACGTCCATGAGGTTTATCATACTGCGACAAGCTTCTTTAGAAAAGCCATCTGTCTTCAGGTCCTGATCTGGTAATAAAAAATGAGAGTGGGATAAGATACATGACAGTAGAGATGCAGAAATATAAAATAAAAATGCCTTTTTCCCAAAAATCACTAACGTTTGGAAATGATCCTGTTCAGGATGGTCTGAAGTTCATTGAGGCTGATCTCCATGTCCTATTGGACCAGAAAATTCAGATGAATAAACAAGTTTTTCACAGCAACAAATATTGGAAGAACAAGCTGAAGAGTTTTATAGTGAGCTTACAGGTCCTGCCAGCTGCCGGAAGAGATTCTTGAAGCCGGCGTCAATCCGGCTCTCATCAACTGTAGGCTGAGGCAAAAACAAACACATTAGACTTTATAAAGTACATTAATGACTTTGTAGTTGAATGTATTAAACACATCCTCCCACCTCTTCAGGAAGGTTTGCAACGACTTTATCATCAAGCTCCCTGACAGCAAAAGAGGAAACATTTGTTATTTCATTTTGATATTTGCAAGACACACTTCAGAAAAACCTGAAGCTGAAACCAGAATTAATTTATGAAATAATTTAGGTCGTTTAACATGGTAAAAATGTCAGTTTAAGAAAAACCTTAATTCTTGGATTTAGCATTTTTCCCCTCTCATTCCCCAACCTAATTTCAAAATGCAAAAGCATACATTGTGCAATTATTTTTAAACATCATATTAAACTGATTTCAACTGCAACATGGTAAAACAGATCAATCCCATTAATACAAATATCCTACATAGTTCTATTTAGCAGTACAATTATTGCTGTTAAAAAAGCAACCTAAATTGGAAAAACGTTGGAAAAAGCTCACCTCTGCTTTAAACCCTAATAAGTTGCGTCATGCCTTAAATTCTTGTCTATTTTGATGCATTATTGACATCTTTCATTTGGCTTCTGACAGCAAAAACATTAACTTTTTTATTCAATTGTAAATAAGAGCATTAATTAATTTTGTCTTTATATAGTTTTTCATTTGTTGTATATCTAGAGACTCTTGTTTTAACAGCTGCATGTTACGTCTAATCCAATAAAACATATTTTCTATACAAAGCTAATATTCCTTAAAATTATTCGATTTTCTAGTTAAAGTTGTTTTATGTTTTTTTTTCTATTTATTTTATTTAATTTAATTAATTTTTTCATTCTAATGGTTTCTGGCTGCACAAGGACACAGTGGGTAGCACTGCTGCCTTGCAGCAAAAAGGTTCCAGGTTCGATTCCCGACCCGGGGTTCTCTCCGGGTGCTCCGGCTTCCTCCCACAGTCACAAAGCATGACTGTTAGGTTAATTGGCTTCTCTAAATTGTCCTTAGGTGTGAGTGTGTGTGTAAATGGTTGTTTGTCCTGTTTGTATTAGCGTTGAGATGGACCGGCAACCTGTCCATGGTGTACCCTGCCTCTCGCCTGTATACAGCTGGAAATAGGCACCAGCACCCCTCATGACCCCACTTGCGATAAGCGTGATGGAAAACGGATGGAAGTTGTTTTATGGCTGATAAAATTAAATTATATATATTTTTTGTTCTTTTACTGTTGAAATCCTTCCAGTTGTGAGTTTTCAACCCTTCATTTAAAGTCATCCAAGATATAAATTATAAATGCAAACAGCCTAACTGGGAGTCTAAATAGATTAAAATCTTGATGCCAACCGACTCGGTTCATTATATAATAACAGGCACTGGAATGTCAGCTGATTTTCATCAAACCCTTCTTACTCAGAACCAGCAGGTTTTTCAGAGAACACCCTCAGCACAAAGTCTCCTTCTTTATTGGGCTCAAAGGTAGAGGGGACGATGATGTACTCCCCGACCGGCAACTGCAAGCGCGAGCTGACCTCCCTCAGGTTGATAAACTGCTCCGATCGAGCGCTGGAGGCGTGAGTGAGGAAGAAGTCCCGCTTCAGGTGGACCCCCGAGCTCCCCGCATACTAAGAGGATTACAGGTTGCAAAGTATGTTTTATTCCTATGGGCATTTATGGCATGGTTTAAAAAAGATGCAAAAATGTGACAAAATAAATATTATATATGTACTATAGAAATGTACCTCATCTGGAACCTGTAAAACAAAAAGAAAAACACAAAAAGAATATTAGACATTCAAAAAACAAAGAGGAAACATGATTTGTGTGGACCACCACTGACCTCATACAGAGCAAACCCGATGGTCTCCATATCTTTGCCTTCTCGTCTTTTCTTCCTGCGGTCTTTTTGCATGAGGGCGACCAGAAAGCTACAGTCTGGCTTGCCGGGGGTGTCTGGGTGCTGTAGCATGATCTTAAACTGAGGATTCAACCAAAATGTTGCTGCAGACAAGAGCATTAAAAAAGAATTAGAAATCTTTTAAAAATGTTGCTTCATCTTAATAGTAAATAATGACCTGGATAAACATAAAATTTTAAATCTAATACAAATCAGATATCACATATTATTTCTTCAATTAGAGGAAAAGAGTTTGTCATCTAAATCATTGCTAAAGAGAAAAAAAAAGAACAGTTAAACCCGTGAAGCGTGAGTGGATGGAGAGTTTCCAAAAATCTTTTGGCAGCAGAGCATTGTGCCATTAATTGGGGTTTAAATAAGAGTCACTGGTTCACATTCCTGCCAGAAAACAATCCAAACCTTCCCCGCCTCGCTCTACAACAGCTTCTTCTCACCCAAATAATAATGTTCATACATCATACAATAAAAGAACCATTTACTATTCTCCGTCTGGTAAATTCAACCCCATGAGACTCTGACGTGACAATATGGAGGTTTAAGAAGAACTATTTGTTTCCTGGATTGTTCGAAGTTAAACTCTCCTCCCTCCATTTCTACCTGATCACTGGTGTCTTCTGCTACCTTCCAGGCAGGGGCGTAGCCAGAAAATTTTTATAAGGGTGGCCAGTCAATAACCAATGTACACTGAGAGGGGGCCGAAAGTTGATAGGCGCCAGAATCTCAGGGTTAATCTACACTGTTCTAACTGGAAAATTAACGAGCATACATCCATATTTTCTAAATAAAGACAAACTATCCTTTCCTACAGCCTTTGCTAACAAATAGAAGCATATATAGTGAATGCAATTCTTTCAGGTTTGAGTTCTGGGGCCAACATCTTTTCCTTTGTCATTACTTACTTACTTTTATCGATAATCATTCTGCATAAAATTGATATTTACAAGCAAATAAGTTGTTATTAAAATAGTTATTTATCTATGATTTCACTGAAGACTCCTAGATGACTTGCAGAGACAGATCATTTTCTCTTTACCCCATATAACACAAAATCTAGTTGTAAAAAGAGCAGGAATTCTGTCCTTATCCATAATTTTAGTATATTTATGTGCATATTTAACCACAGTGTTTTTGTTGTCAAGTAAATGTTAAGACATGAAAAATTAAAATGATTTGAATATTCCACTAGAGTCTTACTGCTGCCATCATCTATATTTGAGGGACAAAATGGTTGGGGTGGCCAACCATTTCTTGCAAATTGTTGCCTCCCCCATCTATCTTCGCCCCTGCTTCCAGGTGCATCCCTCCAGCTCAGTACCTGGGTAGTTCCTGCAGCCTCCGGCCGTGCTGCCTCTCCTCCACTCTCCCCCGAAGAGCGACGTGTTCCATTTCTTCATCTGGCTGTGCTGCAGGGCATCCGCCGTCAGGTTGCAGATCTCCAGACGGGTGAACTCTCGTAGGAAGTCACTGAAGGACATCCTGGGAAATGGAAAAAGACCTGGCTATAATGACTTGCTTTTATTTTTATTATTTATTTATTTTTTTAATGATCAAATCTAAAAGCAGGAAATCGCAATGATCTCACACTCACCAGAATTCCCCATCTTCACTGCGGTTCTGAAGTTTAGCCCTGACTGAGCGATCCACGGAGTCCCACTCTCTGGAGCTGAGTTCATTAACAGGAGAGCATAAATAAATGGTACTTAGACTTCTGCAATAGGTACGCCAGAGAGATTTGTTTCAGTTTGGATTGTTTTAAGTGGATCAGAGATTTTGTGAACTTTTAACAAAAAGTCCATCACTTCCTGTGTCCTCAGGGTTTAAAAAAATGAAGACAAAGATGCTAAAATGGAGGAGAACACTGTCTTTATATATATTCATCTAAAACTACACATCTACTATTAAAGCAGCAAATAAAACCATTGGAGGATAACTTCAGTGGTTAATATTCAGAGTGAATATCAAACATGCTTTGTATAGAAAATTTATTCCCTGCAGACTTCAAAACCATGTTAGTGCCAAAAAAAAAAAAAAAGACCCCCCCCTGTCTGTGGGAAACCTTACTCATCACTCCAGGGCCCGGTCCATTCCACCTCCCCCCAGGGGTTTCTGATGCGAACCAGCTTGGTCAGATTTCCTCTGTACACCACCTTCAGGAAAAGAAACGGTTCATGTTCCTGATGCAAAATGCTAACCACATCTGGAGCGCATGCTCCTAAAACCAACAGCTGCATTAAAGCCACAAAGCTGACTAAACCTGCATGAAACAGGAAGTAACGGACTGCACCGTGATCTGAATTCACTTGCTCTTCATGTAGGGATGAAGTAAGAGGAAAAATTAGATTGTATCACTCTTTCATAGCTTTCATAACTTGCTCTATTTTGCAGGTAAAGTTCATGCATTTTCGTAAGGAAAACAAACAAATCACTGCATGTGTGTTTGTTTCCAACCAGTCATGCTCACCTCTTCCACAGCAGTCACAGAGTAGGCGTGGCCTTTCACCAGCTTCTTAAATGTGACGGCCTCCATGTCTAATGCACTGGTGATCTGTGGAGGAGACAATGCAATGCATGGATTTTGAAAGGTCGCTGACATGGTCCATGTATGACTACTGACACATTATCTAGAGCGAGGAAATCTGTTAATGTTTGGTTAAATTACCCAGCAGTGCATGTGATGCAAGATGCAGACTGCATATCAAGTTTTGCTTTAGCACTGGAGTAAATAGAAACAAAAACTAGATCATACATTTTTAGATCTTTATACATGTGAAGAACTGCTGTGATGCCCTTTTAGCATTGCTATTTTGCAAAAGAACATTGAGATCAGTGATTAAACATTTCATCATGTGTGAGAAAAGTTCAACCTTTCCTTTTTCTGCCAGACGGCTAACCCGTCATACCCAAACAAAAAGTACCGGAAGACAAACTGAGCAGATAGTGTGTCCTTCACTGGGAAGGTCAATGCTCCCTGTCTGCAAATAAAGGTCCTGATCAAAAGCCTTAAATGCACCGAATTCCTCCCTACCTCCATTTTGAACGCGTCTCTGCCCTCTTGTGGTTTTAACTCAATTTGTTAACTACTTCAGCTGCTGATCGCTCTGAAATTACTTCTGTTATAGCTTTTGATTTATTTGAAGAATGATCTCTCATAGAGGAGCACAGCAGTATTTGTATAAATAATTAACACCAGTTCTGAACAAATCTCATGAAGGATTTTGTTCCAGAGGACTGACTAATTAATCTTTTTTTTTTTTTTGTTGTTCTTGAAGACTGATCTTGTCCAAACTGGGGCTTTTTTCTTAAAAGGGTAGATAGCATGTTGAAATAAAAAGAGATAGTTATTTTTTTGTTTTGGTGCAGGCCAACAGCTAATGCTGTTAGAAGGGCTGCAGCATGGAGAACTGGATGTGCCCTCTTCATCCTCTGACATGGGAGCTGGCTCGGAGCCCGTCTGCCTGGCTGTGCGTTTCCTGGACGGGGCTGCCTTTTCCAGCTGCATTTTGCATCTCTGCTTTTGTCTCCTTGAACCCCAGCTGGCCTTGGCAGATGGCCGCTCACACTGAGCCTGGTTCCAGATACGTTTTCACTCAGTTTGAATGTTATTCTTAAGGCTTTAATCTAGACTTGTTGATAGATACTTCATATTGGTTTATGGTCATATGCATGGTTTCAATTCCTTCTTTGTGAAAGAGGCTTTAATCTAAATAAGACTTCCTGGTTAGGATCAATACATCTGCACGAAATGAAATGCATTTTCATAACATTTAATGAAAAAAAAAGAAATCAATAATTAAAGCACTTTCTAAATGATGTGATCAAACTTTAGTACATTTTTGTATTTGCAGATGAATGTATGACCAGTACTGACATCAATTGAGCAGCCAAGCAGGGATCCTCTCTCAATGGCTCGGCTGATGATGCTGTAGAGGTCCGAAGGGGCTTTTCTCAGCTCAAACATCTCCGTCACTCCACCGGTGAAGTCTTCGAAGCCCTCCGACGTGCTCCCACCTGACAGCGCCTCATAACAGCCATTTAATCTGAAGAGAACAGGTCCGGGACATGAGTGGGTTTCCAAGGAGACGAGGGTTCATAGCAATACAAACAGTGTACAGCGTGTGATTAATGTTAAAGCTTTAACATCAACTATAGTTGTAGCACTCAACGTTTAGCAAAGTACCATATATGAACTTGTAACTGATGGTGCTTACATAACATTTATATGGGGAAACCCCAGCCTTGGTAGCCATGCGCTTATATGAACAATGCTGTATTTCAATAGTACAACTGACAGCACAGCTGTTTACTGCAGCAGCAGCTGCAGCTCTCATTTATCAAACCCCTGCAGAATGCTTCAAATATTTCATCAAACAGGATCCTTAAAGGGATTTTACAGTTGCAGATCCCAGACTTTAACTTCATGGTTGAGATTAGAATGCAGCAAAAAGATTTTGTAAATGATTCTTAGATTTGTGATATTAAGAAAATCTGAGTGGCTTCAATTCTAAAGGGGAAAAAAAATAATTATAGGCATCTTTCACTTTGAAAAGTTCTTTCACTTTCTTAAATACCCCAAATTCAGCCAGACAAAGAAAACAGTTTAAAGTTTGACAGCCTGTCAAACAAATGATAAAATGACTGAGCCAAGTTATTATAGTTGGTAACCACTAGGTGTCCTACTAGAGCTGTTAAATCCCCCAAATAAAGTTTTTTTTTTTTTTTTTTTTAGAATAATATTTTTATTCTCTCATGAGATGTTCATGTAAAACAGCATTTATTGAGTAAATAACAACCCAAAATCTTTACATTATATTAAATAATCTCCAAGGTTGCAAACAGTAAACTGCAGCCTTAGTAGTAGATATTTTATTTCTGTTTCTCATGGCATAAAATTGCTCATACCAGCAAAAAGATTAGTTGCTTTATCTGGTGCAAAATAGAAATACAGGCTACTTCACTAGTTACACCTGTTCAGTTGTTCTCTTCACAAATACCAACTTATTCAATAATGTGGATGAGAACTCAAGGCACTCAAGTGTATTAATGTGGTAGACTTAGAAGAAGAGAATAAGACATTAAATGCATTTTTTTTAAACTATTTTTCAAGGCTTCATTTAAAAAAATGAAATTGTCCAGAGAGCTGTTCCAAACGAAATTTCTTTTTGTTTTACACTTGTGTAAACAAAATGACAAATAAATCTGTCCAAGTCTAAGAATGCAGCTAGTCTGAATATTTTAGAACTTGCTAATCGACTGAAATTTTAAAGCAAAACAATATTTAGGATTTACTGAGAACGGCCCCCGGTAACAGAGCAGATTCAGAGCGTTCATTATGTGCATAAAGATGGCTTGTTGTTGAACAAACTGGTTCTAGAAAGGTGTAATTTTCCAAAATCACTTGTCTCAACAAAGGCGTGTTGGATATGTATGACGTGTTGAACCTTGAAGCGGATGAACTACAGCAGTAGAAGACCGCACCCGGTACCACTCCCATCGGCCAAGAACAGAACACTGAGGCAACATTTCACACAGACCGATCTAAATTGGACAGCCAAAGATTAAATGAACATTGCCTTGTCCATTGAATTTAGATTACAGGAGCATTATTTAGAGATTGGGGTCAGAACTGGACCCAAACAACCAAAGTGCACAATTCCATTAAATCTTGTACTAATGGTGCAGATTTTTGTTGTCAGTTTAATAGTTCTGCTTTAGCAAAATGTTACAAAAAATAAAAATAAAACCTTCAACATGGACAAAACACTTGGTGGAAAGCATCCAACACCTCTTAGAATTTATGCCATAAAGGTCTACCCTGAAGGTAATGGGGATCCAACCCATTTCATAGAGATGCTCAATCTGATATCGGTCCGATATCAGGCAAAAATAAACTAATGTTGGATTATATTGGCCCTCTGTGTAAAATCTCTAATATTAGTGTGCTGAAGGCCCCTGTCACACCTTGACGATTTAGCCAGTGTTTGCCTGTCGTCCCAGAATCTTCTAAAACGCTGACGTACACTGAACTGTCTATGTATTTTTATCAATTTTGGGCATATACATGGAGTATTCATAATGAGTCTAGAGCGTATGTCTAACAACAGCCTGACCTACGTAGAATGCACAGCAGCTTAATGCCCATGAAATGTCACAAGCCAATGCCCTGAGGGGGAACCGCGAGGCGCCCAGTCTGCATAAAAAGATCTTTTTGATCGCATTATTAACAAACAAAAAAGAAAAGAAAAGTGGGTTTGAAGTTGCAGCAGATTTAGCGTCATGTCTGCTAAGGAAGTTTGTTTGTCGTGGCCATGGGCTGTAACACAGGGAGGATCCATCACACTCATCTTCTCGCTCACCCTATGAAGGGGGATATCTGGAAAAGAACTAACAGTTTCCTCCTGTGAATTCACTTTTATACCCAAACGCTGCCAATACGCCATTAAACAGTAGCTGTAAGTTAGAAACGCGTTCAGTGGTCGTCTGGAACACGTCAAATACGTTGATATGCGTTGGAGATCTTAGCAAGTTATGCACCAGCTAGGCACAACTTATGAGTAACTTACACTTAACGTATGTAACTAATGAGCATCGCCCGGCATATAGTGAGAAAATTAAGAAATTTTGATCGTGCTCAAAATTTCTTAATTTTCTTCGTATGTTGATGTGTGCAGGGTGCTCGTAACTTATACAAAACTGACCCATGACTCATCCAACATATGCCAGCGTTTTTGACCAGGATTTTTTTATACGTCAGACATACGCTGGTCTAAATCGTCATGGTGTGACAGAGCCTTGATTAAAACTGGGCCAGTTGTTCCCTTATCCATTGTTGATGCCTGCTTTTCTCTGGGTTAAATCACTGGATGAAACCTTTTCTAATGTTCCACACAACTAAATAAGTACTAAAAGTATATATGATTCATGCTTATATTGTATGGGGTCGATGTTGGTGTCGGTCAATTGTCAAAGTTTGAATGGGAAATAAAAAAGTGGTATTGGGACATCCCTACTACTAGCTAAGTGGGGAAAAAATAAAGAGAAGTAAGGAGATTTTCTACAGACAACAATAACAGATAATTCTACATCATCTGGATTTGTTCATCTGGCTTACTTGGCGTAGGCCTTTTCCAAGAGAGCGCTCCAGAACTCTGTCCCCTCTGCAGAATGGACAAACAGCAACTTCCCGTCTTTCACTGGTAGACGGTCGTCGATCACCACCTCCACCCATTCTCCAAACTGCCAGAACTGCATTACAGAAAGAAAGCAGAGAACGCTAAGAAAAAAAAAAAAAACAAGGTTTAACATTACTTGAGAGATGCTTGGATGTTTTCTTAGGAACAAATTCTAACATGTAAACAAATGCAACAGTGACTCACAAGCCTTTTTATGCAACATTCTTCTAAATATACAAAAAGACTAGAAGAGTTAGGAAACCGCCCTCACTCTTCAATCTGTTTAAACCAAAATAAGCTTGCTAAACATATTTCATCTGCATAAGAAAATAAAATGAAATATGTGACAAACAGCAACATAATAATATTTTCCTCAATCCACAACCCAAATAACTTTCGATGAAATCCCTCTGCGTTTTGTTTTGCCTTAGTTTTTACTGCTACACAAACAAAAAATGTAAAACAGCAATACAAAAAGATAAAAAAATATATACAAATCAATAAATGGTACACTGAATAGTTTAGCGAGGCCACTAATGATTGAGTAAACTGTTAAAACTTTCCAGAGAGATTGTGAGAGAGTGAGGTACTATTTTCCAAATACAAATGCAGCAGAGAAATAAATCTGTTTGTGTTACAGATGAGGGACACGTGTTTCTGAAATACCAATTTAAATCAACTGCAGTTCAATTTTGAAAAGTACACATTAACTTTAAATGTATTTGGTCAAGTTTGTCAAGAGGCTGGTGTTTTAACACCCTCAGGACAGATTTACCTCTCAAATTAGAACATAAGATGAGTTAAAGTGCTGCTCGGTGAAACATTTAAAAACTTTATTACTGGTAGATTTGATTACCGTCAGATCATGGAAACTCTTAAGTCTAAAGTCTCTTAAAATGTAGTTAAAAAATTAAAATAAATGAAATAGAAAAGTCCTGTTTCCAAAAAGTATGTTCCTTTAATGCATTCAATACATGGCATGAAGGTGATCAAGCTGCGGCTCTGATGGAAGCCCAGGTTGCTCTGATAGTTTCCTTTGAAAGTTTGAATTTTACTAAGATGTCCATTTTGTTTGATTCTATCAAGGCTTTTTTGTCCTTGAAGATGCAGCAAATTTCCTACCAAACTCATTTCTTCCACTTGTCTTTTAAAGATTACATTTTGGGCGCAGCACTCTGAACAAGCAGCGTCTTTAGCAATGGTGTTTACTGGCTTCTCTCCCTTGTGCAGTGTGTCATTGATGACAGCAGTCTCCTCCATGATTGGACCACCTACTGATCCAGTCTGACAGAGCGTTTAGATGCCAGAGACCCTCTGGTCACACAGAAATCAGCTTATTGGTTTAAAACATCTGCAGAGGGTCTCCATTATAAAAATATTAAATCAACATATTTAAATCCTATTCCATCATAATTGCACTAAATAAAAACCTTAAATGGATAATTTACCTTTGCAATATGTTTTGAATAATTTATCTGTTTTAATCTCATTATTAAAGTATTTTGGGTATATGCAAGTTCTGAAAAAATTAACTTTATTGAATGACTGGTGTCCAGCAGGGGGCAGTATTATTCATTTGCAAGGTCTGCTGCTGGACTGAGTTTTGCAACATTTAATGTAACTTCTAATGCAAGACAAACTGTTTAGGTAAAAAGGTTAGTTCCTATTGCAGAAACCCTGCAACATAAAATACTACTCTGGAATAAAAACATCAGATTCACTTTGCTTAACCCGATAGATTCAGAATAAGGGATGGTCCAACAGAGTGCAAATCACCACAAAATGGAGAGAGACATCAGGAGCCAATTCAACAGAAAGGTTTTGTGAGGAGTTTTAGCTACAACACTCTATAATCAGGCAAGTTCTGGACAATCTGTTCGAGTATTTAATGTTCGATCTTTTATCAAAATAAAGCCCAATCATGCAGATCCTATTTGCCATATCAGAATCCTTAAAAAATTATTTAAAGAAAGCTGGTCATTAAAATAACGCCACGTGCCTGAAACAAAAAGAAAATAAATATATCTATAATCAGAAAAGGAAATAAACTGGTTATAAGAAAACAATAACCCTCTAGAAGGAGCTCCATTTCAGTCAGACCAGATTATCTCTGCAGTAAATTAGGCGGCTTGGCAGCTTTCCTGACAACCTTTTTCTTTCAACACTCCAAACCCACTGTGAAATCCCTCCTTCATTCACTCCCCCCAAACAATAAAGCATGTGCACTCTTCATTTCAGTTCAATCTTCAGCTCGTGTCAGACTGCTTTTCCATAGAATGCTTGATTGCATATCAGAAAACATGTCTTAAAGCTCTAATCATTTAAATAATTTTGTTCAGTTTCCAGCTCTGTCACCTCTGATGAGTCACGTTTCTACATAGTGCACATGCATTAAAAAAAAAAAAAAAAGAGAAAACAAGCATTTACCTGCATCTAAATATAGAACGTTATGAAGGTTCAGTGCTTAACGAGTTCCCCTAATTTGGCAAAAAAAAAAAAAAAAAGAGCCGATCTATTCAGAAAGTAAACAAGGGGTAATTTCAAGCACACAGCATGCCGAGGTGTGTGGACCATCGGTAGAGATAAAGCATCTACCTAGGGTCCTATGATTTCTGTGATACAGAAAAACGCGGATGGAGTCACGGAATTTAGCAAATCAAATAGAATGCATTAGAGAACACGTAATTCACTCTTTTTTGCAAGGAGTAGTATGTATATAAGGTCTTTTGTCCTCTGCCTGCTCCCGTACATAATCATGCGGGACGGGCACTTGTTTCCACAACCGAAAAGAAAAAGTAGGTCGGCCATGTTGCAGAAGCACCGAAGTCATCCAGAAAATTAAAAAAAATTTTAAACTTGCGGCAAAGTGTAGGACAGAACATTATCCCCGTGACTTTTATGAATCTGGAGAGCAACTTTTCTGGGAGTTTTGCCACGGCTGCACACTGAAAGGGTAAGAACACGTGACGACCACTTGAAGTCAAGGACTCGCATCAAAAACAGAGAAAAGAAAGCTAGCGTGAGCCACACATGCCTGCAAATCTGTCAGCGGAAGCAAGTCAAGAGTTTATTGAAGATTTTGTTGTCATGTGTGAGGAATCTGAAATTCCATGAGGAAAAAAATAAGAAAGCTTCGTCCATTTTTGATAAAGCACTGCAAGCAAGGGGGAGCTTGCAGGGGTGTATTTAAAATAAATAAAATTTTTTATATATATATATATATATATATATATATATATATATATATATATATATATATATATATATATATATATATATATATATATATATATATATATATATATATATATATTTATTTATTTATTTATTTATTTTTTTTTTTCAGTCATGAAATTTTTGGCTAAATGTTTTTTGTAAGGAGAACAATATGGTTAGTAATTATTCATGGATTATTGGCGATAATCTGTAGTTGTCCTAATCTGAACTAAAGGGTTAATGGATATAGTTGGAATGAAAATATAAAATTGAGAAAAAAAAAGTGTAAAACAGAATGAATGATTAAAATGGAAAAAGAGGAATTTGGGGGAAAAACAGAAGAGAATTTGGGAAGAAATTAAACAGATTTCATAGGGCCCCATCTATCCAATGCAGCATTAGATTAAGGTAAAACTAGGATACCAGGGAAATTTGAGCTGTATTTGTATTTCAGTTTCAGAATTGTGCAGTAAATAAACCTGCCGGGGGATTTTAAATTAAATAAACATATCAGGCCATTTTAGTCAATGATCAAATTGTGTATGTTGGAGAATAAAAAGCATAGGCAGGCATTTTAAAACACATCCTAGATTATAGATTAGAGTTTATTGGGCTAAAATAACAGTTTGCAGCTAAATGTATTCAATAATCTTACCAAAAATATTGCTTGTTCCGGAATTTTGCACTTAAATTAGAAGATAAGACGGGTTAAAGTGCTGCTCGGTTAATAAAGTCTAATTTATATCAATTTATTACAAATTGAAACATTTCAGACTTTATTACATGTAGATTTGATTACCATCAGATCATTGACAGTCCAGTGTCTCACAAATGTAGTAAAAAAATAAAATCCATCATAAATTAGTGTTTATTAGGCTAAACTTACTCTTTTCTCCTCGGGACTAAATATTGGAAAATTTGCAGCTAAATGTATTCAACAATCTGTCCAAAAATTTCGCTTGTTCCGGAATTTTGCACTTAACTTTGCCCTTAAATTTGAAAATAATTTAGAATTTTTCCACTTTAATCCTTATAAAATCAATGCATTAGAGCTAAACAATGTCCAATGAACAATGCCTAAGCCTCGGAAGGTAATTTAACACCAAAAGTCATGGAAAAACGGACTTAAAACAGGTGCTGTCTGCCTTATGACGTTCAACATGTCAGCAGTAACCAAGCCAAAACAGAGCTTTTTTTAAATCAAGATCACTATGCACCTTGTATAAATTCAGACCGCTAATGTAAACATGCTAAAAAATAAATAAATCTCACAAGCAGCAACTGACATCGTTTTCAGCCAAGCTCAGAAACCCCAAGGCAGTGATTGAATGTTATTAGCGCTTCCAGTAAAACAAACTCCATTTTCATAAGTGGTTAGCTCTCTAAAATGGACGAAATAAAGTTGTTTCAACTCGACCACAGCCAATGTGTGTAAACTAGCATCATGTTGCATCCTGCAGCCCTGAGCCCATATTTGTTGTGTAGCATCTGTTTTTAATATGCAGCAGAATCTCTTGTAGAATTGCCTGCCATGTTGAATTTCCGCACCGATTCCACCCACTGAAGATCCGCAGGGTTTCAGGCTCATGCACATCCATGTGTGAACACCACCCTTTCACACACCGTGAGAAAAATTAACCCTGACCACATTCATGTCGCAACTTGCAAGGAACAATCAGGAGAAAATCCTCTAAACTTTTCCATAAACTGTCCGGCTAAGAATATTTTTGAAGGATTCTGCCCCAGTTTCTCTCTTTCTGACTGATGAGGCTGAGATTGCCTGCTTTCTGATTAGTTCCCCCCTCCCTCTTTCAGCCGCCCGCCTTGCAGCTTCACTCCGTCTCTTCTCCGTTTCCCCCTGAAAAAAAGATTACTATCCCCCACGGCCAGGGCTCAGAACGTTTTGGGATGACTCATTTAGTTCATGGTAATTTATCCACGGGCTTAAGGGATCCAGATTTACACAAAAGAAAATCCAAGAGAGATTTGAATGCAGAAAAATGCAGAGGAAGGGAAAAACATGCAAACGATAAAAGGAGCCTGAAATCTATAGAAGAAAGGATTATGGAAGTGGAGCAAGTTTACAAAACATGAAGCCTGATTATGAGTCTGCATGCTGTTCAGCTTTACTCTACGTAGATCTAGCACACAAAAGCATCTGCAGGGCTTTTATAACAAGCATAATTTCCTCTTGTTTTAGTTAAGGAACCATGAATAAATGAGCACACATTTCTGCATTGCATCACTGGCCCAGGCAGACGTGCAGATAGGAGCCGTGCGCCACTTTGGAATGATTTCCATTGATCTGTCTATCGAGAGAAAAGATGAATTCCTCTCTTTGTCTCTAAGAAGTGCCGACTATTAAAAGCCATAATTAAAATGCATCCTGAAATGTCAGACTAGATCCTTTCAAGTGTTTGTCTACAGCATGCAGGCCTGCATAGAGAATGTGCAGCTGTAGCTGGACTGTCTGTCTACTCGTTTCTGCTCCAACTGTTTTCATGACTGAGCAGTCAGGCTGATGGGAGGGATCCCTGATGGATAACTGTTCCTTTTTGTGCCTTTGTGTTTAACATGATCCACTCTGTGACTGCATGCTCTGTGCGACTGATGTGTGAGAGTGGCCCTGCTCACCCATCGCTCACCCTCCATCAGGGAGCCACTCTGCTGGGGGAAGTCAGAGCTGGCAAAACGCCTGCTGGACCAAACGTCAAATTATCTAAAAAGGACTCTGTGACACGGAAAGCTAAGCAGAGGAGATGGCTAACAGGAAGGAAGTTATAAAAAAACTACACCCAAGCATGATTGTGTCGATTCATACTTGGTTAATGTAAAACTTCAACAGGCGGAAGAGGCAGAAAATACAGGCAAGGGTTAAATAAAGTCTAATAAGATTTTTTTTAAGGGAATCTTCAATGAAACGTCTCTAAAGTCTGGAAGGAGTTTGTAAAGAAATGCAGGAACAATCCTACTGGAGAACAACCGAATTATAATTATTGTTAAGTTTAGACAATTATACAGAGGTTTACCATTTGCATTGGTTTTCATATGACTAAAGTCTCCAAATGTTTCATGTTTCAAAATGTTATCAGCAGGAAGGCTAGAAAATACAATTGAAAATGAATTTCTGTTCCTATATTAAAGCTCTTAAACAGAAATCATTTAACATCAGTATTGGAAGAGTTAGAATTTACAAAACATACGACAAAATGCAGATTTGGTGCATCTTTTTTCAACAGATAAAACAAGAGAACTGAATTTCTTTCATTTCTTGAACCGGTTCATAAATGCATTCACCTCAACACACCTTTGCACTAGGGGTGTAAATAATAATCGTTTTGTATCGATGCATCGATCCAAAAGCCGACGATCCGATGCATCGACACGTCCGCAAGATAATCGATTAATGTTTTTTTTTTTTTCCCTCCGGTCTATTTTTATCCATTTTCTCCTGGGCGTAACTCTCCTCCCGTGCTGCGGTGCCGCTAAACTTATTTTGCCCTCCTACCGCGCTTCCTGGTTATACTCTTACAGCAGTTTGTTGCAGCAAGCTTCACACAGACATTTTTAAATTATGCTCAATATTGCAGCGTGGTCTGAGCTACACGCTGTGGGTGTAGATACGGCCGAGGCGGCGAGGAAGTGGGGGCGAGTTTAGTCCGACGACGGAGGGACAATGGGGCAAAAAGAGCGGAGATTCAGCTGGAAAAAGGCTCCCAGCGTTCTCGCGCACCTCGCTCTTCTAGCGGGTCAAACTTCACGAGTTGTTTTCCGCAATTTCGGTCATAAAAACAAAACAAGCCGGCCTCCTGTCTGGTGCACTGTTTGCGGTCAGCTACAATCTGGGAGAGGAGCAGCGGAGCGTCTCTCAAGGGGTCGGCGACGTCAACACTCTGGAGCCTTCTTCTTCTTCTTTTTTTTAATGGCGGTTAGCAAACAACTTATAGGTGCATTACCGCCACCTTCCAGAATGGAGTATGGACCAGACAAACTATTATATTCTCCCTAAAATACCCGTTCTTCTTAGAAAATTAAAAATACTACCAAAAACTACATCCCCAGATGACCTTTGAAACAATTCCCTTATATCTAGTTTACTTTTATTCCTGTCTAACTCTCTACACAACATCTCTCTTTCCTGAGTATATTTATTACATTCTAAAAAAATATGTTGGACAGTTTCTTTGGAGCCGAGGTATTGCATTGAACTCATTACACTGATATTGTGCAGTATTTTTACAGTATTTTTTGATGCAGCTTTTCTACTTCTGTTATTTGCTGTTGTTTCTAAAGAAAATGCATAACGATACTACAGCTTTCATTGATTTATTTCAAACTTGAAACTTTGTTTAGCCTGTAAGGTGTAAAAAAAAAAAATAATAATAATTAAAAAAAAATTAACCGATTAATCGAATCGAAGTGTATTCTTAAGTATCGAAAATAATCGAATCGTTGGGTCAGGAAATCGATACTGAATCGAATCGCCATGATGGATGTGATTTACACCCCTACTTTGCACCCTCTGCTTGCTGTAAAAATTACTGCTACATGGCTTCTAACCAACTTTTGGTCACATGACACCACTATTATACACGCTGCACTGGTTCTCCTTTCACTTCCGAGTACCTCACAGGAACTTCTGTATGGCTTTGAAAGGGGATATGTAAGCAATGTTCAACAAGCATGGTTTTTGATGTCTCCCTAAAAAAAAAAAAAAAAAAACACCTGGAGATGCAACTTTTCTCAGAACTAACTTTAAAAAATAAAACTAAAGATCAGCTGATATATATTTTTTAAGGCTGATTATAATGACGTCAGTACAAAAATTCCCATATCTGTGCTGCCAACTTTTTGGCACCAATTCTTGAAGCTGATGTCACTTTTCATTCCTCCATTTACAGCCATATGAAAATTTGGTCAAATTCTGTTTTAATGCATACTGCACATTTTCTGTTAGTCCAATAAACCTCAATTCAATACTTAAATATTACTGTGTCCATCAGTTATTAGATATATCAAACTGAAATAGCTGTTGCAAACACCGAAATATTTAGAAATAAAAATAAGATTAATAGGGGTGCCCAAACTTTTTCATATGACTGGACATGATAAATATAAGTTACACAACTCTCAATTTAAGCAAAAAACTAACAAATGAAACAGAAAATAACAATAGTATGCAGATAGAGGAAGCATCAGCCATTATGAGAAAATAAAAATGCATATATCATCCAAAACTATCAGCCAGACGACATACTGCTCTACCTCTAATACAACTTCATGTTAAATGGGAGTCAAAGGACACCGTGCATCATCTGAAGTGCCTCTGACTAACCCAACAGAAAGTTCCAGCAGCCTCTTTTAGCATTTTCTCTATGAACTGGTCCCCATCGGAGAGCTTCCAAATCCTCAGTGGGATCTTACTGTTAAAGGTATCAGACTATTATAGGGAACAGAATAAAAAAATGTGCTCCCAAAACATAACATGTAACATAGAATATGGAGAAGACAGTCAATATTTGGAAAAAAATACTGACCATAAAGCAGATATAACTACACATGCATTATGCAGAAATCTCTCTAAAACGTCCCTTTTGTCTTCTCCAAGTTTTCCCTAAGTTGTAGAGAGGCCAAAAGTAAAATCAAAGTACGGTAGGTGGAGGAATTGCCAATTTGCAATTTATTAAAATCAACCTTGCCGGCAATTCTGTTTAATATGTAATTCTATTGAATCTGCTTTATGTCTCCAAGTAAAATCCATAAAGTGTCTTTTGTTTATTTATCCCACTTCTTAAACATTTTCTATACCTCTCTGGGAGCAACACAGAATATTTTGTCATCCTTGCAGGGACCTTATTTAATGACACTCCTCCCTTTGTTTCCACCTATTTTAATACGAGCTGCGGTTACACGCACTGCCCGTAAAAACATGCAAATAAAGAGCCACATGCTTATTCAAATATTCAGTCCTACAAAGGACCCATCTTCCACACTGAAATACAGTAAACCTGTGCTGTAATGAAACCCTCCACCATGGGCTGAACCTGTGCATGCTTCCTGTTAACCTTCTAGATGATAAGAGCTTTTAAATCAAGCCCACGTCTTTCTGACTGCTCATGTTTGTTTCCATTTTTGTGCATTTATGGTGCATTTGGTGTTGCACCTAGTAAAGCAAAGTTCAGCTGATAAGCGACAGCTCCCTCCCAAAGGCTGCAGCCATACAGCGGCAAAGCAAAGACCCTTTAGTTAGGGTTACAAAGCGGCATGAGTTCAGAGAGAGGAAGGTGACAGGAGGCCACATCTAATGATGACATCATTTAAAAAGGAGCAGCAGCATTTTGTTTTATTTTCTCTTTTCATGCACTCTTTCTTGTCTCCATCTCTTTATCGCTCCCTCTTTTCTTATCTCGTTTCTTTCTTACCTCCCTTTCAGTCTCTGTAATGCACCATTTTTCTGCTTAAATGATTTTCAATAAACTTTTATATACAAGTATGAATAAGAACCTTCTGGCAACAGTCTTGCTTGTGAAAGCAAAGCTGCTGGGCTACTATCATCTAGCTCTATGTAATCTAATCTCGGAGATATATTGGCAAAACAGGACAACACACCGAAAAAATAAATAAAAATGAATAAAAAGGAGCAGCAGCTAAAACACAGGTGACATTTATCACTGGCTGACTGGGTGCGGATTAGTGAGGCAGGCTATCGTCAGTGACTCAGTGTGATTAGGAAAGCAGGAATAGGAAGCAATGATATAAAAGCCGGGTTTAATGTAAGTTTATTCTCACTTGATAAAAAAGGTAAGGATAAAGGATAAAAATGGTTCAGGTAATTTCTGAATACTTTAGAAATATCATCAGCTTTTATGGTTTCTCTCCAACACACATTAAACCACATGTCAATTAAACTCCCTTAGAAATTTTAATTGGCCTGTTGGATTGCATGCAAGCAAAATAAACTAAAAGTTAAGATGGGTCAACCTTGGGACAAATCTGTCGTTTAACTTGTTATATTATAGGGATGGGTGATATGACCTAGAAATTAAGTTACCATTTGTTTTCCCACCAAATACGGATTGTTTTTTTTTTCCTCTCTTAAGCTTCATAATAAAAATAACAAACTTTATGTCAAAAATAGCTTTTGTCCCGATCGTCTGGGAGGTGACTTTAATTTAACGAAAATATTAAGTCAAAGAATCCTTAATTGAAAGAAACAAATTTCAAGCTAAATGTTTGCAGCTAGTGGTGTCACACAGTCTACTAGTTTATCAATTTTGAGTTAATATCTAAGAACAAAAATTAATAAGCTGATATTACTCTGAGCTTTTGAGGCCAAGAAGGTCACTGGTGGAAATATAAAAAAAGAAAATCTAAAGATTTTCCAGAAACTAATTCTTCATAAAGAGAAAATGCCATTTATTGACTTTATCCATTAACCTCTTACACCCTCAGGGGGTATAAATACATTTCTGCCTGACAAAAACACACAAAAGTAAATAACTTATAGCCTCACAGCTATTAGATTTAAGAAGAAACTTTTGGTACCTCTGTAAAGGTAAGATGTCATAGAATGGTTTTTTGGTGTCAGCACCATTGTAGCTTTGACCCTGCCTGAAATATTAGGGACAAAATACAAAATATTTTGCATTTTTTTGAACCTCGCCAAAATTTTCTTTGAAATAAACATTGCAAAACACTACCAAAATATTATTTATAGCACAAAAAAGTAGTACAGACTTTCAAATCTAAATGTTGTGTAAAAATATACCAAATTTGGACTCAATCAGATGAATCATATTTATTTTAGAATGGTATTAGTGAGAAATTTCTTAGGCGGAGAGGCCATTTTGGCACATTTATCCATAAATGTCACCAAACTGTGCCAAATGTGTTTTTTACATCAATACTGGGGGTTTGTTAAAATTACGAGGTCACGTGGCAGCTGGACCCACCGGTGGGTCCGTAGGGTTCTAGGGGTTAATCACCAAACCCTATTATATCATTCTATTGAAATAAAACCAGCTGCTTTTATGTAGGGCATTATAATTAGTCATGAATGTGAATCATTTTTCACTGCCATTTTATCCTGTAAAATAACTGAGCTACATTTACACTGGAAATAAGTTAAAATATCTTAAACCAAGTGTAATTACCATTAATTTGAGTAGATAAATAAGATGATCTGCCAATTAATAAGTATATTTACTCTTAAAATAAGATAATTAGCTAATATGTACTTGAAATAAGACAATGCAATTGTTTTTCCTTATTTTAAATGCAATTGTTTTTCAATATTTTAAATGTACAGTAGATTGTCTCGCTCCATTGGCAAAGCGTCTCACTTACCTCCTCAATTCAAGAAAATATGCATTTATTTTAAGACCTTTGAGATTTTGATTTTTTGCGGTTTAATGACAGAAGAATTCAAATTGTTTTAGTTAGAAATCTTTTTCTGTTATTTGGCAATCAGTGAACTCTCTGGAATAAGGAGGAACAATTCCTCCCGATTGGCTGATTTCAGACCAACATTAGGTGGAAACTTTGAAGCACCAGCACAATAATCTGGTTTCAAATTATATTTTTTTTCATGCTGACCGATGTTCTGGCTGAAGGCCAAGTCCTGCTGGAGGGAAAACTTGGACAGGTGGAAGAATTTAACAAACTTCTAATCTAAAGCACACCGTTTGGATTATTAAATTCTCTCCTAATCAAAGAGGAGTTGGTTAAACATCAGGAGAGCCTGACTCAGCCTTCCTCCCCTGGGCGACTGATCCACTGTGAGAGACGGGCTCCTAGCCATCAAGCCAGAGACGGTTTGTTGTGATTGAACCTCTGAACAGGATCAAAAGAAGAAAAACACCCTAAAAACCAGCTGAGCATCTCTATTCACCGTTTCCTAGAAGTTCAGGTCGGTTCGTTGGATCTCCAGACAGATTCAGAAACATTGATTTCCTTCCTGTTCCTCGATCTTCAACATTATTGGGCCAATAAAAGTAAAAAAAATAACATTAAATCTAGTCCAACTGCCATATATTGATATTAGATCTATCAAACAATAACATTTTGCAATCTATTTATTCATTTTGTTCTGCCAAAGAATAAAGATCATGAGAAGTTATCTTTTTTCCCCCCCAACCTAAAACTTGAAATTGCAAAAAAAAAGGAAAGATTGATGAAAGTCTTATTTATTTAATTTGAAAAAGTTCATTAATAAGTCGTGAGTTTCAAACAGAGTTGAATTCAGTTAAAGTAAAACTTTGTCTTATTTAAATGCAGCAGCTTTTATCTAACAAGGTCCATTCTTCCTTCTGCTTCCTTTTGTTACATAATCACACTTAACAGTTCGTTAAAATTATCTTAAACAATGACGTGTGCAATAAATGCCATAAATGCTCATGAATATAAAATTATCTGTATTGGGAAAAAAAAAAAAAAAAAAAAGTGGAATTTATAGTTGATTATAACCCAATTTTTTTCGAATTTCTGTGTTTACCCGTAAAACCATGTCCAATGCATGGGTGTCCTTCTGGTTTTAGCTGAGAAAAACAAACAAGCCAGCACTACCTCACTGAACAGGTTTGATTAAGTTTTAGATTTCAACAAGATGATCTAAACCATCGTTCCCAGAAACCGCAGGGCTGTAGATTTTTGATAAAAACGAGTCATACCTCTTAGTTTCTCCCTCACACCAGGATAAACGTCACCTTACTTTCACTATGACTAAACGACAGAGGTTTATTTCGCGTTTGAAAAAAAGAAAAAGGTTCAAGTTAAACCCTTCCTGTTACTCTGATTATTTTTATTTTTATTTTTTACTCTACAATCCAACACTACAACGGCATAACATGTTTCTTTATATTTGACACCCAGTGCAATAACTATATATTTAAACATCCATCTATATAAATACCCATGTAAACAACCTGTATAATGATCCCATCATATAAAAAAAGAAAAGCTGTCGTATGTGGATACACTGTATATATCCCATGCACCTTTTCTTCCTTAGTCACTTTCTTCCTCTCCTTTGATTATTTGAGCTGATGAAGCAAGTAAATTTCTCCACTGCGAGATCAGTAAAGTCAAATCACTATGTGCCTATAAGATGCCAAACAATTCACAGAACTTCACCTTTCCTTCATGTTGGCTTTTTCTTAAAAAAAACTCATCCATTTCAAACTTGCCATGGAAGAGGAAATCCTAGCAGTATTTTGATCAGCTTTACAGTACCATGGGAGGATGTTTGTGCCGTTTGGAGCCATGTGTGCTGCTAACCGCGTAATCCTGCACACGTTCTTTCAACCTGTTGAAACCTTTCATGCACATATCTTACAAATGAAGTAAGAAGCAATCATTAGCACAAATTCTGAAATCTAACCGACCCCGCTACCTTTTTTTCTTAAGCCAACAATTCATGCTGCAGCTATTGTGAAATTATACCACAATCTATGAATAGCTGCTTGGTCAGGGTGTTGTCTGTAGCTTTTTCTGTGCTGAAAGGTCCCGTCTCTAGTAAACAACATAGATAGGATCCCAATAGGTTTCCAGCAATATAAAGAATCCCCAAAAACTACAGAGAGAAGTTTAGTGCATGCTAAAATAAGTCTGAGAACTCCCACGCTTGCTTCAGCGATTAAGAGGCAGATAATGTTCTTGATGCACTCAGGATGACCTCTCCCATGATCCTGCAGAGACCAGTTAGTCTGCAGGATTTTCTACACTGCTGTGCTTAAGGATCAGCTAAACCAATTGATCTTTTAGTGCAATACATTTAAATACTTGGTGCAGTTCTCCAAGAGAGAGCTTTTTATATTTCCTGCTTCTCACTGTCTATGTTATCTTATATCCAGTCCAAGGTCACAGTTTTAGGTTAGATTCTAGCATTATTTTTGCTTCATTATTCATAATAATAAAAAGAAACACTGCACCCATGCCTTACCATCATGGAATGCTCCCTTAGCTTTCCCATTTTTATGTGTGACTAAAGGAAACAGCCCTAATGTAATATCGCTAGAATAACAGCATAAAAATGCATTCATATACTTTGGGGAAAATGTTTAAGGGGCTCATAATTGCAAGTTCTATTCTATCTTGCTTACCTGGAATATATCAGTGCACCCATGAGCAAGGCCCTTCGTTGCAAGTTACCTTTAGAGATGTGCTTGGTATGAATAGGTGAACTAAAGCTCCATAATGTCACCATATATTAAAGTTATGCTTGGATGTAATAAACAACAAAATGTGTTGCAATTGGTCAAGCTGTTTGTACTTTATCATGTCAGTTAGATTTAGTGATGGTACATGCAACCCAGAGGGAAACCAGATTTTAATAAATGCATTCAGGACACAGCTGATCAGCTACGTGAGGTAAACATTCACTTTATCATTATATATGGTATATGTGGTTCAATCTTCTGTAGCACTTGTCTTTCTTTTAAGTAAAAAAATAAATAAAAACACCTAAAGCTAAATTTAACAAGTCAATTTGATTCTGTTACCATCAACCTCTTCCAATGCAACACTTCCAAATATGCAATAGAAAACCCCTGATGAAAACATGTCTAATATAATATAATAAATGACTTTAATAACATCTTTACTATATGTGTAAATAAGTGTAAAGGGTGTGGCATGCTCCAGATTATCTCACTGAAATAGAGCTCAGAAACACAAAAGCTGCCTAAAATACTTTCATCCTGGTTGCTTTTACAATGAAATGAGGTTTTTCCAGATATGAAGGTCTTAAACAGTGTTAAAAACTGCTGAGAAGGTCATGAAGCAAAGTTAATCCTATTGTGAAGGAGGATCTAAGTCATCTTTGACAACGTAAAGACAAAAATTCCTAGAAACCAAAGAACCAGCCTGGCAGATCTTTCCAAGAAATTTTTTTAACCAAACATCCTCTGATGAGGAGGAACTTCAAACCAAAACCAAAAGACAATCCCCTGTTTTTTGGAGTTAAACAGCACATTCTTATCATTGAAATTAAAATATTTAGGAAAACTAACAAAAAATAAATAAAAATCCACCCTCGTCACTCCCTGCAGGAGGAACCAGAACCAAAAAAGATCAAATAAAAGACGAAATGCTGAAATAAGAATATCCCTACCCTTTATGCAAAAATAAAACTGATGTGATCATAGAGGCCTATTGGGTACAGAGAAAGAACTGAATCAAATGGTCCCCTACGGCTTTATGTAAACAAAATGTCGAAGCCGTTACCTGGAAGTGGAAGATGCCGGCATATCCCTGCTGGAAGCTCTGTCCATGAGGGACCACTCTATGGAGGAGGTTATCATTGAGGGTCAGTGAGGCGATGGCTGCCAGCAGCCAGCAGTCTCCTGCAGAAACAATCACACAACACCAAACTAAATTAATTCACCTTCCCTCCAAAAGCTGGATTAAGGTCAGAAGCTCCAATGATCTGGTTAATGTACTGGAATTCAATGTTATAAAAAAATAATCCTCGTTAAAGCTGCTAAGACTGTTAGGCTTAGCATGATACTTCTGGCATCCACTGGCTCAGATACACTATGAGTTTAAATATGAAAAGTATTTACAGCTTTTTACAACCATAACATTCCTGATTATTTGTGCTAGATCCAAACAAAGTAGTACCCAAATACAAAAAATAAAAAAAAATCTTGATAATTATAAATATTTTACAAATATAAAACTAAAAAGAGTTGGTTTGTAATGAATGGAATTGCTTTCATTTCCCATAAGTAGACTCCATTAGTGGAGAAGTTCATGGGGTGGGAATACTTTTGTGATGCAGTGCAGTGCGGTTTTTTTCCTAAAAAGGGCGTTCTGGTTCTGGAAATGGGAGTGGTGCTGAGCTTCAGATTAGAGCTGAAGCCTGGAACCACCTTAAGTCAACATTAGCAACAATCAGAGCCACCTTCAGCTACAGAAGCCACTTCTGCTCAATCTATGCAACAGCTTTTCTTTACAGCTCAAGAATAACCAACGAACCACGACAGGCAAACATGCCGGCTGAGGTTATTAACAGAAATCTTTGATACGCTCTCTCGAACTGCTGATATGTTGCTGAACAACTTCTTTCTTTAATATAACCTGTTGATTATGTCCCAACTGGTGTCGTATCTTGGTTTTGTTGAAGCCCAAGTTAAATCCCAAACACTTATGGAATGATTGCCTGGGGGTTGGCGGCCTGGTGGTTAGGGCATAGAGCTTGGAAACCTGAGGTTGTCAGTTCAAAATCCACTCCAACAGACTGCCACTCTTGGTCTCTGAGCAAGACCCTTAACCCCTGATTGCCCCCCCAGGCACCCAACAATGGCAATACCACTGCTCCCCAAGGGGTTGGGTTAAATGCAGAGGTAAATTTCTCCAATGTAAGATTAATAAAGATCATTTATTATTATTATTATTATTATTAAACCACCTGTTTAGAGAGGCTTTACTAAAGAGTTTCATCAGATATAGAGATTGTTTCTCACGAGGACACTTTTAAACAGAGGGAACGTTAGAAAAAAGGAAAAGTACATTAATCTTAGATGAAGTCTGAATGGAGCATTTCAGTTATAAACTTAAAAAGGAAGGTCTCTCTGTAACCTGCTGTCGTAACTCAGTCCGTACTCATGTTCTCGCCAAGTCCTCGCCAAGTATGGTCTTGAGCAGAACACAGGAAAGTGTGGACTTAGGGAGAATGGAAGTACGCAACGTAATATGGGTCAATTGACACAGAAGTGTACTCGTGACGTCACCACATGCTTGGCTCCCCTGTAGCTGCAGATATCTCTAAATAATAATAATTTCTTACTATAAGATAAACAGAAATCAAATGAACATCTTGGTCTGCTGCAGCCAGTCTAAGATTAGACCTGGCTGACGTTATCCATAGAGGTCCGCCGGTTTAATTTTTTTAAATTGCACATTAAATCAGTAAATGGACCATTTAGTGATGCTTAAAACTATAACATTCTCACCTCAAATTATCTTAAAACATACTTTTATTGAACAACGGGAACAGAAAAGAGAACTTTTAACTTAATACTCTGAGCTCTGTTGGCGCTCCATTGAAAGCTGCTGCTGCCGCAGTGCATGCTGGGACAGCTGTCAATCTCAAGAACGGACAAGTCTGCTCTGATACATGCTTGTTAAATAGTGAGGGGCGAGAACAACATCCGGGGACCTTGTCCGTTCTCGGTCTGTTGTTCTTGTAGTACATAAACCAGGCCTTTGGTATTGGTACAATTCTATGGCAGCATCACTGCACCTCCACAGACAAAGCAAGTGGGAATGATAAGAGAATTCCTCGAAATGAGTGACCCTGATTCGAGTTCGACCTGTGGTCCTATCTCGCATTTCTCTCCCACTCTCTCATGCCCCATTTCCTGGCAGCGTACTGTCAAAAAAAATAAATAAATAAATAAATAAATAAATAAAAAAAGCCACTAGTGCTGTAAAAATCTAAAAATAAATAAATAAATACAGCAAAATGACAGTAAAGATCAGCATTGGGTTAGAACAGTAGGACCAGTAACAACAAAAAACGTTGTACTCTGGGACCTGGTTAAAAAAATATTTTTATTCTTTTTTAAAGTTGTAGGGAAACGGTTGCATTTCTGCATTCTTCCGAGTGGTGCCCGACCGACTTTTGTTTAGTGAATAAAGTGAATGTTATTGGTGGTTTATCAAGAGGGTGGGATTATTGTGTTGGTTCACAAGCAAGTTTGATTGTGACCAGTTTCATCGAAGCATCTTGCTAACCAATTAGCAACTTAGTGCTAGTAGGTTCCCAATGGGAAATTCCATTGAGACCAAGTAGCACGAAATTGGTGACTTAGAAATGACACTGTCAAGGAACGCCATGGACAGCGGAAACATGCAAGAGGAGGAGAGTTTTGTGTCGGAGGTCGTGGATAAGTCTCCTTCATCATACATTTTTTATTTAGAGGAGGAAAGCGGGGACAAAGATGTTGTGGAAGAGGACGCCAGGGCGGCAGAAGCTTGGTTTAGGTGTAGAAGCCCTTGCCTCTCGACACTGCCAGTTCTGTTAGCTCTACACCTGCCAAAGACACAGACGTCCATCCCCTTGAACACTGGGACGGAACTCAATGAGAAAGGAAATTATTCTTATTCTTATTTCAACCGTTGCTTATATTAGCTGCGACATTTGAATCAAGATGCTATGACCGAAAAAATTTGATTGACAGATGACCGTTGATATATGATTGGACGAATTTAGGTGTACAAGCTGACGTATAACTAATAGAAAAAACACAGATTTAAGACAGTTTTTTTTTTTTTTTTTTTTTATAGAAATTTCCAACATTTTGGGACAGTATAGTCTGATAAAGAGTACATTTGTATACATGTTGAGGCCAGAATGATTTGACATTTAAATATCATTTCCCTATGATTTTAAAGCAAGCTCTCTGCTGTCAAGGCTTCACCTGCCTTCGGAAACCAAACTGATGAAAGTCTATTTGGCATGGGGTTCACATTTTCACAGCATTTCTCTTGCAAATAAAGAAGGCAATATGTAATAAATATATATTACAAAAAGGATTTAAAAAAAATAAAAACCCCGAAAAAAAAAAAAGAAAAAAAAACATGCATCTGCACTGTCACCCACACACGCCATATCAGCATGATACCATTGTAATTCTAAAAGTTTGAGTATAACCAGCGGCTCATATAGTGGGCCTGATTTTCGGTGACTTTTTTCCATCCCTTTTTTCTCAGTGTATTTTAGTGCAACGGGACGTAACGCTGAAATACACCGGCAAGATCTCTGATATCTAAACTCGCCTCCACATGTTTTCTTAATAGGAAAAGCACAGAAACATGTTAGAGTTCTGAATGAATAGAATTCCCACCAGCTATTTCTGCCTCTGTAGGAGGAGGACTTCAGTTCTTCATTTCCACCATATAAAGTGAAAAAGAACCTAGTATTTAATTTGAGTTTACATTTCTTTAAAATGCAGTAGCCAAAAAGAAGCACACTATATCATATTATCGATAGCATTATGATCCAAACTGCATTTTTCTCCCCTTCTAATAAACACTAAAAAAAATTAACTAACACAACATCATGTTGATAGAGCTATTGCTGCCATTCACCCCACATATTATGGTATGTTGTTTTTTATATATAGTTAGATTTATAGCTAATAATTTCATAACAATTAGCAATGCACTATTTTATCGCAAAAGTTAATGCCACTAGCAATTATGTTAACCCTTTAATTTATTTTAAACAGAAAGCACTCTTAAACCATCCGTGTTGCATCTATCAAGGGGAAACGAATAATCTGGAGCCAAATGTGAATTTGACCATAAGACTAGACTGATCTGACCTCAGTAGTATCAGGATCAAACTCCTCATGAACGGACCATCCTGTTTGCTGTTAGATGACATTTATCATTTGGCTCTATAATTATAGACTGAGCTGATGGTTTAAGCAATTTAGTTTGACGTACAGCAGTGTTTATGTTTCTCATCACACTTCTAATAAGCGTTTAAGATTCTACATTATTCAATGTTCTCTGCAGCCGAAGGGAAGGAAGGAAAGCTTCACCAATGACTACATCAGTACCAAATTTGCCAGAGGGCCCCTTGCAAACTTAAGCTGTGATTTTAAAGTCTATCGGATTGTCTTAAACTTTGTCCTTTTCCAATTGTGTAAATGATTCTGAAAGAACAGAAGGATCGGACTCACCCAGAGCTCCCTGACAGATGTCTGTGCGAGTTGCTCCGTCTACAATGAACTCCGGCCGCCTGCATAACTCCTGTGGAGAACAAATAAATCAGCACATTCACGCCTTGATAACTTATTTTCAAAGCATTACGTTTTTTTTTTTTTTTAAACCTAATTACCGACCACAGTTCATGCCAAAAAAATTCAGATCTTCCACACGGCATAAAGGTGTGTTTTTTTGTTCTGTTTTTTCTTTTAACCCAAGAAAGTTCATTTTTTCAATTTTTATACTAAAGATGTATTAGTCTGATGTATTAATACATCCGACTCTGTGTGGTTTATAAGGATATGAGGGTGGAAAAAACGGCTTTAAATTTCAGAGGATGTTGTACCCAATTATGAAAGCTGTGACTAATTATAAATCTAGAAGTCGCTCTTTAAGCAAAGGTCAGAATGCAAGTTTTGCAGCTTGCAAAAGGAAATCTGAGATAAATTATTGAGTAAAATATCTGGGGGGAAAAAAAAGTTATTAAACTAAAGCTAATAATGCCAAGATAAAATCTTTGTTTCATTTTTAATATCTGTTCCAACACCTGGTGCAGTGGAACTAACCATTTTCCCCCCAATGGATCTGTGAAGTGTTTAGCATGAATCAGAGAGAAAACTGTATTTTCTGCTTCATAGCTGTAGTTGATTCTGGCTGCAATCAAGCTAGAGAGAGCAAGACTTCAATGGACAACATGAAGGCTGAAGATAATACAGTAAACCTGTGATGTTTTTTTTATTTTTTTCCCCTTTAAGCTATTTACTTACAGGTGCTGGTCATAAAATTAGAATATCATGAAAAAGTAGATTGATTTCAGTAATTCCATTTAAAAAGTGAAACTTGTATATTATATTCATACATTACATACAAACTCATATATTTCAGATGTTTATTTTGTTTAATTTTGATGATTACAAATGACAACAAATGAAAATCTCAAATTCATCATATCAGAAAATTAGAATATTACTGAAGACCAATAAAAACAAAGGATTTATAGAAATTTTGGCCAACTGAAAAGTATGAACATGAAAAGTATGAGCATGTACAGCACTCAGTATTTAGTTGGGCCTCCTTTGGCCTGTATTACTGCAGCAATGCGGCGTGGCATGGAGTCGATCAGTCTGTGGCACTGCTCAGGTGTTATGATAGCCCAGGTTGCTCTAATAGTGGCTTTTAGCTCTTCTGAATTGTTGGGTCTGGTGTATTGCATCTTCTTCTTCACAATACCCCATAGATTTTCTATGGGGTTAAGGTCAGGAGAGTTTGCTGGCCAATTAAGAACAGGGATACCATGGTCCTTCAACCAGGTACTGGTAGCTTTGGCACTGTGTGCAGGTGCCAAGTCCTGTTGGAAAATGAAATCTGCATCTCCAAAAAGTTGGTCAGCTGCAGGAAGCATGAAGTGCTCTAAAACTTCCTGGTATGTGGCTGCGTTGACCCTGGACCTCAGAAAACACAATGGACCAACACCAGCAGATGACATGGCACCCCAAACCATCACTGACTGTGGAAACTTTACACTGGACTTCAAGCAACGTGGATGAAGTGCCTCTCTTCTTTTCCTCCAGACTCTGGGACCTTGATTTCCAAAGGAAATGCAAAATTTACTTTCATCAGAGAACATGACTTTGGACCACTCACCAGCAGTCCAGTCCTGTTTCTCTTTAGCCCAGGCAAGACGCTTCTGACGCTGTCTGTGGTTCAAGAGTGGCTTGACACAAGGAATGCGACAGCAGAAACCCATGTCTTTCATACGTCTGTGTGTGGTGGTTCTTGAAGCACTCACTCCAGCTGCAGTCCACTCTTTGTGAATCTCCCCCACATTTTTGAAGGGGTTTTGTTTCACAATCCTCTCCAGGGTGCGGTTATCTCTCTTGCTTGTACACTTTTTTCGACCACATCTTTTCCTTCCCTTCGCCCCTCTATTAATGTGCTTGGACACTGAGCTCTGTGAACAGCCAGCCTCTTTAGCGATGACCTTTTGTGTCTTGCCCTCCTTGTGCAAGGTGTCGATGGTCGTCTTTTGGACAACTGTCAAGTCAGCAGTCTTCCCCATGATTGTGTAGCCTATAGAACTAGACTGAAAGACCATTTAAAGGCTTTTGCAGGTGGTTTGAGTTAATTAGCTGATTAGAGTGTGGCACCAGGGGCCATCAATTTTGAACCTTTTCACAATATTCTAATTTTCTGATATGATGAATTTGAGATTTTCATTTGTTGTCATTTGTAATCATCAAAATTAAACAAAATAAACATCTGAAATATACGAGTTTGTATGTAATGTATGAATATAATATACAAGTTTCACTTTTTAAATGGAATTACTGAAATCAATCTACTTTTTCATGATATTCTAATTTTATGACCAGCACCTGTACATCTGTTCTGACACATGGAGGATTTTAAAATGTAATGTAGTATTTAGTTATCAAGATCCTTCATAGAATACACAAGGAAGCAGCTTTTTAGTAATGCTAACTGCTAATATATAAAGCAAAAGAAAGGCACTTAGCCACTTGGATACAAAGACAAAATCATTAATATTTACTGTCACTGGGGGGGATGGTGATGGAGCGGACTAAGGCTTTCGTATTTAAAGCGGACTTGACAGGTTTTGACACCAGCCAGTTGCTGCATACCTCTCCCCCCTCCCTATCAAATTTCCTGTCTGCTTACTTTCAAAAATAAAATAAAGGGCACTAGAGTGAAAAAAAGAAGATAAAAAAATCTAAATTGGCTAGTCAAAACTTAATAATAAAAAATATATATAAAAAAAAAAAGAAAAAACAACACAAGAGCTTAAAAAATATGAATAAAAACAAAACAAAAAAATAGTACCAGAACATACCAAAAAAAAGAATTAATCTAGGATTAGACTTAAAGAAAAAAATATTATTTAATAGTTTATCCATTTGTTGTATATTTGCATCCTCTCTGCTTGTTTTTGGGCGGCTGTTAGCTTCACACATGAGACAAAGCCATTACCATCCATGAGAAAGAAAACCCACCCTTACGCCATAATACCACCTTCGCCAGCCTCAACCGTTGTTAAAAAACGCAGGATTCATGTTTCCATGTTGGCTAGGCCACATTCTGACCCAATCATCTGAAGTTTGCAGCTTAAACTCATTCCAAATCGGGCAACATTTTTCTCCTGATTAGTTCTTGTTCCACTTTGTAGAATCTTTCAAATGCAGCCTCAGTTTCCTGTACTTATCTGACATGACATAAAAGGTCAGTGCCTAATGAAAGACTGACTAATTTATTCCACTTAGTCATGACGTTGTGGCTAATCAAGAAGGACGCTGGTTAGCAATCAGTAACAAACAACTGAATCATTAGCAGAGGAAGGCTGAGAGCAACAAAGAGCTCCAACAACCTATTTAGGATGAAAGCGAGACATCAGTTTTTATAAAAAGATGTCAAAAAATGCATGACTACCCTGACCCAGTAACCATCCTTGGCCATCCAATGCCATATGAAACATTAAACTTCTTGAGTAGTTGAGAGCACTATTAGAGTCGGCAGTCTTGGATAAGTCGATGACATATTAATGACCATCCAATTTTAGTCGTCAACCAACTGTAAGGAAAGCTGCAGGAGGCGATAAAAAGCTGCAGTCACGTCCGTGCAATCACGACCACAGGGACAGGGATCACAGCTCCTCACAGACTCTAACTGAAACAGTCACGATATGTAGAGGAGCTGCTGTGAGCGTGCCGTGCTTTCTTGATGAACTCACTGCGGGGAGAGCTCTGGTGTTTTATGAGGTGGTAACCTGGGATGAGGGACTTAAACAGACGAAGGAGCAAATCAATGCAAGGAGGGTGAAAAATACAGGGAGGATCCTGCAGACTGCCTAAACTAGAGGAAATAACTGCCACCTGGGTTTGCCTGTAGCCCCAATCATTGAGGCCTGAATGTGTAGTTGCCTGGCAACAGATGAAAATTATGACTGTGGGCAAAGGTTGCTTCAGAGGAGGGGGGTAATCAAATAAAACTGGGGGAAACTTAACTACAAAAACTGCTATAAAGTCATTATCTGCTCTCTGTCACACAGAGGAATGTTCCCATCTGTGCTTCATTTGGTTTCTCCAAAAAATAGAAACTTAGAGTTTTTCAGCCCGTCTGTAGGCTTTTTAAAGACAGTGGTTTATTTCCACATACCAAGCACAGATTAGAGCAATCGTTACTAGTGTTTCACCGATACAGATACCGGACAGGGCCCCGATCCAGCACTAAAATGGTGGTATCGGCGAGTACCAACAATAAGGGCACCAATACCATTTTGAGAGCCATTTATTCAACTATTGCCACCCATTCCAGGTAGGCAATAAAAAAGTTCTACTGGATTCACTTTGTATTAGTCTTTGTCCTGCCTCACAAAGGTAGGCAGCAGCTTGACAAAGCCATGATGGCAAATATTTAACATCCAAGTAGTATTCAGTTCTTCATATATACACACACACACACCTCAAGTGCACAGCTGCACAGCCAGGTATCGGGGCCAAAAAATGGCATCGGTGCAACACTAATCGTTACCTTAAATTGCTTAATGCTTCTTGATTTGAAGGCTGGGTGTTTTTAACAAGATAATAACTCAAACTTAGGGCCATGTTAAATATGTACTTTTAGATTTGAATTCATCATGGTATAAGCTTTAACCAAGCAGTCAGTATCATGATTTTTAATCAACAAATGACCACCTCATCTACAGAGCCTTGTTTTCTATTAGGTTGCTCGAATGCCCAAAAGAAAATGAAGGACAAATTAAAAAGTGTGGCTAAAGCATGGGTATCCATCCTCTGTTAGCATCAAACCGTGTAGACACAATGATCTATAGCAGCTCTGCTCAGATAAAGGGAAATCTCAGTTATTTTGGCCCCACAGGCAAAAAGCTATCTGTTGGAAACTGTGAACACATAACCTCAGCTAAAATGGACATTTCAGCATTAAGCTGTGGGGATGGAAATAAATGATGGGGAAATATGGAAGAAAACAGGTTGAAGGGTGGATTATGAGAGTACAGATTGGTTTCACCTTCCAGCTGGACGTCAACTAAAACAGAACGGTTTAGATTAAAGATGCTTTCAAAGTTAGAATGATCCCACTGGTGTAAATAATGGGTACCAACCATATGCACCAAAGGGGGCACCAACGGGACAAACGTTAACATCTCTGCTGTCTTTAAATTCAACAGCTGTTTGTATTTTTTCCATGCAATTTGATCAATATCAGAGGCAAGTCACCCCCCCCCCATCTTTATTGAAGCAGCCAGGTAATTCTTCAGTCAGTTTATCAAATATGGGTTTGTAATTATAAACTAAAGCTGGTAAAATTACAGGTTACTTTTGTCTTCAAACTGTGTCGAGAAGAACAAGGACCTAATTTAAAGAGAAAAGAAAAACCAAGTGTATTCTAGAGCTGCCCTGATCTTTACTGAAGAATACAATTTTAATATAATAAAAGGATTATTCTGCTTTACTTTGCATTTGTTATACTGTTGATGGTTTTCAAAATTATGCTTAAACTGATGCCATTTAAAAAGAGGGTCTGCAATCCTCTACCATGGCTGCTATTATAAATAAACCAACTAATGGTTAGTATAAACATAGTATAATAGCAAATGCCAGTCTTTGGCAGGTTACTTAAAGAGAATATGAACTTAATTTTCACAATAGAATGACATTTAAATGTCCAGAAACATATTTATAGATCTAGTTTTCTTGTCATTTGCTTTAAAATGGCCGCTTTTTTGTTCTCAATTTCTATTAGTTCTTTTGTCTGCATCAAATAATATAAAAAAAAAATCCATGCTACCTTAATATGAAACATTTATTTTTTTCGCTTGTATTAAAACCTAAAATTAAAAAAATAAAAATTTATTATTGGTTGCTAAAAATGGCAACAGATATTTGATAAAATAATAAGTTGTGTTTTACTAAAAGGTTATGTAATATTTGTGGCTCTATACACTTTTCATTTAGCTGGACTAGAGGAAAAATGGCTCTTTGGATTTTAGAGGTTGCAGGCCTCTGGATTAAACCAACCATTTGTTTTTGTTTTTATTAGCCAATAAGGTTAGCATGTATCACAGTCACCTTAACTAGGTTAATAAATACATTTACAAGCGCCTCTTTTCTTAAATAGCCCCATTAACCCCTTGAACCCTACGGACCCACCGGCGGGTCCAGCTGCTACATGACCTCGTAATTTTACCAAACCCCAGTATTGATGTAAAAAACATATTTGGCACAGTTTGGTGACATTTATGGATAAATGTGCCAAAATGGCCTCTCCGCCTAAGAAATTTCTCACTAATACCATTCTAAAATAAATATGATTCATCTGATTGAGTCCAAATTTGGTATATTTTTACACAACATTTAGATTTGAAAGTCTGTACTACTTTTTTGTGCTATAAATAATATTTTGGTAGTGTTTTGCAATGTTTATTTCAAAGAAAATTTTGGCGAGGTTAAAAAATGCAAAATATTTTGTATTTTGTCCCTAATATTTCAGGCAGGGTCAAAGCTACAATGGTGCTGACACCAGAAAACCAGTCTATGACATCTTACCTTTACAGACGTACCAAAAGTTTCTTCTTAAATCTAATAGCTTTGAGGCTATAAGTTATTTACTTTTGTGTGTTTTTGTCAGGCAGAAATTTATTTATACCCCCTTAGGGTGTAAGAGGTTAATGGGGACAGTAGCTGTGGCAACAGCTGTTTCTACTGTATTAACATTTGTGCCAGGGTTGGCTTGTTTGACGGCGACTTGGATTGATGGTGACATGCGGTTGTGATCTAAGTATATTTAATCTAGTTCGGCCGCAAAAAACCAGATACCCAGAATGGTCTAAATATCTGGTGCTTTGGAATTCACAGAGAAGTATTACTGGCAAACAGGGCAACAAAATCATTCCAGAAATTGTGGGACAAAGAGGTGCAGATAAGAGATAATGATTGTGCACAAAAAGTCTTTCATGAAAGATTTTTTATGTGATTTTCCGGTGAATAAATATGATTATTAGATGTAAAATTTTAAAAAAAGAATGGGAAAGAAAAAAAAAAATCTGTTATCGCGGCAGGGGAAGCTTGTATGTGTCCACATTGCGTTTAGAAGGCAGGTAGTGGGCTCTATGCACAACTGCACTACTTCCTTAATTTCAGCAGCTCCTTTGTTTTCTGTCTTTCATTAATGGACAAACTGATTAGTCTAGACATGTCTAAATAATGTTCTCATGGTTACGGAGGTCAGACACATCTGGATTAATCAGTCTGTCCAGTAACAAATGACTGAAAAAGAGCTGGCTGAAGTGCAGGATTTAGTAGAGTTGTGCATATAGCCCGTTTACAGCTATAGAATTATACTAAGTGTAGGAAAAGCTACAATTAATGGAGTATACAGATCTAATATGTTTAAGAACCTATGTATTTAGGGGGGGAGGGGGATCATTTTTATAAATGATCAATATTATTTCTCTTTTATTGACTGGTCTCTGAAAACCAAAGAAAAATGTCTGCATGAAATCTATAAGTGATAAATAATTTTGTACAAGACCATCTAGAAACAGCAGCAATTTAAGGTTCAAAGTCTCCCAATTCCCATATCGCTTTTATTCTAATGCTCATTTTGAACTCTAGCATGTTTGCCTAAATGCATTAAATTGCTGCCATGCAAATGTCAGTTTGCATTAGCAAGCATTTGAGCTGTTTTACTTAATAGAATTGTTTGAGTATTGGTTTCCATTATCAAATACTAAAGACCTGCATTTGCAAAAGAAATGACCCGGTATGACGTCAAAAAAGGTCTGACATCCAGTCTGAGTTATTTTTTGCTTGGAGGAATTATACAAAAATGGGACATCTTTATGGATTGCCATGACCGTCGGTTCTGTTTAGTACTGACTGAAAGACGCCCAATTCAAGTGTGCATCTGAATTCTCTAGCTGCTTGACTTTGAAGCTATAAATAATGCCCCAAATTATTTGTAACCACTTTGTTTTTTAATGCTTCTGCAAAACATTCTGCATATGCCATTTAAAAAGTAAACTCATTATAGTCGTTTGCTTTATAGAGCCATGGATGACAACTATAGGATGGGACTTTAAGATTAAACTAATGCCTCATCCACTGAAGCAAACCTCTTATATATCATAATACATCCACAACACAATAACGATCGATCCTGGGTTTCTTACCGTGGGCCTCATCCAGCGTACTCCGCTGGTCTTGGAGGACCTGGGTCCGAGCTCGTCGTATCCCAGAGACGATGTGGTGCAGGGGAACATGCTGTCCTCAAACAGCTTCCCGCTCCGTAGGCACTGCGCTTTAAGAGACTCGTAGTTCTGACCCAGAAACTTCACGGCGTTGTCGTTCTGTCCGAGGCCTTGCTCTCGATCCCACTGACTCCTGAGCTTGGCGGCCATGCCTGTGGCATAAATTGGGGCCTCCACCATCCTGACAGTTGACTTAACTCTCTTCTGGTAATTTAAAAGTACAATAGGATGGTAAAACGCACAAATTATTCAGGAGGCAGCTGTGACCTATTGCTTCAACAGCTTTTTATAAAAAAAAAAAAAAAAAGCACTCTTGCAGCTCTTATGTAAATGTGATGAACTGCTGAAATAGCTTCCGGACTAAATCATAAGTTAAAAGGAACCACAAGTTGCCATTAGGAAGATATTAAGTATTGATGATAGGAGGATTGCTGGAAGTGATAACCACCAATACCGAATCTCCACTGGGTCCTCACACCAGATCTCAGCACCAACTACAAGTATGTAGGTAGGATTATGTTCTCCAGCTGTCAGGTGGTCCTTTTGGCACAAGGAGATACAATCTGGAATAAAAAGAAAAAGGGTAGAAGAACATGAGTTCAATAAGAATGAGGAGAAACAAGATGTTGCAAAGTCAACACAAAAAAAAGCCATTATGAACACATTTTTCAGAAGTCAGATGAGTTTCCCTTTCTTGCATTCTTGCTGAACATGCCTTGAGGGATTAGACACAATAGAGGAATCTGTGTACAAAACGTTTGATCAGCCTCTCTGGGTATCCAGTCCGAACATGACAGATGTGCTCTGTGAGAAACATGGTGCACAGTGAACCAAGCATGGCAACAGAACAAGCCGAAGCTCTTTCAGAAACTTCCATAGAGCAGAACTATGAAGCGTTATTAGAGAACATCTGACTGAAGTGGAGCTACAAAAAACACAGCTTAGACTCACCTTCCCAGCTTTTCTCTCAGACTGACAAAGAACCACCTTGGTTTTTCATTTTGACATTCACATTGCTGTCACAGCTGCAGCAGTTTAGTATAAAGCTGCTACTACAGGCGAACACATAGCTTTGTCTGTCAACAGTTTCCACCACTAGCTGTCAGCCACACCCATCACAGTGACAGTTTTAGAGAGAGAGATTCCTGTGAGCTGGGGCTTCAGCAGCACGTTTTTTACTTCTACAGTTGCTGGTAGAGATGAAAAGCTAATATAACAATCTCACATTAATGTGAATAAAGCAGCTAAAAGTCTCAAGTTTAGAGGCTGTACAAATCAGGAAATTGTTAAAATGAAGGGCCCATATTTATTATCAGACAACAATGAAGCAAAAATAAACCTGGACTTCTATAAAAATAGAAGTTTTGCCTTTTTCCTAGCCTAGAAAATGCAGGTTAGTGCTAAATCCAACAGCATATTGGAAGGACATTATCAGATGGCTGCAGAGATAAAGCCATTCTTGGTCATCAGTATATGAAAGTTTATATGGTTGTTTCCAATCTATTTAAAAATATTCTACAGTGAAAAGAATTGAACACTAACCAAAACATTGTCAGGTCATAGTAAAAATGACTGTTGGTGAAAGGGCCAAACAAAACACCCCATACCAACCTGTCAAACACAGACTGTATCCATGTGGTCAAAGTTGGAGGTTAGGACTGTCCTCACAAAAAAAAAAAAAAAAGGTTGGTTTTTGCTCAACGAGGTCTGCACAGCCAAATTACATCATTTTGGACTTTAACGCCCCTCAGTGCAGCATTCGAGAGCACAGAATTTCTACACCACACACTTAACAATTTCTACAACTAGCTGTTTACTACTTCATGTAGTGTGTTTTCGGTCCCCGAAACCAGACACAACGGTGGGAAATGCAGGGAAAAGCTGCAAAGAGTTTAAATTCTGCAATGTTCCGTGCAGATCGTATGGATGTCAAATAGCGTTTTCCAGTGTTTCACCAGTACAGAGCAAAGAAACACACCCTCTGCAGTTGACCTAAAAGGATGGGTTAAATAAAGCGTTGGGAATGAGTGGGCTGCCATTGTGCGATGTGGGGAAGCAGTGTGGGGGTTAAAGTTCTCTTGCTCAGGCAGTGGCAGTCTGTGGGAGTGGGACTCGAATTCAGCACCTAATGGCAGGTCATTCCCCCCAGTTGGGATACGAACCCAGGCTTTGTGTTTTGGGACGGGTTACTTACTACTTGAGCTAACCAGCCGCTAAGCCTTTCACAAACCAATGATGTTTAGTCCTCCAGTCCAGCTAAAGTCCTTATGTTGATTATTGGGCTAAAAGAAAGTTTGTACACCTCATTTAAGTGAATACATGCTTATTAATGACTCAAAGCCATAAAAATGGAGTCATTGGAGCTGTTAAATCACATTAGACTTCATAGTACATCAATGTTGCCTAATTGTGATCAAGCAGTAATGGCAGTGTGAACACTTGGAAGTAAGTAAGAATTTAATTCAAGTTTGTTGAATAAAGGTAAATAACAGAAATTACTCTCAAAAACTAGCTCTAACTGCAATAATTCCTTTTGGGAGTAGACCAGAAGAGTCAAAAGGCGGCCCAAGGACAGTAACTAAGATACTTGCTGAGTGTAAATTGCACGCAAACATGGTACTAGTTCATCAGTAGGTCTGGTTCAGTTCTGGCTCGGTTCTCAGATAACAAAGAGAGCATGAGTAGTTCGTGTTACAGCCAGCCTCTGTTATCATGAAGTTTCAGACATTTATAAAAAATACTAGCTTCTCTACATTGTTTCCAGTGATGATTCTGCTTAGCAGTGTGATGAACATCAACTCCTGTCTTTCCTGCATCTTGACCCGATTAGACTATCGTTTGTCGTATCCACTACCCAAAAGAAAACTCTGTCAAGTAAATTCACTCAAAGCTCCCTTCTTCGCCTGACTTTCTGCAAACTTCCTGAACGTTACGGACGCCGCCATGCTGATTTTCTTGTTTCCGTCTAGAGAGCAGTAGTACTGTAGATCGTCACTAGGAGGCGAGGAGCCGTGCTAGCGTGGTGTGTAAATGTAAGGAACCGAGGTCGGCACTGTTAACTGATCCAAGCTTGTCACGGATCGGTTTTCAGAGGGTAGTGTAAATGGGACTAAAGATCACATGACCAGACCTCATCATCTCCTATTTACAGTCAGCTGACTCATTTCTAGGGTTTTCCAGCGTGTCCAGCTTTTTAATTCACAAATCTCTTTACCCTTTCACAACATAAACTCCTTCTCAGCCTATTAACAATAAATGGCATCAAAAGAGTGTGGTGCACCCTGGGACGATGCTGAGACCGAGGCTCTCAGTGAAATTTGGTTGAAGGACGCCATCCAGGCACATTTGTTCCTGAATGTTATGGGCGCCACCAGTTTTGTTTGTGTCCTTCCCGCCTTGAGCTGTAGTATCGTGGACCGCCGATAGGAGGTGAGGAACCATGCTAGAGTGATGTATGAATGGTCATAAGGACCAAGCTCTACACCAGCGGTCCCCAACCACCGGGCCGTGGACCGGTACCGGTCCGTGGGTCATTTAGTACCAGGCCGCACAGAAAAAAAATAAAAAAATTATATGTTTTATTTTGAAAAATATAAAAATTAGGGTATTCTCTCCCAATTAATTCAGTTCAAGACTCATCCTATCTTTGTGAAGTGGGATTTTCTGCGGTTACAGTGACCAAAACAAAGCTACGGAGCAGACTGGCTATCAGGAGCACACTTCGTCTGTCATTTTCTCCGATTACGCCTAGATGGGACCGGCTTGTTGTTTTATTTTTATGCTGTTTGCATTTGATTTTATGCCAGTCGTATCATTTTACTTGATCGTATCCTCCCCCCGGCCGGTCTGTGAAAATATTGTCTGACATATAGCGGTCCGTGGTGCAAAAAGGTTGGGGACCGCTGCTCTTTACGGTTAGCTGTTGCAAGCTCGGTCCAAACTTGGCACAGATCGGTTTCAGAGGGGTAGTCTGAAACGGACAAATTACAGTGTTAACGGAGAAGGTTCACATCTCCACAGGTTTAAAAAAATAAAATTAAACAAATTTAAAAAACTGTTTCTGTGGCCGTAAATTTAATCAAAAGTCAGTATATCAGCTAGTGTAAACAGCGTCCGTTCTGAAATGCCCTGATTAAGAAGCCCTAATCTCTGCCATGGGGTTTATATACACCCATAAAAAAAATAATAATAATAAAAAAATGTAATAAATGTGAGCATATCAATAATGATTGTCCTGTAAAGGAGACTTATTTATTTTCTAAGCACAAGACCCCTATGCTAAAATAAGCTTACAAGAGTATCAGTTACAACAAACTTAAAATGCTCTGAACTATGGAAGCCTAAGGAGTGCATAATGTTATCAATAAATATATCGATTGATAATAAAAAAAATAGTCATCACCCAGCCCAGTAATACGAGATATGTATCAAACATTACAAAGACTTTTGACACCACCAGTACATAATATCCTCTCCAAACAAGAAAGAGAATTTCAAACTTTAGCAAATAGCCAGTAATGGTATTTGTTGTTCAACAAAGAACTGCTAAAAGCTATTCTGTTATGCCAGTGGTCTACTGAATGCAGCTTATTTTATGTGCCCTCCATGCATAATTTAAGGACATATACAACTATATGGCAGAACATATAGCACTCAGGTGATAACACACCACCACTGGGAAAAATAAGCACGTTTTACTACCAGTGCAGCAGACCATAAGACCAAAAAGGAAGGAGTTTACTTAGATAACACATCTTTGCAAAAAATAAATACAAAGAACCATAAAAGGTAAAGGGGAAAAGGTTTATCTTTATCATACAGTCTCCATTAGAGCATAAAGACCTAATTAGTGAGAACAAATCAGAACACTTTACAAAAACAAAATCCTCAGAAAGAGCTTGATCCAAAATACCTCTAAGAGAAAAATCACATAAAGTGTTCCCTGCTTGACTGGATGGTAAATATTTCATTGCAACACGTCTAGAGGAACTAAATTAAACATGCAAATCATAAATGTCACCCCACTAGTGCAGGGATGCGAAAGACAAACACAATGGAACTGAATTTTCAGGCTACTCTGCTGCTGCTAGCAGATCCAGAGTGTTTAATATGCAAAAGATATTTTAGTGCTGCCGTCTGAACTGAGAAGAGGTCGTCTGGGTTTATTTTAAAAATCATGGCAGTAGCGTTTAGGAAAAAAGAAAAAGGAGCTGGTTAGAAGCATCAATGTTCCCGTCTTTAGGTCCAGAGTAGAACATGCAGTGATTTTTCTTATTTTTGCTGCATGTTATCAAGCTGACCTCTTGAAGTTGAATCTGAAGGTATTAAATGTTTGATTTCTTGGCACATTAGAGCCACCATGTCAGACCTCAGTGCAGGTGATGAGAGGTATAGGAAGCGACGAGCAGCAGACAATGTGTGAGAGCAGCTACTGTCAAAGCTGGGAGAAACTCTTAAAGACACAAGCCAAATTTGGAGTTTGCACAGCTTCACTCAAAAGGTATAGTGGAGGATTCATGATTTTTTTTTTTTTTTTTTTAAAGACCCACCCTCTCCACTTAAAGCTACAGTGTGTAATTTTCAGCGACATCTAACGTCCAGACTGCAGACTGCAGCAAAATGAACGTCTCCCCCCCACCGCTTCTCCCCCCCAACAGTACGGCAAGCGTTAGGGGACAAAATGTCTTCCACGACGTCGGAATCACCTACCTTCTCAAGTGATGAGGTTTGTTTACATAGATAATTTTACAGATAGTGTTTCATTAGTCTGTGTAGGGTATAGATTTCATGTAGACTTTAGATAATAAATATACCCGTTATTTTTTCTACATCGTTGTGACGTTTTGGTGAGCTGCTTTGCATGGTGATATAAACAGACGAAGGAATTGTAGTCATTAGTTTAACAGCAAGATTGTGTTCGCTGGAAGAATATATATTCCCCGTTTACAGAGTCCAAGTCTTGTTTGTGGCACGGGGGTTACAAGGCGAGGAAGAGGGCGAGGGCAGAGAGGCCGGGGTGGGCGTGCAGCTAGGGCCAGGCGAGGGAGGGGAGCCAGCGGGGTGAGAGCAGAGGAAGAAAGGCTTGAAGATCTCCAAAGGAGCCGGAGAGAAGTAACCGAGGTATATATCCAGAAAATTATTTTACAGAAAATTACTGAATCATTACCTGTGAAACGTCAGGGACGTTGCTGAATAAGTATACTGGAGAGTAACAGCATCATCACGCAGCATGTTATTGTTTTAGACAGGTCTGAGCATTCTGTACTCCAAAAACTGCAGTGATATTAGACAATTGTGTGTGTAGGATTAATTACCTGTCCAAGAGAAAACTGGCAACTTGAGCGTCACTTTGAAAACCTTTTTCCTCCATCAGTGACTTCCATCGTGTAAATGCCGTGCCAATGTTGATCCGTGTTTTTTGTCGTTTCTTGTCACGCTTGTGTTTATTCTCGTCGTGTTTCCGCTTCTTAGATGACGGGGGTTCGGTGTCCGCCGCTTTTCGTTGTGATACAGAGTAGGCATGATCCTCCATTCGTCTGATGTTTGGCCACACAGTGCCAAACAGTTTGCAAAGTCACTCACGCCTGCCGCCTTGTTCACCTTTCTTGTTACTGAGGCGCAGTATACCTGCTTCTTCTTCTTCTTTGGTTTCAGGCAGACTAAACGCTTCTCAGGCATAGTACTGCCATCTACTGTTCAGTACCGTCTCAGTTAATCTCTCTCAACTTGCCGTAGTTATTTTCGAGCGTAATGGGCGATCTCGCAATCGCTAGTTTGTTGCCTCTGCGCTTGCCGTAGCACAAAGATGTCAGCCTCCATGGCTGCGAGACCCGCTCCTATGTAATTATAAATAACGAATTCTAAGGCAACGCAAATATTATGGTTAAAAGGCTGAGCTCATAGGTGATGATAAATAACATAGTTATGTATAATATATTACATTTCTGACTTTATATCCCTGTAATTATTACACACTGTAGCTTTAAAAAAAAAATGCACATGCACAACCCTGTACCCGCTCCAGAGGGTAGTCCTATCAAATAGGTGTGAGATTATACACAAGCCCATTTCTCCTCGTGCACGCTCTGTTTAAAAGTTAATTTTTGCATCTCTCATTCAAGCTTACTTTCCAAAAGAAGATTTGCAATTTTTCCACTATGTCAGACTCACCATCGGCAATATCCTCCACTCTACCTTTAAGGGAATGAAAGCCTTTCTTTTTGTCACATCACAGCCACAAACTTCAGTTTATCTGTGGGACAATTTGCTGTCCACGATTCCATTTCCAAACTGACCAATTCAGCAGCATTCACTCTTTTTAAAACTACCTGAGTCAATAGTTTGTCAAACTAGCTTTTGCTGCAGGTATAGATTAATTGTTATTATTTAAAAGGCTCAAAGTCCACATACACATGACAAAAAAAATAAATAGCTGTATGTTTTCTGGCGTATCAGGTGTGCACATCTAGGGACAACCAGAGACATCTAGAGATTGATTGAGCTGATGTAACTAGTACATTTCTCCACTCAGAGATCAATAAAGTCAAAGTCAAAGAACAACGTTCCAAAGGAAGAAAAAGGTGCATGGGATATATACAGTGTGTACACATATGACAGCTTTTTTTTTTGTTAGAGATAGCAATATGCAGGCCTTGACCATAGATTTTAAATGCAATTTTGCTCCAGACTTTGACTAGGCCACTCTAACAAAATAATACATTTTTATCTAAATCATTCAACTTCAATATTTCTTCTCTTTCTATAAGCTGTAGAGCTTTGAATGTTACAAAATAGGAAAAGGACTGAGGTATGCAAATATTTATGAAAGATTAATTAACTGCACTTTGTTAATAGAGGATAATGAAATAAGCAGATGATCCAATAGATTTGTGGATGTGGAAGATCGTGGAAATACAATAACTTCTTTAAATTTAGCAGACTTTGGACTAACTGCCTGCCATTGGACTGTGCAGATATGCATGCACAGGTGTATATTATAGCATCTACACATTTAAACAGCCTGGAAATGAGCACTGTAAAGCGGTGCAGTTGATGTGGATCATTTATTTTGACACACTGATCCTGCTTTCAGTTGGTGTTGCAGCTGCTGAAATTTTTTTTTTTTTTTTTGCAAGAACAAGGAAGGGCAAATTCGGTCAACTAAAAGCTAAACTCACTCTAAACTAAAGTGAAAATGTGTTGTCAGATCCAATAAAAAAACATAAATAACCCAAGAATTAGTAAGAAAAGAAGCTTGGGCAGCAGTTCGAAGCTTTCAAAGCCCATCCACATACAGTATCTGTCACTTATTTTGTGCTGATGCATGCATTGAGTCCAGCAGTCATCCTCCTTCCCACTGCGAAGCCAAAGGCAGCATGAAGAGAAACACTATGGGAGTGTGAAGTCTCTCCCTCAGGGGTATTTCTGCACGCAGGGCTCAAATTCCAAACACAGATATATCTATGCAATGCTTTGGAGAAAATAGACCTGCAGAGAAACTAGACACTGAAAGATTTCGACTTATCTATATCTAATCTAAAGATAAGAGAATAACGAGTGGGTTTGCAAAGTGGAGATCCTCCTTTTTTTGTTTTTACTCTGAAGCTGACTCTAATGTTTCTTCTAACTTTTCCTGCAAACATGTGGTTAACACAGATAAGGACCACCCTCCCCAGAGGAGACATGTCCAAAGTGACCCATAATAACAGATAAATAATAATCCTGTTTGTTTCAGGGTCATCAAAGAGAACATCCGCTGTGTGTTTAGGTGAGAAAAAAAGAAACAGATCAAAGGAAATAACCCGGAAATATGTGAGCTGTTTTTTTCCTTAAAACTTATTTCTGTCTTTTTAGTTCTTTTATCTCCTGCCATCATAATAATTAAAGGGCAACCGTTAATCTTTATGTTGAGGTGTTTTTAAGTTTTTTTTTTTGTTTGTTTGTTTTTTTTTTTTTTTTACTTATAACGAACTTCAAAATCTTCCTGTAAAAGAAGGAAAGGATTAAAAAAGGGCGTTTTAAGCTCCGCGTCTTCAAAAATATGAATAACAGGCTGGTTTTTAGTGGATCAAACTTACCTTTCAGTGTATTTTCCCCTTACTGATGATTAGAGTTCAGTTGGAAAGTCGACGAGTTTTGCTGTGGTCCATGTTTCTAGGAGCTCAGCCCCACCTTCCTGCAAACCTCCAGCCCAAACGCTTTTAAAGCCGCCCTGCCTGCGCCTGTGCGCCCCTCTGCGCCGCGCATGCGCACTGCACGCCCATAAAACTGCTGGAAGGAATCCACTTTCATAAAGCACAGATTGTTTGTTTTATTCCTTGTTGTAAAATGAGGACAGATCTTCCAAAAAAATTAAAATAAAAAACATTTATTTTTAGAGTGAAGCAAATGATTAGAGTAATGTAAACAATATGCATCCCTTTGGTTTCCATGTTTACTTTTTGTTTGTTTTATCAATAGCAACCTTTTTTATGATATAGCTCCACCCAATGAGTGGCCTGCAATAAATTTATACATTCATCCAGTCATAATCTTTCTCCTATCAAAGATCAGTTAGAGGAGGGAGCCTGGTTGATGACGGTGGGGGTCTTTATGTTGGAATGGGAACACTTTGTCCTCAATGTTGATGTGCTAGAAGCAGAAAAAAATAGGTGTGTGAGGATTTAAACACAGTTTATGGGGAGGGAATTTCATGTTTAGAAGAGTGGGACAGGAGCAAAAGCTAATCTGCAGCTCTTTTATGGTGGTCCCCTTCTGCTCTAGTAAGGGTTGATTAAAATAGATCCAGAAAAGGAACAGCAGTTGATGGTGTGCAAGGGTTAATGATGGATATATGATCTGATACAACAGATATGAGACATTATTATTCAAATAGATTATTTTTAAAACATATATATTGATCTTTAAGCCTGTCCTACTATCATAAATGTCAAAATTAATAAATTGAGCTAAATTATCTTTTAAGCACCCGATTCTAAAGCTAGGAGTTCATAAAACGAACAATGGATTTGGCCCAGCATACATGTTAGAGTACATGGGATCATGAATTGGTGGAGCTGTGAAATGTATGGCTAACTTTAGCATTTAATCAGAAAATGGATTAGCCTTTAAGCTAGTTGAGGATTAAAAATCCCAATAAAATCATGACAGATTAAGCTCACTGGGTGTAAAATACGAGTATTTCTATAGAAGCCTCACTTGCTAGAATTCAATAAAAAAGAAACACGTTGACTGAGGTGGAGAGAAGAAGATTACAATAGGAATGATCAGTGATTTTACTTCTATATTTGGCAGCCATGTGAAATCTCAATAGAAGATGGTGGTACATAAAATTATAGCAATTGAGCGTAGAACATTGCATCCTTTACACATCTTAATCAGGGTTTTCTTAATAAGGACTGTGGATTTAGGCAATGTTTGCTCCATTTAAACCACAGATATGACTCAATTTAGTTTAGTTTGATGTTTATATACAATTTTATTTAGTAAAATCAGTAAAAGTTCCAAAAACAGGCTTCGAAAACTTAAATTTAAAGATAAAATCATCAATATAAAAACACTTTCAAGAATACAATCTATATGTAGTACAGTTCTAACACTGACACCTAGAGGCTAAACAGTTTTATAGAACTTATTGATCTCACAATGGAGAAATTTACCCCTTGGGAAGCAGTGGGCTGCCATCATGGGGCGCCCGGGGAACAGTCGAGGGTTAGGGGTCTTGCTCAGAGAACTAGAGCAGGTTTCAAACTCACAACCTCAGGATTCCAAGCTCTCTGCCCTAACCACTAGGCTGCCACCCCCCCTCACATATACAATTGACACATATACATTGTATATGTGTTCCTTTGAAAACAACCTGTAAAATATTTACACATGTATCAGGGCAGCAGTAAACATCCCCAGATGTAACATCACCATCTGAAGGACAGCAGATAATCTATCAGATTATTGGTGTTTATTTGTTGCACATGTGACATTTATCATATAGCTTTGCATTGGGAGGAAGATGTGAAACTTAGTCAAGTAGTTATTTGCTCAGATTTCTCTTGCTTAACTAGCATTTAAATCAACAAGATGACAAGAACTTCTATAGGAAGTTAATCACCTTGTATATAGTGTAAGTCAAAACAAAAAGGAATGTTTAAAACTATGGGTTCCAGAACAAGCTGGACAAAGAAGTATTCAATGCAAAGGAAATTCAACTTAGGGGACATTAAGTCAAACAAGAATTAAACAATGAAATATAAAAGCAAGGTAAAGGAAGGCGGTAGTTGTTAGAAGAGGTGGTGTAAGACTGGAGGGGCAAGAGGAAGTGTAGAAAATACCGTTTAGGATTGAGGACACAAGTCTAAAGGGTGGTTAAATATATGATAGGGAAACAGCCATCAGACATTCTAAAGTTAGAGCGCCAGGGAAGTATTTAAAATGTACACAACTAGATCAGATGAATTAATTGTGGTGTTATTATCATTATTATTATTATGTTTGTTGTTTTTTTTTTTGCAAATGTAAGCTGGAATAAATGTATGTTTAGTGGATTATAACTTAGTCTGGCAGATGGCAGTAATACACTGGGATGGTAAAGCCCCAAGAAAAGAAAAAGATGAAACAGATCCCCTCATTCAAAAAACAAACAAACATTTGCTAATAGACATTTTTAATTTGAAGAATTAAAGCATATGACTAATGAAATTACGGTTAGTTCATACAATTAAGACAGATGGGTGTTTCAAGCCATCAGCAAGCAAATCGTGTTTTATGTCAAGTATAAATAAAAGAACATAAATTTTGGAGGAAACCCAAAGCGGTAAAAGCATTTAAATATTTGGGGACGATATTTAGGAAGTTCATATACATGTAAAACGCATATGAAATATTCAGAAACTGAAGGTAAAACAATGATAAACCTTTTCAAAACCGTGGCAGGTGACATCTGGAGTGCAGATAGGCTGCAGCTGCTTGAATATATGCAGAGCACTAATGGGGTTATCATTAAGTTTATGGTAATATTACATAGGGAGCGCCAGTGAAATCACCATTACATGTAGCAGGTTGACTATAGCACAGGGTATTATATTTGCATGTACAAACAAAACTACTATTGTTAATCAGAATCAGAAGAATGAGAAGTTTTTATTTGTCATTGTTGCTCAAGGGTACAATATAATGTTTAGCTGCTCAAAATATGCTCAACTAGTAAAGATAGGGGAGACTCTGCTGGAAAATAGAATAAAACTGGCCCTAACATACTGGATAAAACATGTATACCTTAGAGACTCATACTAGAATTACCTTAATATATCCACATATGATTCTAAGAACAAAAATTTGAGTAAACAAATAAGAATTTACATACCAGAGTTTAAAACATATCTATCTAAGCAATTATCAGGTCAATGATTAGTCTGCTCAGCAGAAATGGTGGTATTAGTAAAAAGCTTACAATGAGTGAAGGAGGTTAGACTAGGAAGGGTGATGTGCACAAACTCAAAATTTACAGAAAATATTTAAGGGACAAGAGACATCAGAAAATACCTTTTATTTATGGTAGGTTTTAGATGGGTGGGGATGATGTGCATTTTGTTGGGTACCAGGAAACGAAGGAAAAGGCAACAAAATGCCAGATACACTGGGTTTAAAGAGGCAATATATAACATTATTTCCTCTGGAAAAGAGGAGGGAAAATTAATTATCAACAGTAAAGAAATTGAAATGTGGCCAAATATTTTAAATCAAGATTTAAAACAAGAAGAAATGTATATAAAATACAAATATGTACTAATTGGAATTGTTATTGAAAGAAATGGAAGAGAATTTGCATTTCTGTGACTGATGGCAGGACTGACTTATCTAAATGACATATTATATCTGACTGGAAGGAAAAACAATTATGAATATGAGAGAGTTTGGGAAAAGAAATTGTGGAACATATGGTTTAACTGTTAAATGTACACAAATGAGAGATAGATAATTTCTTTACTAGTAAGACAATTAAAAAAATATTGGGTATGGAAGCAATACTGGGAAATAAAGGAAAAGGAGAGTCTGTATAATTAGGAAAACATTAATTTATCTGCTTCACGCAAAATGTATTAAAGTAGTTAAATGTTTCACTCCGGTGTATAATGGGTGGCGGTATGCACCTAAGAGATGTTTGCAATCCACCCTGATAAGACAGACGAAGAAGAAGCCCAAGCCGCGGAAGCAGCGTATTTCTCTCGCGATATCTCCGCTGCCGCCGTTGTCCCGTTGAAAGAGGCATAACATGGCATCCGACGGTACACCGGTCGCCGAGGCTCTCCCCTCCGAATTGGGGAACGCCATCGCGGCTTTGAATACATGGAACAACCCGGACCTTCAGGCCAAGCTGGCCGAGCTCGGAGCCCCAAACATGGGTGAGGAAAATGCGGGGAAGAAAGTTTTCCAGGCCCTGGGTTCAGCTAACTCCCCGCTAGCCAGTTGCTAGCTTGGAAGAGAGCATTAAACGCAGTGTTGAAGTGGGCCACCACCAGGCCTGCAGAGTGTTTACATTCACATTGTACTCATTTACTCCTTATTTACAAGTATTGGAATACTAAAGCACTAGATGGGATTAGGTCTGGTAATTTTAGTGAAGCTACCACCTCAATAGAAGCGCCTTTGCTAACTTTCAGGAGGAGGAGCTGACCCAATGAAGTTACGCACGTTTGTTATTAATTATAACGCCTGTTGAATGAAGATTTACATAGAAAACGATTCTTATTTCATGTTATCTCGCCGATAATTTCATCCACCTTCTGTCATCCAGGTCCTCGGGAGGAGCTAATTGACAGGCTCAAGAGCTACATGATCCAGGTAAGCTTTAAAAGAATAATAATGTCTGCTCTCTATGAGATGGCTGCAGGGATGGTGGAGGTTTCATTCAGTCTTTTGCAATTGGAAATAAGTTTTTTTTTTTTCTGTGCCTGCTTGTATTTGCAGACTGGAATCGTTCTGAACAAACCAAATGATGGCAAAATGGGCTCGCAGGTGAGAAATCAAATTTTTATCAGTGATTTTCAAACTTTTGTCTTGGTTCAACCCCCTCTCTCTGTTTGTTAGACATAAACGGCTAAAATAAATGGGCTATTGTTGTCCATTTACTTTTTATAACAAGATTGTGAGTGGATGTGATGATTTTTCTTTAATTGTGTTGTTGTTGAGGTTGTGTTACATGTTTAAAATGTCCAGGTTTTGACAAATAAGCTTGATTGGTTTAGACCAGATTAGGGCCGAAACAATTAATCTGATTAATCGTGATTAATTGATTATTGAAATAATCGTCAACTAAGTAATCGTTAAATGGAGTATAGAGACTGTAAAACATGCCTCTAGGTGGCAGAACGACCCACTTAGAGCAGTAATTATATCAAAATTTCATTGGTGTCAAAAGTGCACACATTTGTTACTTAAAAGTAGAAGTATAGATACTGCAGTTTAAAAACACTCTATGAAAAGTTAAAGTATCAACTTGACCTCTTAATTCAAGTAAAAGTGAAAAAGTAGGTGCTCCAAAAACTACTTAAAGTATAAAAGTATAAAGTAACATTTAAAAAAACAGCCAGATGCCACTATATGAACTGAAAGTTAAATTTTTGATTATTTCGACAAATTCTTTGAGATAGGGCCAAGGATGAGGGAGGTCTTGTTGGTCTCCCGATACGCTCTCGCCTGTGTCCGACCTTTCAGACATTTCAACATCTTTTTCTGAATCCAACATTGTAGCATGGCATAGACAATTCATTTTTGCAGTTTGAGGAACACCTGCTTAGTTCGGATGATTTCCTTTAGCTAACCAATGAGTGTCTGCGTTCTATGACTCATCCAATTATACTAGATTTCACTAGATGTGGATGGAGAGAACGATCTGCATTGGATGGCGCACATGACGTGAAATAAATATTATGGAACATTAAACCGAAGCCAAGAGTAACGCGTAACATTTGTTTAAAAAAAGTAAGGAATAGAAAGTACAGATACTTGTGTGAAAATGTAAGGAGTAGAAGTCAGAAGTAGGAAGAAATATAAGTAATTGAGTAAAGTATAGATACCTAAAAAGTTACTTAAGTACAGGAACAAAGTATTTGTACTTCTTTATTTCCACCTCTGCAAAATTGTAAAGAAAAAATATGTAAACATTTTGCATTTAAGATGAAAAGCCATTTTCTTCTGTCAGTATGCTCTATCCAGAACTCCTCAAAAAGTTTCACCTGGTTTACTTTGGTAAAACTTATTTTTTATGGAACCTTTTCTATCTGATAATTGAAAAAAATAATCAACAGATCGATTTGCAAAATATTTGCTACTTACAGCTCTAGATCAGATTAGGATTAAGAAAAAAATATATATATTTCTTCACAGCCTCATCATGCTGAATTAAGTTTCCTTTCTTTTGTTTTCATATTTTGCTACTTCCCTCCCTCTAGATGCCAGGGATGCCGACTATGCCCCCCATGCCTATGCCACCAATGCCTCCTGGCATGAGCATGCTCCAACCTCTGCCTATGATGACCCCAGGAGGTCCCCCTCCTCCTGGTATCCCCATGGGAATGGACCATGTTTCTCTCGCTCCTCCAGGCATGTCCCAAGAGGATCAGCTAAAGATGGCTCAGCAGAGAGCAGCCATGGTTTTACAGCAGGAGGAGCGGGCCAAGCAGCAGGTGAACTTTACTCTCAGTTTTTCTTTGTATTTAATCCCAGGAAACCGATCTGTTGCAGTACAACCTAACCAAAGAAATAAAATAATCTTATGAGCATCCTAACTCAAGTTTAACACATTATTCTTATTGGGAAGTCTATAAATGATACTGCGGCAGTTTTGTTTGTGTAAAGTTGTTGTGCTGTCATCCTTTTTGAATCACATGTTAAGGAATGTCTTACAGATGTCCATATTTTCTCTTTATTTGCTTATACTTACTTTTTTATTCTCCATGATCATTTCCTCTCACCTTTGATCAGGCTGCAGTAATGCTGGAACAGCAGGAAATGGCCCAGATGCAGACAAGATCCATGACGTCTGTTGGGGAAGTCAGAGGTTGGTTTGATCCTTTAGTCAAACATATAAATTCAGAAAAACAAAAGTAACTTTGCTCTATAATGGCTCCTATTCATTTGAAGTTTTAGTAATTAACTTTAAGGTCTTTAGATCATAATCATTTTGTTACTCAAGTTTTATGTTGACAACACATGTGGAAGAAGGATCTCTGGTCCGATGAGCCCAAAATGTAACTAAATTACCAACATAAATAGTAGAAAACTACTCCACCAGTTAAACATGGTGGCAGCATTATGTTTACATGTATCAGATGGATGGCGTTTAATACAGGACGATTCTTTTAAAGGCGCTGGTAAGGTTTCACCTTCCCAGTGGGCAGTGGCCTTAAACAGACATCCAGAGGGAATTTAGATCACATTTTATTCTTGCTAGAACAGTTCAGTATTATTTAGATCAGAAAGACAGGACATTAAAGATGTGTTTGAATATTCTACTCAAATCAATCCACTGTACTTGAGTTGGTTCTACAGAAGAGAAGAAAATAAATGTCTGTCTCTACAAGTTCAAAGCTGCTACAAGTTTCCCCGAAACAGCTTTGATTGTAGCAGAACGTGGCCCTGCAAAATTACACTATTGTTCTTTTTTGTTTAAAAAGGGTCACTAGAAACAGGTGTTACTTTTTCATCAGTGCTCAGAAAAAGATAAAATGTTAGAAATATATATTTACGTTTTTGGTTGTAACAGAGTATGAACATGGTTAAAGCTGCAGTGTCTAAGATTAAAAGCTGTGGAGTCAGACGTGTCAAGAGTGGAAAACAAAGCGCCAAAATCAAGTTACAGAGAAGCAGCAACTATTTCTCAGTTCTGTTTAGTGGTGTAAATCACATCCATCATGGCGATTCGATTCAGTATCGATTTCCTGACCCAACGACTCGATTATTTTCGATACTCAAGAATACACCACGATATGATTTGATTGTTTTTTTTGTTTTAACCTTACAGACTAGACAATGTTTCAAACTTGAAATAAATCAATGAAAGCTGTAATATCGTTATGCATTTTATTTTTTTTTATTTTTTATTTTTTGAAACAACAGCAAATAACAGAAGTAGAAAAGTTGCATAAAAAAATACTGCAATGGGTGCAATGCAATACCTTGGGCTCCAGACGTCCTCGCCCCCTCCACAGACGCTCCGCTGCTCCTCTCCCAAATTGTAGCTGACGGCAATGGTGCCGCAGACAGGAGGCCAGCTTGTTCTGTTTTTATGACCGAAATTGCGGAAAACAACTCATGAAGTTTGGCCCGCTAGAAGAGCGAGGTGCGCGAGAACGCTGGGACCCTTTTTCCACCTGGATCGCTCTTTTTGGCCCTCATGTCCCTCCGTCGTCGGACTAAACTCGCCCCCTCTTCCTCACCGCCTCGGCCGTATCTAGACCCACAGCATGTAGCACAGACCACGCTTCAATATTGAGCATAATATAAAAATGTCTGTGTCAAGCTTACTGCAACACACTGCTGTAAGAGTATAACGAGGAAGCGAGGTAGGAGGGCAAAATAGGTTTAGCGCCACCGCGATACGGGAGGGAGAATTACGCCCAGGAGCAAATGGATAAAAATAGACCGGAGGAAAAAAAAAAGATGAGTCGATACTCTTGCGGACGTATCAATGCATCGGATCGCTGGCTGTTGGATCGATACATCGATACAAAACGATTATTATTTACACCCCTAGTTCTGTTCAAGGCCTCTACAGCATCTCCGACGTTACAAAAAGTACCAGTAGCACTAAATCTCTGGATAATGTTTGGATAAAGAAGAGCTATTATGGACTTTGAGTAGGGATCCAAACAAATTTTGTGATTCATTAGTTGTTAAAAATATGTTATTAGTGTGTTTAAAAAAACAAACAAAAAAAAGTACAAAAAAACTCTTTCAAAATTCTTGAATTAAACTTGCCGTGTGATCAGATGTGATCTCTGTCTTACGTTTCAGCCCTGGATCCTCGAGGTCCACTTCCTCCTGGTGTCACCATGCTGCCACCCCAGAAACAGAGGGTGCCCCCCCCTCCTGGAGAGGATAACAAGGAGGTAAACAAATGATTTATCTGTGGCTGTTGTCTTTTTTCCTCAACAAACTAACACGTTTTATATAGGCTATTTGATAAATATATCTGAATATTGAATCGGGTAACAAAACTAAAACCTTTGTTGTTTTAGATAATCCTTTCTGCTAGGGGCTAGAACAGAGCTATCTTCATCTTTATTAAAGACCTTTTTCATTTGAACCTTTTCAGATCTGGCAGAACGAGGAAATGAGCGTCGGCGGGCCTAAAATCCCTCAGGTCCTGGAGAAGATCCTCCAGCTGAAGGAGATCAGACAGGAGCAGCTCACCGATCCAGCAGGTCAGTTACTGCCAATGAAACACAAACACTGATTTAAGGAGACTTCCCTGATCTTTTTATCTGTTGTTTTTTCATAGTTGGTCCCCAATATTCCCACTAAATAACACAATGGGTTACCTTTATCATTGACCCCATGTCAGTCCTTCTTCCGTTAAGATATGCAGCTGGGATCGCAGATAAAATACAAAGTGTTATCTGCTTCAGGTTATGCTGAGTAACACATGCCTCGGATTAGCCAGGACTCTGAGTGGCTCTGCTCTGTTTTCATTTGCAGATCGTCCAGCTGCTTTTCCTTTATGTCATGTGACTTTCACACTCTCTCCATCCTGTCTTATCTTACCTGTATCAGCACTTCTTAAAATGTGAAAACGGAGGAAAAAAGATTAATTTATACTTTTATTAACCTCCCATAAGCTGAGTTAAAGGCCGCCTCAGCTTCCCTGTTCAACTCTGACAGCTTTCAGTTTGCTGAGGCAGTGGATCCCATCTAGATGAAGGCTGCACAGTAAATGGTGGAGATGTCATTGTGACATCAGTGTCTGCAGTATTCATCCTGCAAAGGGCTGTTTGAAGTGCAGTAATTCCAAGGGTTATGAGTTAGAATTGTTCATGCTAATGTCACATTTAGCCGGTTGGCCTGAGTCTCCTGCAGACAGAGGCTCTTTATAGATTAGAAATCATGGCTTTAAAAGCTTCCAGTTATAGAAGCACAGATGATAGGGAGAGGAAATAAGCTTAAATTAGCTAAATAAAATTACCAATGTTGTCAATGTAAGTTTTTTTTTTTTTTTTTTCTAACTGTCCTGCAGCCTTAAGGCAGACACTGGATTGAAAGGATCTGTTCTGAACTACCAGCGCCTGTTTATAATTAGAACTGGCAGATTTAGGTTTTATAAATAAATTATGCTACGAAGAAAAATACATTTTCCGCACTTAAATCAGATTGTTGTGGAACCATTGGAGATGTGTTTAATTACAAATATTTTATAGCTGCAGCCTGAGCTGAGATAGCTGAGGATGGATCCATGAGTGGGCTGGCTGTCTGCGCTGGAAGCAGCTTGTTTGAGATGTTTCTGTTTGAGGATGGGGTTACTTTAGGTCAGTGGTTCTGAAACTTTTTCTGTCATTCCCCACTTTGGACAAGGGGGAATTTTCAAGCCCCGCCTGTCCCCATCGCCCCAACACAATGCTAATGAAATATGAAACAATCTTAAAATGTTCCAATTTTATTGAAGTAACAAGTAGTATCTAAATACAAACTATCTACATCAAATAACAGCAAGCTCAAAAATAAAGAAAATAAAAATGCAGCTGTGTCAAAATTTGTATCAAGCTCAAAGATAGAAAAAATTAATGTGCCACTCTGCAATCTGTTAATAAAAGAAAATAAGTGAAATCCATCTGGCAATACAGGTCTATTTATCCCTGCATTAGTGGCTGCAATGAGCCTGTTTTGCATTGCACAGTTTCTCAAAACGGGGTTGCAGGCTTGATACTGCCACTCTCAAGTCATGCTTTGTTTTCAGTGAAGCAACAGCTGAAAAGCCCATCTCACAGAGATATGATGTGGCAAAGGGAAGAAGAATGCACACAGCACACATAGTGGGGGAGAACGGGGTTGGGAGGGAGGAGGCGCCCCACGGCAGCAGGACAAGAAAAGGAACGATACGTGCTTTCCCGTAACCCCCAGATTCCACATACTCCGTCAGCGCTCCGCTCCGCTCCGCCCCGCTGACGTACGTCGTGCGGAGCGCTTGTCTTTCATGGAAATCAATGAGAGCTGTTCCACATCCACCGCTACTCCTCCGCACGTCTCCGTCCACGTACGTCTTCTCCGTCCGTCACCGACAAATTACGGAGCCGAGCTATTTTTTGCTCCGCTCCGGTCCGGCCAGGTCAAGATCCGCAATTGCAATCGCACCAAACAGGAAAAAGAACCTCGACAAATTCCGGTTCGTCAAATTAAAATATAGTAGCAACAGATTGGTGACTAGAAATTATAGCACAATTCTTATAAATATCTAAAAAATAAAAAAAATAAAAAAAATAACACCGTTTATTTAAATGATTGGATCCAAACTATTGGTTATTCACCAACCAGGAAGCAGATTTCTCATCTCCATTAAAATATTTATTTTATACCGAGGGACTTAAAGTTTAATCAAATCCATTCAAAAGAAACTTCTTATTACATGAATGAAAAGAGATGCTGAGTTGTAGAGAACAAGTTCATAAAAAAAAAGCAGTTTTGAATTATCCTTATCTCTGTTACAAAAATCTACAAAAAAAAAATATATATATATATATATTTGGGCAGAAACTGAACATATGCTGGATGATGGTGGGATTTTTTTAATATGTCATATTAAATTAAGCGTTCACAGGGTTCATACAGGAATGAGTGACTCTAATTTAATGCTATTTTAATGCTATTTGAAATGATTTTAATGCCATCAACAAGAACCATGTACACAAGTTATTAGTGTACATGAAATATGGAGCTGTAAGCACAGTTCCATGACTCCTGTATGTATGTAAAAACACACACACACACATATATATACGTATATATATCCTCTAGCTTTTTCTCCGCCTCGAGCTTCCTTTCCGAACATACGGCTTTATAAACAGTTCCACGCAAATTAATAGCGATATAATATATCTGACAAAATTGTTTTTAGAAGCATTTTTATTAAAGAATCATAAATGCAACGATAAACATATTTAATTAATTTTAGTGCCAATTAAGGGCTTGATTAAAAAAAGAATTATGAATTGTAATTATTTTTAATGATCCGCGGAAACCCTGGTTCATCTGGCGCATGCCCTCTACGATCTCCAAGGAACTCAGAGCGGAGCGGAGGGGACAGCGGCGGCTGTAGGCTTTGCTTTGTGTAGGCGGTCTGGAGCGCAGCGGGGCGGAGCGCTGACGGAGTATGTTCTCCAAAAGTCGCTAGATTTGTCGCTAGTCGCTTTTTTGAAAAAGAGTCGCTGGAGGGGTCTGAAATATGGCGTCAAAGTCGCTGAGTTGGCAACACTGGGGCGCGAAAGTTTATTCCGTTACAAATAATATGCCGACGTCACGTCAATCATCATTTTGGTACTTCAGTTCCAGGGGAAATTTTTCTCATATCTAATGTTCTTTTAATTAGACTGCATGTAGGCTAGTAATGATTACTTTGTGGGTTTGATTAGTCTAAAAAGCGGCAACATACAGCTATAAGGACAGTTTTCTCTCACACGTTATAGTCACACACACACACACACACACCGGAACTTGGCGCGCCCCACCTGTCACGTCTCAATTCCCCACCAGTGGGTCGCGCCACACACTTTGAGAACCGCGGCTTTAGGTCATGCTTTAGCTCAGCAAAACATTTCAACTCAAATAAAAAGATCAATTATCTAAAAGTCAATAAAGTACTTCAGGCACTATGCTCGCTAACTCAGGAATTTTGCCATATTTTTTGTCTCAGCTCTTTATGAAGGATCATAACAAGAGGATTTTTTTCAACAAAATATAAATTAAAACACCGGCCTGCTTTATGTCAGATATACAGCATCCATTCAGCTGGTTAAATAAGGTAGAGCTGAATCTTCAGATGGAGCATTTTATTGCAAATTTTGTATTTATAAATCTGTATAAAAATTTCAGAATAACAACACTTAATCTGGATTTTTTTTTTAAACTCGATCAGAGGGAATTATAGAAAAATGTAATGGGATTAATTGTTATTAACCAATTATTGAAATAATCAACTCATTTAGTAATTAATCTGTAACTGGAGTTTAGAGACTCTAAAACAGGGGTCACCAACCTTTTTAAGTCTGAGGGCCACTTCAAGGGTACCGAGACTTAGGAAGGGTGCGACCATTACTGACCCATGAGCTGCAAGGGTTAGCATTAGCCTAAACTTAGTTCATTATCACCATATTTTTATTGTTTCTGTTAATTTCTAAGTTTATTTAAACATTGTCATTATAAAAAATCTGTATAAATGATTAAAAAGAAGAGCAACAGAATAAAATAAAATTTCAAACTTAGCCCACTGGTGGGTTGTTCTTTATTTAGAAGACTCTGAGGGCCCCCCATGTGGTCCTTGAGGGCACCGCGTTGGTGACCCCTGCTCTAAAACATGCTGTTAGCTGAGAGAGTGACGAATTTAGAGCAGTTTTTATACCAAAATTGTAAAAAAGGGAAAATAGTTTAAGATGGAAAAATTTTTTTTGTTCATCAGTATGCTCTATCCAGAACTCCTCAAGTGGAGAAGTTGGTTTCACCTGGTTTAATTGCTTAAAAAGTCTTATTTAAGGAACATTTTGCTATCCGATTATTAATCGATTAATAAAAGAAATAATCAACAGATTAATCAATTTGCAAAATAATGGTTAGTTGCAGCCCTACTTTAAATTGTAATTCTCCCTACAGGTGAATATTACGATGAGGAAGGAGAGATGGATGCGGCCGGTTCTGGTCAGGTGATGTCTGAGACGGAGGACGATGGCCAGATGTCCAAAAAAGATGTAAGTCCTTTTAAAATCTCTGAGAGTAAGCTCCTTCTCCATAGGCTGTGTGTTTTCTTTACACGCCAAATGTTTTCACCAGAAAAATCGCAAACGCCGGAACCGCAAAAAGAAGAGCAAGAAGAAGCGAGCGCTTGAAAAGAAGGAGGAAGCGGAGCAGCAGAAGAAAGAAGGGGGCGAGAAGGAGAAAGAAAAGGAGAAAGGAAAAGATCCAGAGGTGGAGATCGAGTATGTCACCGAGGAGCCAGAAATTTACGACCCCAACTTCATCTTCTTCAAGAGGATCTTTGAAGCTTTCAAGGTGACTACAGTAGATTATTAATTCAGACTAAACGTTAAAAAATCTCATTTGTATAATGACGTTATGCTGTTTTCCTCACATTTAGGTAACAGACGACGTGAAGAAGGAGAAAGAAAAGGAGCCCGAGAAGGCGGAGAAACAGGAGGCTGTTGGAATGTTGAGGAAGAAGGGCTTTGAGCTGGAGAGGAAGGACAGCGACGATAGCGACGAGGTACGAATGCTGTCCGCTGCCACAAACGGGATTATTGTTAGGCTCAGATTAACAGCTGCTGTGTTTCACCTGCAGGAAGCCAAGCCAGATGTGCCAAAGCTGTCTAAGAAGAAGCTGAGGAGGATGAACAGGCTGACCGTGGCTGAACTCAAACAGGTGAATCCATCAAAAAGCGTATAAGATGAAGTGGTACACGTGCTCCTTCAGTCTAACCTAATCCTGATGGGTTTTTTTCCAGTTGGTAGCTCGCCCAGATGTGGTGGAGATGCACGATGTGACGGCGCAGGAGCCAAAGCTGTTGGTCCACTTAAAGGCCACCAGGAACACGGTGCCCGTTCCACGCCACTGGTGCTTCAAGAGAAAGTATCTGCAGGGAAAGAGGGGTATCGAGAAGCCTCCATTTCAGTTACCGGAGTTCATCAGGAGGACGGGGATCCAGGAGATGAGGGAGGCCCTGCAGGAGAAGGTTGGTGTCCCTTCAGTTCTCTATACGCTGAGAAGATTCTCCTCTGTTAACGGGTTGTTATGTGACCGACTGTTTAGGAGGACGCCAAATCTATGAAAACCAAGATGAGGGAGAAGGTCCGCCCCAAGATGGGGAAGATCGACATCGACTATCAGAAGCTCCACGACGCTTTCTTCAAATGGCAGATTAAACCTAAACTCACCATCCATGGAGATCTTTACTATGAGGTACAGCACCTGCCTCTCTGTTCTAAGCCTGAAACCAGAGCTGCATTCACCCAGGCTGTTTCCTGTTTGGTAAATGTTAGGCTGATGGTATTCTCATTCTATGGACAATAATAGATACCATTAAAAGAATCAGATTTTTCAGGCTCATAAAGCCAAACAAATTGACTCCAAACAGTACCAGGCTTCTCTCTTTTCATGCGCAATGATTCTCAGGTTTAATATATATATTTTAAATCTTATACTTCGGTTTGTGGGTTCAGTAATTATCTGCATTGTGTTTTGTGTTTTGCTTCCTTAGGGTAAAGAGTTTGAAACGCGCCTGAAAGAGAAAAAGCCAGGAGATTTGTCAGATGAGCTGCGGATTGCTCTGGGAATGCCGGTTGGACCTGTAAGCTCCCTAACATCACATAAAAACAACATGTCAGAGTTTATTGAGCTCAAAACTAGAAATTTCACATAAAAATTTCACCCATACCTGAAAGCATAAAGATTTGGTTGGAATGCAACACCTTCCTGCAGATGTTATATCTCTTCATATCTTTCATATTTAGATCTAACGGCTATAAGCGTCAATCTGTTTTATTGGGATTTTCTGTGAATAACAAATACTTGATACCATTTTCAAAAACAAGGTGATTAAAAAAAGATAAATAAGCAAAGGAATAAAAATCCTTTTATAAACATTAAAAAAATAATCCTCTTTTTATAGCAAATATGTGCAAACGACACTTCTTCTTAGTATTGATGCCATGCAAAATTAGTATTGTATCTGGATATAGTGTTTGAGTTTTGATACTTTGTGTAGTATTGGTATTTTTGATAACCTCAGTAGCTAATCGAAGATTTTGACAAAAAAAACAGCTACTTGCAATTTTTCTAACAAATAGTGTAATTCTACATTTGATGCTTTTGAAGGCATAAAACAAAAATTTTGAGGGAAAGATGTCGTTTCATGTACAAAATTGTTTTGCACAAGTTGACACACATGAGAACAATACACAGTAATAGACTTAAAACTTCTTCTGGCTATTGTCTGCTCTTGAACCTGAAAAACCTCTCATAAATTCAGAAGAGGTTGAGGTTGTTCAGTGTTTTGATTATTAAATATCACAGCTTAATCAGGCATAATGGAAATGAAATTGAACAATTGCAAATGTATTTATAAAAAAAAAATTCGATCAGAAAATGATCATTCTGCAGGTCACTGTCATTCAGTCAACAGCAAGCTTGTTGTTTTGCACACATTTGTAAGTAAAAATCAATAAAAAAAATAATGAAATATAAGAACATAACAATCCTAGAAATACTGCAATCCACTGCCAGCTAGGAAACAAACTGATTCTTAAAATAAAAAGTGCAGATGTGATTCTTTAGGTTTTTTTGTGACTTGTTAGTAGTTTTTTCACGATCTTGCTATGGAGCAAAAACATATTTTGCATTTGGCCCTTTTTTGTTTCATGTTTTCCCAAACCCAAAGTAAGTCCAAACAGCTTATTAAGTTTGCTTAATGTAGTTAAACCCTCTATATTGATTCAATTAAGGTCAATTGTGAGGCTCTAATTTATATGTTTATATACCGTATTTTCACGACCATAAGGCGCACCGGACTAAAAGGCGCAGTCTCAGTTATGTGTGCCATTTCTGTATTTAACACACACATAAGGCGCACCGGACTATAGGGCGCGTTTTTTATATAAAGGTACATGTCCTCTCAGGTGGATTTTCTCACTTAAAAACATATTAAAACTACTTTATTCCCACTGATCACAGCAAATAAAGCTGCAAGGTGTATTTATTACAAAGTATTATTCAAACCTGGGAACCGGCCGTGAGAGACACATCGCTGATGACACAGGGCTGCGATTACTCCTCTGATACAGTTTATTGACGCATAAATTAACTTAAAACATAGGCAGGATAATAATCTGGATGAACTGACTGCAATGATTACATTTTCAGGTGGACTTTCTCACTCAAAAAGATTTAGATTATTTAGATGAAAAAACACCTGCGGAGGTGAGCCCTGATGCGCTGCGGCCCAGAGGCTGGTGTTGAATTAAGTTTTCAGGTAGAAAAATAGAGCGGGAGCAAAACTGAGTATGATTGTGCTTTATTCAAGTATTTATTACAGAGTATTAATCAAACCCATCAAAGTCATCATCCTCTGTTTCTGAATTAAACAGCTGCGCTAAATCCGACATGCCAGTTTCCCCTTCTGCGCTGTCAGTCACTTTCCGTGCAGCGCAGCTCCTCAGAAATAATGCCGGCTTTTGCGAAAGCTTGAACAACAGAGCCAGCAGACACAGTCCATCTACAATCCATCCGCAAACGGTGGCGTAACTTGCACGGCGCTGCCTTCCATTTATCATGAAACTGTGGTCTCAGTCTGTCATCCATCGCTCCCACGCCGCTCGCAGCCTTACTGTGAACGGCCGCTTCGATGTCGAGCGGTGGAAGCTCCTTTGTCAGACTCCCGGGATAACGGCGAGCACAGCGTTCATTTGATTCATCTTTTTTTCACATCGGCTGTGAGATGGGCACGCAGCGATGGTGATGCGTGGAAAAAACCACCTAGTCTTCTCACATACACCTGCCTCAGCCACGCATCCACCGAGCCTTTTCATTTGCGTTAATGTCATCAGAGCGCTGTCTGTCTCGCTGCCAGCTCCCAGATCAGCTTCTCTGATTGGTTGATGCGGCGCGTCCAGCAGCAAAACTTCAATTTTTCCATCTGAGCTGCAGCAGCGCTTAAACGCTCCCGACGTGCTGCACCAAAACGCGCTGCGGGACCTTTTGCTGTGCCTATACGCGCGTCAACCATTGACTTTGCATGTAAACTCGCTGCTTCTGCTGCACCTGCTGGGTCCAGTTCACACCGATGTCGAGCGGTTGAACAGCGAGCACAGGGTTTATTTGTTTCCCCATGTTTTTCACATCAGCTGTGAGATGGGCACGCATGGAGTTACATATTAACAGCGATGGTGAGGGGTGGAAAAAAAACACCTGGTCTCCTTACATTCAGCCACTCTTTCATCATCTCCTCAATGAGGTGGTCTCAAAAGTCGCAGTTACAACACACATAGGGCGCACCGCACCATAGGGCGCACCGCACATTTTGAGGAAAAAAAAAGACGTTTAAGTGCGCCTTATAGTCGTGAAAATACGGTAAATATCCTTTTGCATGTAGAGCAAAAACGTGAGTTTTGGTTTCATCTGACCCGAGCAGCCTTTCCCTCGTGTCGGTTTTACCCACATGGCTTGCAGCGGACTATAAATGGATCTCCTAATGACTTTATTTGAGCCGTGCTTCTCTTCCGAACTCCTCTGAGTCGTTGAGTGCAGGACCAGCAGTTTCTTAAACCTGTCCTTTCTGTTGCTCTACCGCATTTAATCCCAATAAAACGCATCCGATTTTCTTGCGGTAACGTAACAAAATGTGACGCGGTACAAAGGACGTCGCTGCTTCTGTGAGGTGTGGTAGATCAGCGCTCATTAGGAGTGACAGGCGGCTGCTGGGTGATGTTTATTTCTGTCATTCTGTTTATTGCTGTGATTAATGTCTAGGCAGTAAGAATACGTGTGTTTTCTGAGATGCACCATGGTGTGTTCACACCCACACCTCACAAGAGAATCACTGTTAATAAAACGCAGTAAATATTTACCCATACAGCTTGTTGTATAGACATCAGTGTGTGGCAGGTGAAAATCCTCATCATATGGTGAACAAGCAGGGGATCCTGTTATTCACTGTTGACTGGACAAACAACGCTCTGTGTTTATATCTGGTCACCCTTTCATTGGCAGAACGCTCACAAGGTGCCCCCTCCCTGGTTGATCGCCATGCAGAGGTACGGCCCCCCTCCTTCCTATCCTAACCTCAAGATCCCTGGACTCAACTCTCCCATCCCAGAGGTAAACACCTACTTCAGACTCCTAGTCGCATCTACAACCTCCCAAACATATGGTGTTTTTTATTTTGTGCTCTCTTTCATGTCGTTTTCTGCTCATCAGAACTGTACGTTTGGTTATCACGCCGGCGGCTGGGGGAAGCCTCCAGTAGATGAGATGGGCAAACCGCTCTACGGTGACGTGTTTGGAACCAACGCAACAGATTTCCAGGTCAGAACTATGTAACCGAGGACCAGAGAATACCACACTCACCTGGTTTGGTTTATTTTTACACCCTAGTTAAAGGGAAACTAAGCAGAATAAAAGAAGAAACATTTAAATCAGAGAGTCTAGCTGCAGACCTGCACTGTCAGAACCGGACGCGTATTCGAAGCCTTTGAAAGTAAAAGCGAAGTAAAAAAAAAAAGCCAGTATACTGAAAAAAAAAAATATATATATATATATATATATATATAGTATTAGTATTAGTGCAGGTCTATAGCCAGACCCCTCTTGAATGTAAAGCGAAAAAAAAAAACACTAATCATTTAATTGTTGTTACTATGATTAATAACATTTTTTTTAAACCCTCAGGTGTTATTTTGGTCTCTTTAGCCTTAAACTGTATTATTGAATACAGTTTTTGTTTATAACTGACTAAAGCAAATTTTTTTGCACCAGATTGTGGTAATTCTTAAATTAGACTTGGACAGATTTATTTGTCATTTTGTTTACACAAGTGTAAAACAAAAAGAAATTTCATTAAGAACAGCTATCTAGACAAAGTGCAGCCTTGAAAAACAGTTATATATACAAATGACTGTATATTTACAGTTCTAACGCTTCTGTGTTTTTTAATCATTATAAAATATAATGAAATACAATAAAATAGCCCATTTTACAAAAGATTCAGCAGTAATCCATCTCAGTCTAATCAAATGCTAAATAAAAACTTTAATCAATATACCTAATAATTATTAACATAACTGAGGCTTAGTTCAAATATTGAGCATTAAATTTTTGTAAATATATGCTGATAATTATTCAGCATTTTACTTTCTAACAAAAAAGAGAAAAAAACATTAAAAAAATAAGGTGAAAATAATGATCCTCAGTTAATCAAGCGCACAGAAGTCAATATAAGATGCTAGGCTCAAATTAAAAATGCATAAAACAAGCCGCATTTAGGATTGTTTTTTACATATTTAGTTTTAAAAAGCATTTTGTTTAATATGAAATATCTTTTTGTTATAACTGACTAGCATTAAGCAATTAATCTGGCTTTATAAAGAAAGTCATTTTAGAAATTAGGTTTGTTCTAAAAACAAATCTATAATTAGAGAATTTTGTCCTACACGACTTCAAAGGATGTTAGAATTATCTCTGATTATTTAAATATTTAATGTAGAAATAATTAAATATATAATATTATATTAGCTGCTTATTGTGTACATATGTTGTAGAAATGTTTTTCCTGAAAATACAGTTTTTGATCATTATTTTTAGTTCGCCTCCTGTCCTCTCAGTGGCTGACAGGCGTTTTGTCTTTATGTCCAGTCTAAAGCGGAGGAGGAAGAGGTGGACCGCACACCGTGGGGAGAGCTGGAGCCTTCAGACGAAGAGTCGTCTGAGGAAGAGGAGGAGGAGGAGAGCGATGAAGAAAAGCCAGATGAAACTGGATTCTTCACCCCAGCAGACAGGTGCTGACGATGTTAACTGATTCAAGATGTGACAAAGTGTGACTGTTCTGCTTTGGACGCTGAGGAGGGATTCTACATTCTGTTTTTCAAGGCTTCTCATCATTTTATCAGGATAAGCAGCAAAGAAATTGTTTAAAAAAAAAAAAACACAAAAAAGTTTTTTTTTGTTTTTTTTTTTTTACAGTCTTATGAAATCAGAACTTTTAAATGCTTTTGAATCATGAAGTTGCTTTTTTGTGGTTTCTGTTGCAGTGTTGGGCCATGATTGTGTTTATAGGGTCCTTATGATGAAGCATTCCATGAAGTAATCAGTTTGTCTACTTCTGTCTGTTTCAGTGGGTTAATCACTCCTGGAGGCATCACCTCAGTACCGGCAGGCATGGAGACTCCGGAGCTGATTGAGCTGAGAAAGAAAAAGATTGAGGAAGCCATGGACGGGTGAGTGCCACTAATACCTCACTGCTTAGCTCTTCTGATGAGACCAGTAGGTTGAGCTGTCTAAGATTAAAAAAGGTACATATATATTCGGTACATATAGTGGGTACATATCCAGCTGTAAATTTAGTTCATAACACTAATTATCTATATATATATATTCATCTATTAGTAAGATTCTGTTTATAATGGTAGAAACCCATGTCCATGGAACCATTATTTATCCTGCACTTGCTGCTATTGCACTTCTGGTTAGACCTAAACTGCATTTTGTTGCCTTGTACCTGTGTAATGACAATAAAGTTGAATCTAATCTATATCAAATAGTGCACGTTTATATCCCACAGTGAGATCACATCTTAAAGAGATGGTTGTTAAATATAGTGTATATTTATATATCATTTGGATTAAAAGTTACCTTATTCTTTCCCATTAAATCACTTTTTTTCCCCCTTACTTTAATGTAATTAAAAACATCTGCTTTGTATTCAACCCTCAGAAAAAGATTTCTTTCCTCACACTCTTAAATTATTATAATAATATTTACACAGCTTGAACCTTTTCCAAATAAAGTGAGCTGCCATCTTTGATTTATGTGATCAAGTTTTTATTTAATAGATTAACAAAATAAACGCACCTTAATGCAAATTAAAGGAATATTATGCAAGGCCCACAGCATGATGCTGCCTGCTCCATGTGGGGTTATGTTCAGTGTTAGTTTTCAAGCTTCAAAAGTGATTTTCCGACGTATGTGTTGGACCGACACAAAAGAATGCATGTTGTTAGGATAGAAGGCTAATATATTGTTATTAAAGTCTGATAAGTGGTCTGCTTTCCCACTGTGATACCCCGAGTTAAGACCATATCGGATGCATTAGAGCGTGAGATTATGACACTTCATTTGATTCTTTTTTTGTAGAAATGAGACGCCACAGCTTTTCACGGTTCTACCAGAGAGACGGACAGGGCCTGTAGGAGCAGCCATGATGGCATCGACACACATCTACGAAATGTCGGGGGTGAGAGGGATTTCTAAACAAATTTGAAATGTTGGTCTGGAAATACAACTGTTATTATTCTGTTTGGGTTTTTTTTTTATACATTTATTTGTTCTGCGGTTTCCAGGTTGGACGCAAGACGGGTGGAGGGCAGGAGTCCCAGGGTGTGGAGGTTGCCCTGGCGCCTGAGGAGTTGGAGCTCGACCCGATGGCCATGACCCAGAAATACGAGGAGCACGTCAGAGAGCAGCAGGCTCAGGTGGAGAAGGAGGACTTCAGCGACATGGTGGCCGAGCACGCGGCCAAACAGAAGGTTCCTAAACTACATTCTAACCCTCATGTTTTTAACCCGGTGGTGGTTTTTGATTAATAAACCTCTGCTCCCGCTTTCTACTGTTGTTTCTAACCAGCAAAAGAAGAGGAAGGCCCAGCCACAGGATACACGGGGCGGTGCCAAGAAATACAAAGAGTTCAAGTTCTAGAGAAACGCCAGCACTAGGTTGAGCTGGCCACAACAGGATGTGAAACGGAGAGGGACAGACTCCGATTTCAGCTTCGGAGGATGTTCATCACAGCTCCAGTTAACTGTTGGATCACTGAGGTGTTTTTGTTCCCTTTTTTTTTTAAGAAAAAAAAAATGCATCAACAATGTAGTCTGGCCACATGTCATGTACTTGCTGTCATGTGCATTTCCTGTTTGACTCGTACTTTTTAGGTCTGGGCTATTTTTCCACAATGATATTCTTCTCTGTTGTTTTGTATTTGTAAATAAATGATGCAATGACAGAAACGTCAAATCATCATCTCATTCCTTTCATTCCTGGGTGATCTCTTGCAATAGTTTTAGTTTCAGTCTAACTCAATACATTCTCTTTAGAAATACAAGTTATACAACATTTCTGATCAATTTTATATATTTTTGATAAATGCCAGAAACTGTATGTTTAGAAAAATATAATTGTACTGTTAGTCTGTATCATAAGTGTGAATTTATGTCTATGTTAAGCCATACTGGGTTATTTTTAGCTGGAGCTATTTGGAGCTACTGGTAGGAGGAGTCACTGGAGGTTAAAGGTCAGGGGGTTTTCCAAGGCTACCTCACTGGGTTTTCTTCCTGAAATATGTGGGGAGTTTTTTAGAGAGGGGGAGTGTTGCTGGAGTGTTTACTAGCTATCCTAGTACTTTAAAAAAAAAAATTTGTGGCTTAGTTTTCTTTCTAAAAAGCTAATTAAAGAGTGGCTAACTTCAATTAATTTTTTTAATTTTTAATCCACGATAATTCTTTGAGGGTTTCAGTGTCGCCTTGGTTTGAGTCGATTTCTTGGAGCAGGAAAAAATTTCCCAATTTGGAGTCTTCCTGTGTGAAATTTGCACTTTTACCCCAGTGCAAGTGTGGATTATCTTCCCCCCTCTGTCCAAAAATAGGACTGTTTACTAGCTTAAATTTGTAGCCCTTAAATTAGGCCTGCTTTGTTCTTTTAGGATCTTTTTTCCTACTTCGTGTTGTTGAACAGGTCCAGCTGATCTGACAGTTATTAAACCTCACGAAATGGAACTATACTCCCAAAAAATGCTATTAATCTGATTTAGAAACAGTTGAAACCCTTTTTTTCCCCCACATATAGACATGTTGGTTCAAATTGCTTAATTTCCTTAAATAAAATCATGGTTTACCTTTATCTTAAACATCTGTTTGATGATATGAGAGAACTGTGACATTCAGAAAGAGAAGAAAGTGCAGTCTTTGCTCCTTCAGCCGGATGGCAGCAAAGGACGACGGTATCGGTCACATGCATCAGCCTGAGAAGCATAGTGACCTACATAAGTGGAGCAGCTACATGTTGACTCAGTCACTGGTACACAAGTGTGCACACACAGAGCAACAGCCTTATTCAGACAGAGTGCTTCTTTAACCCTCCTGAAATGGGTTACAAGATTGTTTTCCCGCCAGACTGCCAGCATGCTAAACCAGAGCATCTAATGAATTGTAACTGAAACAGGGTGTCATCATTTTTTTAGGCCTGGAAAATGTCACTTGAGGATTTAAGATGGTCCAGGGTTTGAAGATGCATTCTTACAGTTTGAGATTAACCCTCAAACCTATAATCCTGACAAGAAATCCAGCTGTTCCATCGGTCATCCCTAACATCAGAGATGACTTTCTTACAGCAGACATTTAATTGACTCTCTGTGTACTTTCACTTGATGACTGTGCAGATTTGGAGCGCTGTGTATAACTTGGCCCGGGATAATCCCGTAACCATGCTTTAATCTGCTTGAGTCTAATCTGCTTATCAATGGCAGTCACTTCTGGTAGTGAGAAAAGCGTGTTAAAAAGAGCACCAGGAGGGCTGGCAAAAGTGTTAAACGCATTCAGATCACTGGCTACTATACTGAATTCAAATCAGTAATGGTATTTTATTGATTAACACTCAAAGAAGCAGATTTATCTTAATTAAATTTGGCATTTCATGTGTAATAAGACATTTATAACATGAGTGAGGAAACGGGGGACATATGAGTGTTACTTTACTAATTCAAAACAATACAGTCATTTTTCATCAATTAAAATAATTGGGGTTGCCATAGTGACATATCTGATAAATTGCATAGAATATTATTAGAAATCAGTTTGAATTTCCTTCTTTAATGAAGGTTTTATGTACCTTTGAAGTAAAAAAAAATGTTTCCCCCTTATATAGTATTGGATTATCCAGTATAACCTCTATTTAACATCTCTGGTTAAAATTTAGACCCTCATTAGGCCCCAGTTATGACTGCATCCCCAGGCTGCCAGAAACACATGAGGCTGATGTAAGCTTTCTGATCACAGCTGTGATAATCTGCTGAGCCGATGGCAGACGGCCACGCGTGACGTATGCGACGTTGTCATTAGGTCACTTTATGATTCATGATCAGACTCTGAGGAGGCAATCAGAGCCGTGCCTTTGTCACCTGAGGGTTCAAAACGCTGCACCTGCTTTTTATTCCCAAATCTGGAAAAGAAACAGAGTGTTTTTCTATTGTTGTTTTATTATTTGGCATTACTTATCCAATAAAGAACTTTTTTTTAAAATCTATTGACAAGCAGGCCTATGGCTGACCTAATGTCACATCTGATAGCAAAAAAGAAAACAAAAACCAGGCCTTCAAATAACCCTGCGCACAAAAATAAACCTTTAACTAACCGGTTTTGCACCTTTCTGAGAGCTTGACTACATCTGCATGACTAATGGAAATCTTCCCAGCAACACTTGAGTCAGTGTGCAATTAGAGCCCAAAAGACGAATAGTTTCCCCCCATGGTGTTTGTAAAACAAAAATGCCACAATGTTTATTTATTTATTTTTTTACATGAATAATATATTATGCATAAACAAATGACTGTATACATGTAAGAGGAAACAATACATAGTATCTTAGTACGCAATGATATGAGTAATATGTTGCCAAAAGGCAATAAAATTTTCTGATGCAGAAAATCCTATAGATTTTGAATTATCTATCTATCTATCTATCTATCTATCTATCTATCTATCTATCTATCTATCTATCTATCTATCTATCTATCTATCTATCTATCTATCTATCTATCTATCTATCTATCTATCTATCTGTCTATCTGTCTGTCTGTCTGTCTGTCTGTATATATATATATTTTATATTTATATATATATATGCATATTTATATATATATATATACACACACACATATATATCTATTACTACATATATCTATATATGTAGATATATATGTATATATTTTTAACTTGCATTATGCAAAACAAATGACTGTATACATGTAAGAGGAAACAATACATAGTATCTAAGGCAATGATATGACTAATATGTTGCAGTAAAAGGCAATACAACTTTCTGAAGGAGAAAAATGCTATAGATTTTGAATCATATATATATATATATATATATATATATATATATATATATATATATATATATATATATATATATATATATATATATATATATATATATATATATACACACATATGTATATACAAAACTGATAAAACTTTATGTATATATATATATATATATATATATATATATATATATATATATATATATATATATATATATATATATATATATATATATATATATAATCTATACATCTATTACTACATATATCTATAAAATAGATATATATGTAGCTATATAGAGGTAGGCGGTAGTTCAGTCAGACAATAACAGCAGGGAGGCTTCCTATTGGTCAGTTCCTCTGTAGTGGGTCTTGTGCTCAGAGAGCCGCGTTCCTTCCTCTGACTGAAGAGGCGTTGTTCATCTCGATTTCTGCTCACTCTGCGACTTCACTCACACAAATTTCCGCTTCCTGCACCGATAAACACCAGCAGGAACGGAGTCGACCTCCGAGACGACGTCCGGACGGAGACCACTGACGGTCCGTTTCTCCTGACTGGGTCGGGTCCAGAACTCGGGCATGTTTCTGTTCCTGTCGTTGATTAGCACCAGAAACGGAGCAACTTTCCGTTAGCGCTCGCGAGCTTTGAACGCCTTTAACCCTGCGGCTGGAGCCCGAAAAACGGCGAAACCCTGCGAAGAAGAGAGGAGAAGGACCCAGAATAAAACTATCGACCACCGTTAAGATCCGAACCCCCCATACCCCGTTTAGTTTCCAGCCTCCAGGATGTCGGAGCGCGGAGGGCTCCCGCGGACTGGGGGCGTCCCTTCGCCGCACATGCAGCCCTCCAAGCCGGTCAGCATCACCTCCAACCGGCCCGTCCATATGAACCTGTACGCCACCTGGGAGGTGGACCGATCCTCACCCAGCTGCGTACCGAGGTATGTTACTAAACTGGGGGGTCAGCGATGACTTGTCTTTTTCTGGGGGGGTGTTGAATGTTAAATGAGCCAGTCTGTGTTTACACTGCAGTACACAAACACATGAAGGGAATCTATAGAGATGTAGACTTCATCTCTCTGCTCACATTACAAGGAAATTATCCCCACACTTTCCTTTTTTCCTTAAATAAGCCCCCATAACCTCATAGACAGGTTATCTTGTATTTAGCCTGTAGTTTACCACACATCTGATTCCTCCAGACACAAAAGACAGGTGGATGTTTCCTATGAAGAGGCAGTAAATACACAGCTGTAACAGAGTGGTGGAAAAACAAAGGAGAGCTGAAAGGCTCTGAGATGCTGTATTTTCAACAGATTGTCTGCCTTTTACCTCATGCTGATTATGATCAGCAGTGGATCTGTTTGGTTTGTGTGTGTGCTTGTGTGTGTGTGTGTGTGTACCTGCCTAGCCTTCAGAATGAGGACCATTTTTCCCAATTTCACCATCAAATTGACCAGTTGTTGCAAAGTGGGGATTATTTTGCTAATGGTTAGATTTAGGGCCAAGGTGTCAATTGGGTGAGGGATGCATCGGTAATGGTTAGGGTTAGGCTTAGGGCATAGAAAGGACTGAAAATGACGGAAAATCAATGAAAGTCAATGGGAGTCAACACATGGTCCTCACTACATATAGCAGAAGGAGTATGGGGGTGTACCTGTATAGCCCTCAGAGTGAGGAGCATTTTTCCAGTTTCGCCATCAAATTGAGGACCAGTTGTTGCTAATGCTTAGGTTTAGGGCTAAGGTGTCAATTGGGTTAGGGTTAGGTATGCATTGGTAATGGTTAGGTTAAGGGTTAGGGCATAGAAAGGGTTGAAAATGACTGAAAATCAGCACATGGTCCTCACTACATATAGCAGAACAAGTATGGGTGTGTGTGTCCATAAGGGCAATGCAGCAAGGTCACTCTGGAGGCGAGACACCTTCTCCTCCCTAAGCTCTTAAACAACAGACTGTTTCAGTTTGCTTTAAGGAGAATTCATTTAGTAGGGATCTTTTGCACTTTTTTTTTTTCCTTTTTGAGTTTTTACGGCACTAGTATCGGTTTTATGGACAGTAGGCTGACAGGAAAGGGGGATGAGAGAGGGGGAGAGAGATGGGAGAAAGGACCACAGGCCGGATTTGAACCCGGGTCTAAGGCCTCCATACGTGGGTCTTGTGCGCTAACCTCTGCGTCACCAAATCACGCCCTGCGCTTTTCTTTCGTGAGCTGAGAGAAGATGGATTCACTTCTTGTTCTGTGTTTTTATTTAACCTATATTTATGATGCCTCATTGATAGCCCTACAGCATGAACTGCACACAAGGTCTAAGGTTAAGTGCTGTTAACGAGAAGTGCTGTCTATCCACAGACGGTTATAGATTTCACATCATCATCAAAACTGAATGCGCAGACATGCTTGGTAATCTCACGTTATCTATAGACTTGAATAATCTGCTGCAGATGCAGAGATCAATTAGACAGTGATAAGAGTCGGCCTTATTTTTGCTTTGAGCTATCATAAGACAATTATCACTGTTTTTTTGTTTTTGTTGGTTTCTTGCTCATTGAATGCATCCCATTTGAAATAATCCTAGGATTTTCAGTTCACCAAAACTGGAAGTAGCAGAATGCAGCGTTTTAAGGATCTGATTGATATTAGGAATTGATCCGTACGTCACAGCCTTTCATTTCCTGCATTTTCCTTTGGGGTTTAACTTCTGCTTTTATCAATTGCACTTTCCTCTCTATTTTGGTACCGCATTTACGAGAGAAAAAGGGGAATCTGTAGATTGCTTGGACCTAAAACTGTAAGCTGCTATTGGACCAGTAAAAGCCTCATCTTTGCATTTTTAATGAGCTGCCGTATGCATTAAATGTTTATATTTGTAGCAGAGGCAACATCAGGATGTGTGTCAGGGAGAGCAGCAGCTGTAAAATAAGAGACTACCTTTTAAAAATCCACTATAGAGTGAGCCTTTAGGTGTCTCTTTTAAATCCTACAGTAGCAATTAGCATAGTTAGCACCTAAAACTTTAAACATCAGCCTTTCTGTGGGTTTATTCCTTTTTTTTTGTTCCAGCCTCCTGATTAAGGTATTTTTGTTGTTTACTTTCATTTTAGAAGCATGTTGATTGTAAGTAGGGCTTTAACTAATGATTATTTTGCTAATCAATTCAACTGACGATTATTTTTTCAATTAATCTATTAATAATCGGATAGCCAAGGCACCTTAAAGAAGATTCTGTTTAATGAAATGTAACAAGGTGAAACTAAAACTTTTCCACTTGGAGTCCTGCATAGAGCATATTGACAAACAAAAACATTTTTTTTTTTTTACAATTTTTGTATAATTGCTGCTCTAAGTGGGTTGTTCTGTCAGCTAAAGGAATGTTTTAGAGTCTCTATACTCCGGTTAATGATTAATAAATTACTAAATTGATTGATTTAGTTGATTATTTCAATAATAGATTAATCCAAATAATTATTTCAGCACCAATCGTAATACATTGTCACTAGGTGATCCCAATCATCTACGCATTATTTTCGAAATAAAATGTTAGATTTAGTTTGAACTTCATCCCTCCAGATGTGCCAGATGTGATTTTGACAAAAATAAATTGGGCATTTAAAGGCTCATTATCAGCCCAAAGCGTAATGCTTACTCCTAAATGTTGCTTTTAAACTCGCTTTGAGGCACAGCCTCAAGGATGTGTTTGCTGTTTTCTAAGACTCTTTGCTCGGCCTGCTGCGTTATACACATTTGTGTGAATAAATCACCGACTTTGGACGTGTATTTTTAACATCACTTTGTTTGTTTTATAGACTCTTCATCCTTGAAGCAGATGTGCAAATGCTTACAACCGGCTCTGAACATTAAGCGCTTTCAAACTGGATTATAGAATGTTGGTTGTTTTGGAAGCTTTTTTTCTGCAGCCGCCACGGCCCATCAAATAACTTTGATTTTGCTGCAGTTGCGGCGACACAGACAGTAAGTCAGAGGGAGAAAAAAAGGATGAGGAAAGAAAAACAGGGCTTGGAGAAAAAAAATGGAGAATGGAAGACAGCAGATATGAGAGGAGAAAAAGTGTCTCTATCATCTGCATATAAATAGGATTTCTCACCGGCTTTCAGAACCAGAGCTTCCAGCAGTGGAATAACAGCTAATTCAGATGTTGGGATACATTTCTGTAAGCATTTTAACTTTGTTGCTGCTAAATCTTTGCTGTAGCAGCCAGAACTGACAACCCCCTCCTAATTCGGTGGAGGTGCTCTTGCTCAAACCTCTTCCTGCCAGCCGTATTCTGCATGTTGTTTACGCCGCGCTGTGGGCTGAAATTTCCCTCTTCTTCGCTTTTTTTCTCCAAATCCTCACTCCAAGAAAAAAAGGAGGAGGCGGGGCTAAAAATATGACCATATAAATGTTTATGTTGTATTTTTTATTTTCATATCATGGCTTTTTGGAGTCAACCAAGAGGGACTCTCAGAGAGAAGGAGATTTTATCACATCACATGCAGCCATGAGTGATGTTTCGCTTTGCTGCATATGAGCAGCCGGAAATGTTTGCTGTGAAGCAGATCTGGAATTGAACTCTGACCTTTCTCATGTCCATTATTATAACACAGCCCCCACTTGAGGCCATTTCTCTCATCAAATGTCATCCTCATTCTCCTGTCTTTAAATCCGCCGACACAAATAGTTTCACTGACTCCATAGCAGCTAATTGTTGGGGTCTCCTCTCGTTTCTAAAGTATTTGAAAGCACATATTTCACACATTGTGGCATGCTTGGCATCGTCTCCTCTGCTCAGCTCATCGGTTCTTAGCGGCTCTGCTCCTCGACTCAGTGCTTCACCTCCCAGAGACATCAGTGAATAAAGATCAGCAGCTGTTAGGTAGACTTTCTATCAGGAGGAATGTGCATAGTTGGGATTCCCAGCTTCCAGCAGAGTTTACTTTACTTCCCTGCTGTTGGGGAGCTGCTCTGCATCAAGAGTTTAAGGAAGGAGTCCTGGAGCAGAGCTTGTCACCTTCCATCTTTACAAAGCTGATAGGGAAAGTCCCATGACTGAAGTCCATAGATGGAAACTGGATCTTTGTTCTTTGCTTCATAGTTTAACCATTTCAGTGAAAAGTTAGACAAACATTTAACATCTATAGAGAGATTGACTGTTTTGACGAAAGCGCATTTGTTCAAAATTGGTTAAATCGTGAGACCTACGCTAGCTGTGGTTCAAAGTATTTTATTTTTTATGCAAAAAAAAAAAGTGACAGAGAATTTGGATTTTTTTTGCAGATGAAACCACCGACTAATATAGCGGTCCCGGCTACTTTTCCCACACTTATATGACAAAGAAACTAAACCGTTGGCAAAATATCTTTTATTTTCAATAAAATGTTGGAGGAAAGCACCGCAGCCCCTTCTTTATCATGCTTACCGAGATGAAGCTTTATTCAAACACCACAGGGAAAATTTAAACTACAGCCAGCGTGTCTGTCGATCAGCCGACTGCAGGCTAGCTAGATGAGCAGATTATCTCCCAGCTTATTTCACCTTTTAGCTCTTTCAGTTTTGCGTCATGATGAGTAGATCAAGAAGATCGATTGATATTCTGTGCATCTTGGACTAAAAAAAAACTCAATTTAGTAGGGATGTCCTGATCGGATATTAATTTTGGATATCGGTCCGATATTAGCCAAATAAAACGAATATCAGATTATATTTGCTTGCATCTACAATCTCTAATATTAGCTTGCTGATAGAAACACTGAGCTTCTGTTTAAAGTTCATATATCCTGTTGGTTAATATTACATGGTTGGTTGTTCTCATACCTATTGTTGTTGACTTTTGTTCTTTGTTTTGTTAATATCACTTGATCAAACATTTGCTAAAACTCTACAGCACAAAATAAGTCATAATATCATGATTATCGTATTGGGTCTTTATCAGTATCGGCATCGGATTGGAAATAAAAAAATGGTATCGGGACATCCCTACAATTTAGCTGTTTATTATTTTACATAAATGTGCTATAACTTTATATTATTCTAGTAGCAGTTTGAATGATTGTTTTTTTTAAATATTATTTTAAACTTATTTACTCAAAGTTATCTTATTACAGTCGCACCAGCCCATACCTACTCCAGACAAATAGTAATCTGTGGTTAAACCCTTTTAAATGGAATCTGATGAGAGAAATTAAGCAGCTGTATATCTGAAATAAAAAGCTTTCTACAGCGTTCCTAAAAAGCCGTTTCTACATTTTTTTGGCAATATACTTGCTTGGCCAAGAACATGACGCACTTTATAAAAGTGTGTAAAGTGTGCGTTTCCTAATATTGTCTTAACTTGACAGTCTTACCCAACCGATCTTAAACTGATTTTGACACAAAGGGAGCTGCTTCATGGTTGTTCCCTCCTTATAGATTTCTTCAGTCTTACTTATTTGATTCACATTAATGATCTGTCAGGGTGGAAAAAAGATAACCCGGCTAAATATATAAACAAAAAGGAGATTTTAAGCGATCATTGATTAAGATACAAAGGTATTCAAAGCAACTTTTCTCTACATGGAAATAGTATTTACTCCCTTAAACCTAATAACACAATATTAAGAGGTAGTGATCACTGGAGTCTTTGACATCAAGGAGTTTTAAACCAATATCTTTTCCTCGTCCTTAAATTTTAGACACTGACCTTAACTGGGAGCTGACGTCTGCAGCTGTTTAGACGTTCTTTGTGACCTCGATGTCCTCTCAGACTAATTTTGGCTAACCAGCTTGTTTTCCACTGCCTTCTATTTTGTCCAGTTGTGGAACATATAGGGGTGAGCGATATGGCAAAAATATAATATCACGATAAAAAAAAAAAAATATTTAAAAAATCACAATTTTTGTTTTATTAGTATTTTTGAGAATAATTTGATAGTCTTTGGTCAGTGTAACCAAACCAGTTCTGTAAGTAAAACAGTTATAAAAAAAAAAAGTAGTAAAAATTACAATTCAGCCTAAAGAGAAAATTACATTTTAGCAATTTAAGTTGCTAACACATGTAAAGAACATAAATCCACCTGAGACGTGGAATAGTAGTATTGGAGAAGTATTTTGGATTGGCAGCTCTCTCTCTGCGGATGTTTGAACCCCTCGTTTTTAAGTATCTTGAACGGAAACCATAATCTTTTTGCAAGATAAAAAGTAACTGCTTCTGTTACCTCTTTCCTCCTCCTGCCGTTATCAAACTCCTGCGTTAATATTGCCTCTTTGGGTCCGGTGAGGCTGCCTGTGGCTGCGACGCTGCCAGCGGTCCCCTGTCTGTTTGTCTCTCATACCGTTTCAGGTGCTTTCTGTCCAACTGATTAAACGAGGTCATTTTGTTGCCTTTAGCCTTGATAACCGTGCCAGAGAAAACCTTGAAAATGATTTTGTTTTGTTATGCCCCCTTTTCAAACTCATAGATGTCAATTCTTTGTTTTTCAGCTGTTCTTAAATTTCTGATTATCTTTTTGATATTTTTCAGTCCAGAAAGATGTTGTGTTTAGATTATATATCAAGTCTACTGTTCAACTTTTATAACCAGTGTAATCTAGAGCAGTAAGTGCATCAACATGCTGTGAAAAACAAGAGTTTGTTGACGTTCACCAGGTGAAATGACTGCTTTCACTTTGTTTTGTCAGCTGATTTAAAAAGAAAAAGGAAATAGGGCTGTTTTGGTTACTGAATTCCTGGATAAATTGTAATTACTGATGAAATCATACATTTTTCAACCGATACATTTTAAGGCTGATACCAATTCATTTGCCATCAATCTAGCCTCTGAGATTAAAACTATTAGAATCCAAAGAACCAATTAGCTTACAGTCCAGCAAAATTAAAGTTGATTAGAGCCACAAATATTACATGATCTTTTATTAAAACACAACTTATTATTTACAATTTTAAACAACCAGCTGTTCATTTGTATTTCTAGCTTTTAAAATGAATAAAAACTTAAATGCTTCATTAAGAGAAAACATTCATTTTCTTCTATAGAAAATAATTCCTTAGGTAATAACAAGGAAAAAAATAAACATATTTCTGGTCATTTTAACATCAATGTTTTGTAAAATAATTGTGTTACACAATCTTTCAATTTTAAAAACCCCACTAAGCCTTTAAGCCTGGTATATGTTATACTATACTGAGTCACAATTAAGAGCATTTATAGAGGGTCCAAAGAGCCACTGACCGCTTCGAGCTACAGGTTGCAAACCAGATATTTGCTGCTGATTTTTTTTTTTTTTATGTGCTGATTGTTGACACCCATATTGCTCTTTCTTTTTCCATTTACATGGTAGAAATGACAAAAGGATAACTGTTTCACCAGACTGATATTCAACTTTTCTCCACAAGATTGAAAAAATGGCCCAAAGACAATCAAGAGTGTGAGCACTAAACTGGCTTGTACTGTACATTTTTGTTTTAACTTCTCTTGTTTTTTTGGTTTTTTTGGGGGGTTTTATGCATTTGTGTGTCGTAACTAACCTCCCTCCCCCTTAATGCTAACACCTTTTAAAAGCCTAACCAGGGACGAAGGCTGCAAATTAGCCCATGGCTACAAGCCTTATGTACTTGGACATCGGCCACCTGTTTGGTTGCAATGTTTAATTGTACTGTCCCTGTCAAATAAACAAATAAATAAAAAAATAAAAATTTTGATGAAAAGAATAATTTCTTCACAAATCAATGAAAATATTATTAATTCTTAGAAAATGATGGAAGCAGCAATGCATGCTTCACTTCATGCGCTCTCAGTGCATGGCTGCTGAATCAGGGTTCCTGCGGGTCATTAAAAGTCATTAAAAGTCATTAAATTATATTTTTTTAATTAAGGACTTAATTGGCATTAAAATTCGTTAAATGTGTTTATTTTGGCATTTAAAATGCTTTATTTAAAAAAACTGTATAAAAACAATTTCGTCAGACATATTATATCACAATATATTTGTGTGGAACTAAAAAAGCACATTTCAACAAAAGTGGTTGGGAAAACAAAGAATTCGGGACATGGCCTGTCGACGGGTACCTGTTGGTGGCATTAAAATTATTTCTAAGAGCATTAAAAAGCATTAAATTTGAGTTATTGCAGATAATAAATATCGGCCAATGTTTTGGTCCATATCTACTATCCATATCTAGGAGAATATGCAGTCATCACTGCAAGACTTTGAGTAGAAGGTACCCTTGAAGCTTTTAGATATTGAGAGGCAGAGTAGGTACCAAGTACTACTAATCAATGCATCAATTAACTAATTATAAGCATCTTTAAGTGTCTCATATAAGAGTAATTTAACATTTGGAGTTGGCTCAAAGCAATGCACTTAACAAACATTGATTTTGAAGGAATGTTGTCCTTGTGTGGGAAGGACTAATCAGTTATTGACAAAAATCATTAAAAAAAATCACATCTGCCTCAACCAAAAGTGGTACCATGAGATGAAAAAATAAAGAAACAAATGAGGCTAAAAAAAAAGATTGACTCATTTAAAATCAACCCAGAGCTGCTGTTAGGGACACTGCTGGTGTGAGTAATGCTGGATGTTCTGAATTATACATACATAGAGCATTTGTTTGACTCTTCTGCTGTAATTGCCCTGCCTCACAATGGCGGCTCGTCACATGCCGCTTCTTGAGTGTCGGCATCGCGTTACCCCGAAAACACGGCCCCCTGCGTGCAGAAAGCAAGTGGAAAGAATACCAGCAAGCTGTTGCATTTATGCAAGAACACTCACACTCACACAGTGGGTTGTAGTGATCATTAAGAAGAGCTTGTTGTGCCGTTCGCCTCATTGCTACTCGCTCATCATCTCAGCCGAGGTCTCAGTCTGCCTTCCTAAGATGAAATGTTTTTATTTGCCATCATCCAGCATCAGTCCTCAGGGAAACATGATATTCATAAGCTAACATTATTGACCTTTATCCTCGCCGTCCTGCAGCCCTCTTGCTCTTTGAGTTTGTTTGTCCTTCAGTGGTAAACATGTTAAAACCAGGGAAATTTTTTTTTCTTTAGCAGTCCTAAACTGGTGAGTGGAAGAACCTTTGCTGATGCCTCTTACCCTTTGCTTTCGAGCCCTGCTATCTAAGAAAAAATATTTTTACCCGTATGCTTCTCTGTGCAGTGATCCCAAACGATGGCTCTTTCACAGACCTGTCTGGAAGCAAAACGCTTATGGTGACAAAGTCAGTTCAGGCGTAAATGAGTCCACAGATAATTGTCGCATGCAGGTTACACTGGAAAAAAATAATGTAACCATTTTTGGCATTTACTTAATCATATTTATTTACATAAGCACAATTGTTTCATGTTAGCAGGGTAGGAAATAAAACAATTGTATTAAAGTAACTAAATATGATTAAGCAAATGCCAAAAGCGGTCGCATTATTTTTTTCAGTGTGGCTGTAGAAACTGATGCTGTTTGGATTTGTTTAATGCAAAATATGCACAATTAAAGTGAGAAGAAAAAACAAAAAACAGACAAAAAAAATAATAATTCTAACAATTTACTTAGCACAAATCTATAGCCCGGTGGAGGATAACCTTTACACTACAAGCATAGATTTCCTCCCCTGCAGGGATTTCAGATAGTGCTGCGTTAAGTAAGAATACAGTTTAAAACAAAATAATAAGATTATCTTCATTATTTAATCATAAAGATATTCTTATGAATTTAAATTATTTAAAAAAAGAGATTGTTTCTAATCAATTTTTTTAACATTTTTTAACATATATTTATAATCTTTATTTTGTACACACTGCAGCTGCATAAAACACCCTAAATATATCATCATTGTAAAATCTGGGTGTACAATAGTCACATTGCAAAAGACACTAATTTCTGGCTCACTTAGTTTTTAAGGGTTTTTGCAATAAAATATCTAGAAAGTTGTGAAAAGTTTAATGGCCTCATATGCTCACAGTATGGCATTGCCTAAAGGCCAAAGGTCAGATTTTAGGAAGAACAAATGAGGAATAAAGCAAAGAAATTAGTTGAATCTGGTTTAATTATTGCATTATAAACAAATATCACAATCACATAATTTCTTTTAAATGTCAATGAGACCTAATAAACCTCCAGAATGTTAAAAAAAAACTAATTTACCAATGTTAACTAGTTTATTGTGCCAGCTCTTTTATTAAGTAATGACATTTGTTTTCAAATGTATCTATTACTGATATATTAAGAAAACACAGAATGGAGATGGTGAAGTCTATGATAATATGGAGAAAAAAAAATCAAAACAGAATTTAACATTCTTATTTTCTTTCTGCCTTCAGCATAGCAAACATAGACCTCATATAATAGATAATCTGCCCAGCTTCTAAGAAACAATAAAAGTCATTGGTATCTGTCTTCCATAAAGGTCAGCGTTTCTCGTGGTTGCTGTCTGATGGTTTAGATATGAAGAAATAGTAGTTTCTTAATGATTTTACCGCCTCTTTGCCTATTTCTGTTACTTAATCTGCTAGTACACCTATGCACTCATTGCAGTATTTTTTAATGCAAGGCCTTTCAGAATCTATAAAAGAGAGGCATTATCACTTTTCAGTGAATGAGGTTTTCATATAGCCTGGGTGCCATTCCAAACTTAGTCCCGCCCACAACGTTTGAGGTCGGGAAGTTCGGTCTGGCATTGCTCAATAGTAGCGCGAGTATTCTCGCACAATATCTGGCGGGCCAATCAAATTTTCAGGGCGGGCTTTATACGATGATGGACAGATGATCAACAGTAACGTAATCAACCACGTCACCAAAGCGCGCTTGGGTGACAACAACAATGGCTGCCGCCGGAGAGTTGAGGTGAGTAGATTCTGCTATTAGGTCTGTTCTAGAAGATATCGACAGCAAATTAATTTTAAAAGAGGAAAAGAGAAACGCAATCAAGACTCATCTTCTTATTCTAGGAGTGCAACAGCACGCTTTGATTTTTGTTGACAACAACTATGCGTCGCTTAACATACGTCACGCACTCCGTTGCTCTTATTGGTTGTAGATCTATCCAATTGAGTGCAGAGGCATTTTTTTCCTGGTTCATTCGAAAACACGCCCCATAATCACAGCTCTATGGAGCAGTATCAGACTCATATTCTGACTAGAATTGAGTAGGACTACGTCAGGCTAGTTTTCATAGGCCTAGTTGGAGTACAACTTTGCTACTTCTGTTATTTGCTGTTGTTTCTCAAATAAAATCATAACGACATTACAGCTTTCATTGATTTATTTCAAATTTGAAACATTGTCTAGCCTGTAAGGTAAAAATAAAAATTAATCGAATAGTTGTCAGGAAATTCATACTGAATCGAATCGCCATTATGGGTGTGATTTACACCCGTGGCACAATGAGTGTTCTACCATCTACAGAATAACTGCCGCTACTTGTTTATAACAGATTATTAAAGGAAATATGTATTTTTTTGGGGGCCATACAACGTCTTGAAGAAACAAAAAGTTCTGAATCAAGATTTAGAATAATTAGTGTTGAATTAAAATTTCAGCTAATTTGCTGTACAGTTTGAGAGCTGTCTGCTGGCCTTAAAGAACATGATCACTTTTGTCTTTGACTTAGGGTCAAACGGTTTAACATGTTGATGCAGTTTTAGCCTGTTCTGATTTTTCATTTATTCATTAACCGTTATAACTTCATAGTTTTCCTGTGATGAGCTGTCATCAGCTGACATTTCAAAGCGCCTTGGGCATCTCCCGGTGGTGATTAGCGCATTTCGTCTGCAGAGCTTTGCTAATACCATTGTGTAAGGACATGGCCTGACAGGGCTTATATATACGCTCCATTTGATGATCGATTAATCAGCTGGTTACGATCAGAACCAATCAGACAAGACTGTGGGCGGAGTTTCTGGACATCGGCTGATTTCTCAGCACATCTCAACATTAAAACTACAGTGAAAGTATCTGAAGTTTTAGAGAGAATCATTATTATCCTTTCAGCGACCTTTTAGACCAAATCAACTGTTAATGATTATAATTAAATTAGCAAAACATTAATAAACAGCTTTAATAAACTTAGAAATGGGTAACAGCTTTCTCATTTTTCATGCTGTGGCTCAAAGGTTGCTCTGTTCTGATTTTGAGGTTACAGTAAAATATTTGGTATTAAAGGTAGATTCTGAGCAGAAAGGAAAACCTCTACAGCCTCTTGGTTTCAGAAGCCAATTTAACAAGCGGAGGTGGCTTGGCTTGTGGCTCCTTTTTGTTTCTGCTCCTCTGAGTTATAAGTAGCAGAGAACTTTTCTGCTTTCACGCTGCAGCAGCATAGAGGTTGGACTTAATCAGGGTCATGAAAGTGCTGTGGTCTGAGGAGGCCTTTGTTGCGGTTTGCATACTTGAGAGCTCAGAGAGGGATCACACTGCTGGAAGGAGGCGGGTCATTGGTTCCCATAAGGCAGATTAAACTCACACTCGCTAAATAAATAATTTCTAAGGTGTTGTGAGTCCTGCTGAAAGGGAAAGTCACTAACATTCACTTCACGTTCATGCATTGTGTTACGGATAAAGACATATTGACAGAAGACGGATGATCACAGACACAAAGGGTACATAGAAGGTTACAGACATTGTCCGGTTGAAGCGTGAGGCTGCAGACGATGAGCTGCAGCATTTATAGCTTGCTGCAAAGCCTTTTTTTCATAGATATAAATGTGTTCACCTCTCCAGGTAGGCTGCACCTCTGCTGCTGCTGTTGCACATGTTATGCATGCAAATAATGCATGCATACGCTCTAATCCTTTCCAGCTCAGCTTACACACCGTTTTCCCCCCAGATGATAGCACAAGCTTGTAATGCAGTTAGCACAGATTGACCTTGACACGGAGCACGCGTCTTAGCACTACTGCTGATCTATATTTTTAATCCCTCTCTGTGACGGTTAATCAATCACATATAATAATAGATTGGATTTGTAAAATTTGAAATAAATATCAAAGTGATGCACGTTCAATAAAAAAACATCTTTAACATAATGGAATAAATGCATATGTACAGAGTTTCCGCAGGTCATTAAAAGTCATAAAATTATTTTTTAAATTAAGTCCTTAATTGGCATTAAAATTCATTAAATGTGATTATCGTGGCATTTAAATATATATATTTATATATAGGAAAAGCTAGAGAATGCAAATTTCAACAAAAGTGACTGGAAAACGAGGAATCTCAGGACATGGCTGCAGCCTGTCGACGGTAAAGATGACGAAGGATTTTGCCATGAAATATATGAGAGTCATTGGTACTTGTTGATGGCATTAAAATTAATTCTACGAGCATTAAATTAAAGTTACTCATTCCTGTATAAACCCTGATGAGTTTTAGAATAAATCAAAGTTGAATACTAGATGTATTTATTTATATATTTTAATTAGAATCCTTTCCACCCATCAGTTCCAGCTTCCTAAATCTTTTCATAATGCCAGTCTGATCTCTCAGCCAGTTATGATGGCCGCTTCAGGCTGTGATTGATTGGTCGGCAGCCTAATGTGATCAACCCAGCAGGAGCGCAGGTCGATGCTGCTTCGCAGGGCAGAGAGCATCGAGCTGCCAATGCATCAATGCAGCACCTCCAGATAAACTAAATTAGGCAGGCGGTGTGCTCATTAATCCCTAATCGCTTTAATGAAGGGCCGGTAGTATTGTGCGTCCACGTGTGTGTGTGATGGCGGGGGGGGGAATCTGTGAAACATTAAACAAAGCTTTACTTTCACTATCAACAAACCTAATGCACCATAAAGCAGGTCTGCTGGTGGCTCCTTTTCTTCTTTCTCTGACCATAAACACTGGTTATCTGATCAAAAAAGGCAGGTCACATGGTCAGTCTTACAGGCCTAGATAAGAGAGTGAGCCACGCAATGACCCACTGCTCCCAATGAGAAAATCACAACGTTAAACACAAACAACACACTAATTCGGCTCTACCTTCATTTCTTGCACCCATTTCTCCCTTGCACCCAGCTGATGAGTGTCGACAGAGTTAAATGAGCAACATATGTGTTTGAGGAGGTGTGGGTGTGTGTGTGTAGGCTGCCCTCCTTTGGAAGCCACAGCATGTCCTTGCCTGCGGCTGTGGGAAGTAGAGCACGACGGAGGGAGATAACTGGCGGAAAAAAAGGCTGTAAGGAGGAGAGGAGAGGAGGGAGTGAGGTGAAGTTTGCATAAATGTTTATCCGGAGTGCCACATTTTACACTTGTAGCTGAGAAGACCGTTTAGCTCTGCATAGGGCTGTGCGATATGACCTCAAATCAATATCACGATAAATTGGGCAGTTTTACCTCGATAACGATGCACAATAAATGCTCCGGCTCCTCTATCAGAAATAAAGGCATGTGCAGGAAATGCAGCTGATCTATTTATCATTTATTTATGAATAATTCACATTACATGTTACTTTTAATAAAATTTTTGTACCCATTCAAGTTTAAAGTCGTAGAGAAACGGCCGTTCCAACCGTTGCATTTCCGAATTCTTAATGTGAATCTGATTGGCCGTTTATCAAGGGGGCGGGATTGTTGTAGTGGAAGGTGCGCAAGCAAGTTTCATTGTAGCCGGTTTCCTCAAAGCGTCTTGCTAACCAGTTAGCGACTTAGTGCTAGTAGGTTCCCAATGGGAAATTGCATTGGGACCAAGTAGCACTTAGCAACAACAAGGAACGCTATGGACAGCGAAAACATGCAAGAGGAGGAGAGTTTTGTGTCGGAGATCGAGGATGAGTCTCCTCCATCATACATTTTTTATTTAGAGTAGGAAAGTGGGGATTAAGATGTTGTGGAAGAGGACGCCAGGGCAGCAGAAGCTTGGTTTGGTGTAGAAGGCTTACAGCCGTACATGTTTGAGCCCTTGCCTCGCAACGCTGCCAGTTCTGTTAGCTCTACGCCTGCCGAAGACACAGACGTCCATCCCCGTGAACACTGGGACAAAACTCAATGGGAAAGTAAATTATTTTTATTTCTTATTTCAACCGTTGCGTATATTAGCTGTGACAAATGAATCATGATGCTATGACCAAAAGAATTTGATTGACAGATGACAATTGATATATGATTGGCCGATTTTAGGTGTACAAGCTGACGTATAACTAACTGGTCTGCATAAGATAATGGAAAAGCACAGATTTAGAGACGGGTATTATTGCAAATGCAATTAATGTTTCAGCCCTTGTAGAAATGCTGATGATTTTACCTTTCTTGTTTATCATCCTCCGATTCTACATCAGAGGACCTGAAATATGTCTTATTAGATATGTTTCATACCTGTTTTGTTGCCATAGAGCTCTGGGTCACCTAACGGACAAATCTGAACCTCTCAAGTTACATGGCCTAGTTTTTGAGAAGAGCAGCTTGCACAGAATATTGATACTGATGCTGCATATTAACCTGAGCAATGATTTATTTTATATCAAATTAAGCTAAAACTTGGGTTAAACATTATGCACTGTTGCTTTTATACAGAGAAAAATTACATTAATTAATTCTTCTACAACCGCACGCATCAAATGTTGCTTGGGTCTGATCGCGAACCAGTTTTGCTGGTACGCCTCTGCACCGTTGGTCTGGAATTTCTAGAGACGCACAGCAGTTTCCCGCCAAAGCGCAAGGGGGAGCCTATTCGAGAACTCTTGAGAACTACGACTGCGCCGGCGAAAGTGTTTATCTTCCAAAAAAACAACGGAGATGGATCTAGAGTTTCTAGACATAGAAGAGGAACAGGTTCTGTTAATGGAATTGGCAAAAAGACTGATTAACCTGTCGTCGTAGTTGTCCAGGCGCCTTTTCTGTAGTCAGGATTTTTTTGAGGTGCGCAAACGACGGTTGCAGAACCTCTGTGCTGGGGGGCGTGGTCGCGCACAGAGACAGATTTGACGGTTGCAGAGGATATGCGTCAGAAACATAAATTGGCCTTAATTCTACACAAAGTAAGGGTATGAGAGGAGTTGATCTTGTGGTTTGATGTGTTTTTAGTGGCTATAGCAAACATTATTAGAATTTTTATGGCTGCTTTATATTTCACCTTCGTGAAGCTGATTCAAAAGGAAATCATTGTTGGTTCTGTTAGAATAGATCTCACCAGTGGTTTCCATTTATACCACCTGAAAACATCTCCATCAGTGCAGCAGATAAAGCTTTTCCTTTTTTTGGTGTCTAAGAATGCAACCACATCAGATTGCTCAAGACGCGAAGCATTTTAGAAACAGGAAGGAGGAAGAAAAATAAAATGTATTTGGGTTTCTCAATTCGGCTTACAGTCAGATGTCTGAGTCCTTTTCAAAACAATCTCTGTTTATTAATCAGATATTCTTTATATTAATGCGGGCTGTCAGCTCTTAGCGCGCCGCTCTCTGTTCTCACCTATGTCAAAACAAAAACAAAACACCTCAGTGTTCCTGGATCTGCTGCTGAGCTCCCTCATCTGCTTCCTGCAGCTAATGGTGTTGAGCTGCTACGCTTTTGCTGCTGTGCTCTTTCTCACATGTTGTGTTGGGTTCCTGTCAAATGAATAATTTTAAGCATACATTGCTGTTCTGCGGAGCTTGTGTACAGGCTCTCATTGTTGCAACTTCTGTCACTTTCTCTAAAAAGGCTATAGTCTCTTCTTCTGAAGAGCCCCACTGAGTGTTTTGCTTTTCTGACCTGCAGTTTCTGTTGCATTTAGCTGCGGCTGCTCTGTATTGATAAAGCAGACGTCGCATCATTGTGTCTATTCTGCTTAGGGGCTGTAAACTCATCTGCACAAACTGCTGGGTGGCTGCTTAAAAAAAGTGTTTGGATGCTAGAATTAATTAAAGACAAATGATAAGAATATATATTATTATGAAGCAGATATGATTTGATTTGAACTTAAATAAAAAAAAAAGAGAGAAATCCAGTCAAATTGGCCTTTGGTGAAAAATGAAATGCTCCATCTGTGTTGACAATAAAAGGGGCTTTAATCCCAGTTTTGGTTCAAATTCACTGCCATCAAACAACATAGATTGCTGCCAAATCTAAAGAATGACTACTTCAGTAAAACCTGTTGGACAACATGAAGTAGGCCAAGAGAGCTCAAACAGCAAAACAATCTTACCTTTTCTGGAAAAAAAAAAACGGACTTATGCGGAACTAACTCCATCTCTTAATAGCCATAAAGTCATTTCTCAGGATTCTGACTCCAGCAAACCACATTTGAACCAGATGTGAATCTACCAAAGAGTGGCTGTTACACATGATTACAGTGGGCCTCAACACCAAACTGGTATCTAAAGCACTGCAGGCCTCCCCTGCTTTAAATAAGGTCGGTGCTCATGATTCAGCCGTAGGAACAAAAAGCTTTAAATAATTTCCAAGACTTCCTGAAATATACTTTTGGACTAACAAGATTGGAAAATGGAACCGTTTTCAATGGTTTGTGTTCCTTTTTAAATCTTTGCCTAGGCTAAACATCCTTTCTGAAAAAATATGGATCATATAGAATATGGTGGTGGGAGTGTTATAGTCTGGGACTGTTCTGCTGTTTCAGGAACTGGATAACTGCTCCTAATGATGGACTGATTCTGTTCTCTCTGTGTCTAATGTCCGGCCATCAGGATGTGACCATAACATTGTTTTATGCCAGAAAGTATTCCTCTAATTATGTTTTTCGTTATCAGGTTGATCCAAATAAATCACTCAGCAAACATGTAATAAAAGAAACAAAGTCTGTTTCCCTGTTTTTATGCTTTAAGACAAATAATCACTTCAAATTTTTGCCTTTTTTAAATTTATTTATTTCACTTCCACTGCAGCCTCTGATTTTTGTTTATTTAATGCGTTTTTCTAGTTTTAAATTAATTGAATTTTGACATTTCTAATTTCAAAGCTTAAAAAGTGTTTTTGGACCCATTCTTACCCAAATAACAATTTGATCATCTAAGTTATATTATAATGAGCTTCAAGACACTTTAATTTATTTGTGATTCTGAGTGTTAGAGCCATTTCCATCGTTTCTTTTCTGCCAAACTGATCCCAGTGCTAAACAGGTGCCAGTGTTTGCTTGCCCCCAGTTCTATTGTAATAACAAACTATGGCACAGAAACACTTTAACATCTCAGCCTGCAGGACTAAAGAAAGGCTTTTGTTTGAAAATGAGGTGCGAGCTCTTGGATACGTGCAGCCAATCAAAACACAGCAGCGATTATTTTTAAACCTCCAGAGTGACTGGGCGTCTCTGAGCTGCGTTTGCAAACGGAAATTTTCTCTGCCTCCATAAATCTCATTACCGACTCATTCCTTTAACACCACTGGCCTTTAATCACATAATGCATGTTTTACTAATGTAATAAATTCCTCCCTAAATAAAAAAACTTTGAGTGGCTTTTTGTTTGGTTTTGTTCATTAGCTTTCACCTACATAATCTGACTTTTCATATATTAATCTGTTTACTTTAGCTGTTAAATGTAATAAATATTGACCATTAGAGAAGGTGAAGCAATAGATGTAGTATAACAATATGATTAGTTCTCAAAATCTAGAAATTCTTCGATTTTTTTTTGTTGTTTTCCAAAGCTAAGGATGGATTACATCAGGAAACAAATTGTGTTTTTCTCTTTAAATGCCGGTGTTACATTTGGATCCATTAAATAAACAAGAAAAGATTAATTGAACCCTAAATGCTTAATAACTTCACAGAAACACTGATGTTTTGGAGAAAAAAAAATGAATTTTTTTTGTTAACATTGAGTTCATAAGTTGTTCTTGCCAGGAAAGTACCAGGAAATAATGTTGGACTGATGCCATTTTTTGTCCCCGATACTCGATACCTGGCTGTGCAGTAAAGGCTGATACCGATACCATCTGTTTGAACTTGTGGTGCGTGTATATATGAAGAACTGCATACTAATTGGATGTAAAATAATTGCCATCATGGCTTTGTCAAGCTGCTGCCTACCTTTGTGAAACAGAAAACAGACTGATACAAAGTGAATCCAGTAGAACTTTTTATTGCCTACCTGGAATGGGTGACAATAATTGAATAACTTTTGGCTCTCAAAATGGTATCGGCGCCCTATTTGTCGGTACACGCCGATACCGATATCCCCATTTTAGTGCTGGATCGGGTTCCTGCCCGATACTGTTATCAGTGCGACACTACCAGTAATTAATGTATGAATTTGTCAAAAGGTTAAAAACAAATAAATAAATAAAGCGGCCCTTATCTTTCCCAGTATGGCTCTCCTCTTGTAGAAAACCAAAATGTCTCTTTTTCTTCTTTAGTTGGTTCTAACACCAACCATGGCTAAAGTCTCCACCCAGCGAAATGCGGCACTGCTCCATCATCATGCAGACTTTACCAGCTGAATGACCTCCTCAGTCTTTCATCCAGTTCTGCGGAGGCCCACTAATCAGCCCATCTGTTGATAATTGTGGGTTAAAAGCTGAGAAACATCTCAAACATACAGACCACTGTCCTTTGAGAGGTGAAACTGGAAACCATTACTACTAGAGAGAACTATTTTTTTAATTAACCGTACCAGAACCTGTACAAGCTTTAAAGAAATGTTGCATTCAAATTTTTTAAAGGTCAACTTAAAAGAAAAAAAATTGAAGTTAACAAAAAGATTAGATTATAGAGATCGGTATTGGCCAGATCGCTGCATCTCTGCTCTGCTGTTCCAACTTGTCTGGTTTACAAAACAAGTTTGAACTGCTCTTACTTATTTTACTTCAAAGCATCGGTTTGTTCTCTCCCATAGTAAGCAGAAACCCATCTCACACAGATTGTGTGGAATATGACAAACAGGATTTACATATTTAATCAGTATTAATCAAGAGATTTACCAGAAAATAGCCACGATTCCTAACAGTAGAATGTGGCTGGCTAACACCGCTGAATATCATGAGGCATTAGTTAAAGGTGATTAGTTATGGTTAAACAGAGGGTGATTATACACTGAATGATGGCGCTTTAACCAAATAGATATTCAGTCTGGATGTCAAACGAGCGGAAGGCAAAGAAAATCTGTGTAAATCATCCACGGATCATGAAGCTAGACAGATGGAGGTGGGTGAGGAGGGCACTTATAGTGAGGAGTCTGAGAGGGGGGGGGGGGGGGGGGAGAGCCGAGATGGTGCGAGAGAATAGTATAAGGGGCGAAAAATGGGAGATGGTGAATGAAGGATGAGGAGGGGGGAAAAAATGGGTTTAACAGAAAGTGAGCAGATCAAAGCCGGGATGATTTAGGGAATGATTGGGGAGCAGCTGGGACAGAGACATGAGCTGATAGAGAAATTATCTTTTTTTTTCCCTCTTGTGGGCTCTTCATCACCTTTTCTCCTGCCTGCTTCCTTTTGTATCGCTCGCCTCCTTATCTCTCCTCTGGCATTGGTACATATGTTGTTGATGATGTCAGCTGGAAAGTGAATCTAAGCTATTTGTGTTGGATGCCGTCCACCTTCTCCTGTCAATTCCTCCCGGTCTTTTCTCCCTCCCAGAAGCAGCGTTGCAGCTCAGCCCCACAGTCCCTACAGATCGGCTGCATCCAAAGCCCTTTTACGGCTGTTGCCTGTTTACAGTCTGCTTTGGATCTCTGAAGAAGTGTAGCTTCATCTGTTTTCATAGATTTAGTCATGGCTTTCTTCCCAGACCTGCTACGTCATACCCCTACCATTTTAGACCACCGTAAATCAATACTATACTCTACACCTTCATCAAGGCATAAATTTGACCGTCACGCCTAACAAAACATAAGCCAGGTTAATTAATAAATAACTTCTTTCATTTTCGAAGGAGAAAGAAATTGTCACACATGGCTGCCCGAAGCTCAGGGCAACAAAGCATGCGTGTAAGGATTTCACAAGCTAATATTATAGACATAGGAGTTCTTGAATATCAGTGAAACAAAGCAGATAATTAACAGCACGCTCACTCGCAAGATAATGAAAACAAAGGAGATGCCCACAGCTTTTCTTTTTTTTTCTGTTTGTTTGGCACCTTTTTTTTTCCTGAAGTCTGACAGCTTGGAGCCAGAAAAAACAAAACAAAAACAAAGATGAGGGTGAATGCTCCCACTTGGTTGGTAGTTTGGATTCTATTCCATGATCCCCAATTTATGAGGGAAAACACTGAAGGGTTTATTCATAGATTTAACTAAAGGCAGCCCTTTTAGAAAGTGTTTGAATTTGATTTTTTTTTTTACGATTTACAGACAGAATCCTGGGTACCACACCTGTAATGGCTTGCCTTGATCTGTTTTGCATATCTCAGAAAAACAAAATTCGCCTCGGGTTATTAATTCTGTTGCATAAAGAAAGAGACATTTCATCAGACTAGGCATCTTGATGGAGAAGTTTCTCCATAAATAACAAGGTTATACTAATTACTATTAACTACATTTTTAACAGGAATGCGTTTTTTTTCTAGTAATCAGTCTCAGTTTCTACAAAATGTCACATCTAAAGCCACATCTCTGTGTTTTTCAGCTGACAGAGAGAAGTATCAGTGGTGGGTGAAAGCTAAGACCAGAAACTGTTCACACACCACTGTTCATTTCATGTCTTCATTTTTTCACGCTGTCAAGATCCCGAGAGGCTGTTTGTTATAACTTGCTTTGAGGAAGCTTAGGGTTCCAGCACAGGTTACCATGGAGACAAACCCAGATGGGAAGTGAACCAGCTTCCTCAAACTGGACTTTTGGAGCCTAAAGTGGATCATGTTTGGCATACGATCCAACTGAAAAATGCCTTGCATGATATCTGTAGCAGGTGAAACTGGGTGATGATTCCTTACAGCTGCACCTACGCATGTCCCACCAAAATAGACGACAATTGGAATGAAATGTAGTGAGTCAGACATGAAGTGAGACACAAATTGAAACATTCATGCTTTTGGGAACATGCAAACTAATGTCTGGTTCACACAGCAAAGATTTTAAAATTGTGAAGGGATTTTTCAAATCTGTTCAAATCAGTTTATTTGTAAGGCGCCAAATCACAATATATCTAATTCCAAAGCACTTTACTGAGACAGCTCCAAACATATTAGATTGGTTCAAAGTTTTCGATATAAGAGAAACCACCTGACTGCATAGACACATTTATTCAATAGCAGTCCTTCACGCCAATGCATGTGGTGACAGTGGAGAGAAAAACTCCCTTTTAACTGGAAGAAACATACAGCAGAATCAGGGTCCGTGTGAGCGGCCATCTGCCAAGGCCGATTGGTGTGCAGGGAGACAGAAGCAGAAATAGAAAAAGAAGCAGAGATACAAAAGGCAACTATTGACCAGCTCCACACCCATCCAGGGATTTACAAACAGGCCAAGCTACAACATCTATAAACAAAGTTTATGGCAGAAGCACTGCTGATATTTCCCTCTGGGATGGAGTCGCAGGTAAACAGAAACAGATCAGATGAACCTACTATTAGCTAAAATGGGAGGATAGAGATAGAATGAAGCAGACTGATGAAAAGGTGTCTCCATGTCTTCCAGTAGTCTAAGCCTATAGCATCATCACGTCATGATGATTAAAAAACAAAAAGATAAATCAGATTGAGGAAGATGACGGACTGCAAACCTATGAAGATCAAATTCAATAAACGTGACCAATGAGGAAGAAGCAAGGGAGTAGCTTTATGGACAAATTTTTGATGTGAATAATTATTATCATAAGAAAAGGCTTTTATTAAAGGACTTCTGATTGGCTACAGGTCACATTTAGCAGGTTGCATCCTTGTCTGCATTTAGGGAACACGCGATAGGATAGTTGGCCAAGACAATCTAGCATGTTGGATCATGGGGTCCCAGGGGTCCCTTCATTCTTCCAAACAGAACAGATCATTACACACCACACACAGCAAGATTATCTCATTTGATTATTTTAAGAGGCATCATCATAATCTGGGCGTCTCTAATGGGGAAGATGGTGCAAAAATCACCAACTAGATGTTACACCATTAACCCTTATCCTTTGTTTGTATGGAATTTGGCTTGTTTAAACTTAAAGATGGAAGAGGAGTTATTGGTTGTCTAAGCTTTGATCAGAGCTGTTTTATGTTAGATTTCTGGTACTCTAATAAATTTTGGATCTTGCGGGTTTGGTAGTCCCTGGATGGACGCTTATCTAGCAGCTGTTATACCGGTGATAGTTCTTTGTTCTGGGAGTCATCTTGCTTCCTGGTTCAGGCCCATGAGCTTCTGAAATTTTCCGTTTCCTACCGTCTGGAGAATTCTGTTGTTTTTTTTGTGTCCCATTATGATGGAAAGCTAGCGAAAACAATCATTGAAACATCTGTGATTTATGTACAGAAAGTGAAACCTTTTGGCAGAAGAATCCATTACAATTTATCACATTATTATTATTTCTGTCTCTCGGCTCTACTAAAAAAAAAAAAAAACCTGGAAGAAAAAGCTAAATACATTTTAAAAATCACAAAAAATATTAAATAAATACATTCCCTTAAAGGCAACTTGATGACTAGGTCATTTTGGTTTTCATACTTTCCTTTTCCACAGGTCAATTTCAAGCCATTAACCGCAATTTGTCAGTATTGCTGAAAGCCTTTCCTTTTCTATTCAGCGCTGAGCACTTATCCAAGCGTTTACGTCGGCGTAATAGAGGTGTGTTTGCTATCTGTGTGTTTTGGCTCTGTGATTGGATATGTAAGCCAGGCCTGATTTTTCATTTTCCAACCCAGAAGTAGATCAAAGCTACATGTAAAGCATACAGATGGCAACAATACCCTCTGGGGAACAAGTGCAAATGTATTTATTTTTATATACTGTCTTTGCTCTATGAATTTTTCTCCTATCCCCCATTCTTCCTGTTCACTGACTCACTACCATTATATTCAGGAGCTATGACTCAACACATCCCCCTCCACTATCCTCTGGTTTCTCTTTAAATCTTCTCTTATTTTCCTTTCTGTCTCCTCCCTTTCTTCTGCCAAAAGGTTTCACTTTCTCTACACCAATGTCTGCTGTTTACTTCTTTTCTCATCTATCATTTCTATCCATCTAAACTTTTGAAGTCCATCTTGAATTTGATTGTCAGCTGACATGTCACAAAACGCTCAGTCTCACACAATCACAGTCTACTCTTATCTCTGTCAGAACCCAGCATCAGCAACCGCCCACGCACACTAATGTGCGTACTAGATGGCCTCGTATAAAAAAAAAAATCCAAAATCCGAATGGCGCCCACACCTACGTGCAGTTGCATGCTCAAATAGTTCCCCTGCTGTGGGCAAAAACACACTGCAGGGATTCGCATCACAGTTTAAGACTGCACACATGCAAAAACACACAATTTGCTTCATCTGTTATTGACCTGCTTAGAAGAAGTTGCTTTGTTCTTTATGAGTAACTGGCAAACAGGAAAGCCCCACCACAGCACATGCTGATCATGTGGTGCATCGGATTGCTGTGAATGGAGAACACAGCCACCTTATGGACAACCTGTAACCTACTCATGCCAGCGTTCAATCCCCCCCCCCCCCCCCCCCCCCACTCTGTTTCAATGTCTACTTTCACCCACACGTTTCAGAGCGACACATACATTTACACTGGTTTTCAGCGAAACGCCCACACGCATGTGCTGGCAGACTGATGTGCTTATTCATCGATGAACACACACATGCTTGCGTAGGAGATCAGCGAATGCCAGGCAGGCAGAGGCAGCTCAGAGAGCAGAGCCCATGAGTGTGTGTGTGTGTGTGCTCACAGGTTGGAAGTCTTTGGGATTATGTACGGTCGCTGCTCGGATATCTGGTAGCCGCTGGGAACTTCACACCTTTACCAAGTGTGCTGGCAATTACTTTATTTATTTTAGTTGGATCAGAAACTATTTTTTTCATTAGATAAGATGACAAGGTGGAGCAGTCCACTATATCATATAACAACCGCCATCCCAGTTTTGGTGGCGTACCATAAAGCCAGAGAATTACACTGGATATTCAAGTATGCTATGATATTTGAAATATTTCTGATATGACAAAAAAATCTATGTTTATGTTTATGGTTTCTTTATTCCTGGACTATTTTCCCATCCTACTGAGCTACAGCTAATTCTGATTGTATGATATTGGATGTACATTAAGAGCACCTGATTAATATCAATAGATCATGCATCCAATAGGGTGTTTCTGTAATTTCTCTACTACATGGTCAATACAGTGCGTTTCCGATATCGACATAAAATATATAAAAGGCAGAAAAACTGCCCAGAATGCCCACAACAAATGCATAAATGATTTTCTAAAAAACAATAATTTGGCCAAGCCCATAAAAATCCTCCAGTATAACATTTAAAACACATTTAGTTAAAAAAAAAAGTAAAAAGCTTTTATTTTGGGCAACAAGCTGAACATATTAAATCGACGTTTGACCGGGTGATTGTATCTCTCTCCTCCATCTTTCTCAGGCCGTAGCCTCTTTCTTCTTTCATAGTTTCTCTTTTCTCTTGAGACTAAAAATGTTCCTAACAAAGGGCTACACGGTGGAACTCTGGGCGGCGCTGTTACCTTGCAGAAAGAAGGTTCTGGGTTCGAGTCCTGGCCCGGGGTTTTTCTGCATGAGGTTGCATGTTCTCTCCGTGCATGTTGGGTTTTCTCCCACAGTCCCAAAACATGACTGTTAGGTTAATTGGCTTCTCTAAATTGTCCGTAGGTGTGAGTGTTTGCAGTGTTGTGTGTCTCTGTATTGGTCTGTGACAGACTGCTGACCTGTCCTGAGTGTCCCCCGCCTCTCGCCCATAGACGGCCAGAGATGGGCACCAGCCCCACTGCCACCCTGACAAGAATTTAGCAGGAGAAAATGGAATGATGAACTTTCCTCATAAATCCTTAAAATAAGAGTTGTTTTTTTCTTTAAATCATTCTGTTAAGATCCCTCCCCCCTTCTCTGTCACTCATGCCGCAGCTTCCCTTGTCTCTAGTCTCTGACTTGTTTTTTGTTCTGTTTCTTAAAAACAAAAGCCATTTTTTTATTTTTATTTACAGATCCAACCCTTTTTAAAATTCATCTATTCTTTTTTTTTTATCTGATAATAGTACGCATTAACAACACCAACACCATTTCTTGTGTGGACCAAGCCTTTATCACAACAAGGTTCAGGTCCGTCAAAACCAAATTAGTCAACACACTCATACAAATCACAGGACTTCCCTTTTTTATTGATGACTAGCTGGTGCTCTACTCTTTTATGTACCGGTTTTTTTGTTGTTGCGAAAAGCTTGGTGCTGCAGTTTGCTCTCCTTCTACTCTGACTGCAATTTAAACAGCTGTTATGGCCAACCGCTTTCTATGCGGTTACCGTAATAATGGTTTACACCCAGCATTTTGGTCCTCATTCATCAAACTCTTAAACTGCCGTCATTGGCGGGGGGCTGCGTTTACACGAGAAAAGGTCGTCAAAAACAGGGATGATTGGTCTCTCGCTGTCTGTGATTTACGTCATCATTCCTGAGCCTTTTGTTGGGCTTGATTCAGCTTTATCCTGAATATCAGTTAGGGACAAATCTCCCTCCCTGTCAAGCGAAACAAAGTCGCTACAGGGCTGACCTCTTTTGAAAGGTTTAGGTGTTAATAGGGTTATAATTACAATGTCACTTCTGGCAAAAAAACATAGACATTTAGGTCAAGATAGTCAACATCTCTAAGGTTGAAAGCTAAACAGGATAGTTTAGAGCATTTTTTTATCTGCAATGGTTTTTTTTTTACCTCTCTTTTTATCTAATGCATTTTAAATTTGAGTTCATAAGTTCACTAATAAATGTTGGCCAGTACTGTTTGTGAAACATCTACAACTTGAAATTATCTATTTTCATATCTAGAATATCATTAAATACTGAGAACAGTTCGTTTATCACAAACATGCCACGCATGACGACTAGGGGTGGGTATTGGCAAAGAAGTCACGATTCGATTCGAATCACGATTCACATGCCACGATGCGATTCTATCACGATGCATCACGATACTTGAAATATTGCGATGCATTGCAATATTTTCACTGAACACTGTAGTAAAAGGATACAGCCCTTACCAGTGGCTGACTGGCTGGGTATGATCTGGATAGTGTCTTCAATTGATACATAACTGAAAGCAACCGAATTCATACATAGCTGTATTTATTGAAATGACTTTTGGAGGTGTTGCCATGAAAACAAATACTGGACAGAAATATTACTATTACCGGCGTGGACACACTGACAAAAAGATCTTAGGATTCATCAAACTTAAAATAACAAAATAAGGATAATCAGTGCCGTTTACATGGCCTCAGTGGTCCTTCAAACCAATGAAACGAAAACATTAAAATGTTTCAACTTGAAAACTGAAATGATAAAAAAAAAAAAAAAAAAAATTTTTTTTTTTTTTTTTTTTTTTTTAATAATCGATTCTTGCCTTCAAGAATCGATGCAGTAGATCACAACAATTAGAATCGTGATGCATCGATATGACGATTATTTTGCACACCCCTAATGACGACCCCATTCAGATGCTTTCTGAAAACCTACTACAAGCAGCAAGAAATGACTTCAACAGTCTTTTTATTCCAATATAATAACCTAGGCGGGGATTTCAGCCAATGGCTACCTATGACTTAAAAAAGAAAATCTTTTCCAAGTATGAATGATTTTAAAAAATATTTTTTCTATATTATCGTCACTTCTCCTTCCTCATGAAATTCTGTCTATCCTCACTTTGCAGCCTGAAGTGGCTATGTGGTCCTGGATTCGATATCTATCTGATCTTTTCAAATGCGACCTGTGTCTGAGTCGCATTCATCCGACCTGAATGTCAATAATACTCAACAAAGATCCCTATTCTACATCCTGCTATGCAGAAGCAGAAAGAAGAACAACAACCATGGCGGACGATAATCTGAAGAGCAGTCTTCATTTTTTCACTTATTGAAAAAATTGTGTTGTTATTGAACTGGCTGAGATTGGAAAATAAATTAAAGACTGCAACATGGACTCCGGCACTACCGTCCACGTTTATTTCCATTAACACAGAGCATTTTGGCTACATGTTACGTCCTTACATTCTCTACCGCGCATGCGGGACACTTTGGTTGTGTGGATGTAGTTCACATAGTAGATCTCATACAGGTCGCATATATTTGAAAATGTGAACAACCACGCAAAAGAATCAGATTTCACAAAAAAATCAGAATTAAGCATTAAGACCTGCAAACACATTAAGACCTCTCCTCTTTTTAATATAATCAATTAAAAAATATTTCTTCATTTCAGTTAATGAGTGATGTTTTGAAGTAAGAGCATAAAAAACAAAGAAATAGACCAATCTTCCAGAGGGGGACGCTTTGATAGGCAGCAGAAACAGGGAGCTGAGCTTTGATTTGGAGGGAAAACAGAGGCGCTATCTGAGGAGGCAGATGGAGATTTGTGGATAGCCAGAAGAAAACTGGAGCGAGCCTTGAATAGGTGGCAGTAAGTGGGCATGAAATGACAGGCAGCGGGACAGCTGGCTCTGCTTTTTATTGGTGGACAGCTAGAGAACCAAAACAAGGGAAACATACACGTCTAAAAACACATTTACAATAGTTTTGTTTTATGTCAGAGTAACCATGACGTTGTTATAAGAAACTTTCATGTGCCTCTGTTTAGTTCAGTAAAATTACCTCAATTTTGTCATTTACCCACACACATCAGATTTTTATAGCCAGCTGAATTATTATTAGGTCCAGATTGTTGACTCCCACCTTAATATTCAGGCACAAAAGCTGCTAAAAGATACAGAAAGGCTTTGATGATGACAGAGGGCTTCGGTTCAAAGCTAAAAAAGAAAACTAAATAACAGGAGTGTGATAAACAGCCGGGGCTCCTGTGGATGCTTGACACCGGTGTCACACAGCAGATTTATTTATAGTCGGTAAGTTACAAAGCACTTTTCCTGGATTGTCCTCAAAAGCTGCCGCCGGAAAAACAAAAAAACGGCAAAAAGCAGAAAAGATTAGAGCCCGCTCCATTAGCAGATGAAAAGACATTTCATGTAATCACCCTCTGCTCTTTGCTTCAAAACTCACTCTGCGTATCAAGGTGATGTTTTCATCTATTATTATTATTCCTCCGCCTTGGGATTTGTTACCGAGGTCATAAGAGGACAGGCAATGACATCGAAACCACGTTTTAATCCCAACAAATGCTTTCTGTTTTATTTTTGATTCCTATTCAATATCCAATGATTGTCAGAAAAAGAAAATTGGTTTGATTTGAATTATACTATTTAAAAATCGACCTGGTTATTCCGTTAGTTTCAACATACCGCATACAAGTTGAGCCATTTAGGGACAAGTGGCCTACGAGACATTATTGTCTGTAAATGAAAGCATCCAAATTAATCCCAGGAAGCCCTATTAAAAGGCCACATATGCTATCAGGGCAAGGAAAATATGAAAACACCTGAGCACAGTTCACTTACGCCATGCAGCCTGCTTAACTCTTTAATCCTCGGTTTGGTCCCTATGCATGCTAAGATTTTCCACCAAATGCTGTTTATGCATTTTTAATCTGAGCATACCAAACATGTTAAAACACAAACAGGATTATGTTTTTTTCCCTAAAACTTAAAATGGATCCTGCTCACATCCCCTTTTTCAGATTTTCTACCCCCAGAAATTTCCATGTAATACTTATGATTTTATTTGACGTTCCAAAAACAGAACAGGATAGTAAAGTTTCAGATTGGGTTTTTCCCCAATATGAGTATAGAGGACCAATCCTGCCCTAATTCAGAATAAATTTAGAAAAAAAGAAAAAAAATCTTAATGAAACAAGTGGATTTTTCATTAGATTTTCAAAAAACGTATGTTATAGGCCTTTTAAAAACTAAATATTTAAAAAAAGTAGTTTCTCTTTTCTCTCTAACCTATATCTGAAAGTATATCTGAAAAAAAAAAATACTTTCATTTCAATCTTTTGCTCACATTTTATTTCTGCACCATTGTTTTTTTTGTTTTTTGTTTTTTTACATCTATCTGTCTCGCTTTAATTTTTGAGAGATGTTTAAATAGATTTATAGATTGTCTTATTTTCCCAAGCCCCTTTGTTTTATATTAATTTTCTCAGAAATATATTTTCAAAAATTTTTTAATATAAAAAAAAGTCTAAATTTTGATTATTTTCAACCAATTCGGCGTTTTTGTTGTGTTAATAAATTTCACCAAGCCCAAACATGTCGATATTTTACTCCAGGGTTTTAGTTTTTTCATGACCTTGAAAGCCTGCTTGTCCAAATGTCAAATGTCAAATGTTACAGGACTTTACTGTTAAACTTACACAAAAACAAGTTCTTACTTCGACTATAAAGCATTAATCTAGGCGCTAGCTGCAGCTCTGTCTCTCCTTCTGTGCAGCGCCATACCCACTTTAATCGTATTACTGTCAACTAAAGGGCTGGAACGAGAAACTTAGTGTCTCACTCTTGTTAAATGTATTGTGATGGTGCCTCTGTAATTTGAAAATTACCATTTTATAAATTGCGATTATATTGCAAATGTGATTAATTAATGACTTAGACAAATTTTTGTTGTCTTTTTGTATACACAAGTGTATACAAAAAGAAATTTAGTTCAGAAAAGCTCTCTAGACTATTTCATTTTTTAAAGTGCAGCCTTGATAAGGTTAGCAGCAGTGAGCAGTGGGATTTTTACTGTGGTGGAAGAGGATCTGATGCTGGAGCAGTTGTGGCCTGTTGCCGGGGCTTCACTCCATCAGTTGTTGTTGAGCTGCTACTGCTGCCTCCAGCCCCTGAAGCACTCGCTTCTCCTGGATCAGGGGAGGAAGAGGACAATGATGAAGATGCTGTGAGGGTGGTAGCCCTCTGGGTTGAAGAGGCTGACGTGGTTGAAACAGAAGTGGTGGTATCGGCAGGTTTAGCAACGACAGACGATGCTGGAGAAGGTGTGGAAGCCGGAGGGGGCCGGGAGTAACTGGCTGGGAATGTTTCAGCATTTGGCAGGGGAGCATCTAGAGCGCTCTCCTCATTTTATACTGCAGTGGGCTGTGCTTCTCCTCTAGATGCCCAAGATTACCTGGGAACAGTCTCAGAAGAGTTTCCATTCACTTAGAGCTCTCTGTTTCTGTCGCCGCGGCAAAGCCCCCCCCCAGGCCAACAGCACCGTCAGGTACTGCTGGACGCAGCCAAAACCTCGTCAGAATAATGGAGCAGCAGTTACATATCTAATTTTTTGAAGAGAGTTCGAGTAGGAGATTATCCATCTTGTTTTCCAACGAGCGGATGTTGGAGAGCAGGGTTGATGGAAGCGGTGGTCTGTGGGGTTCTCTCTTTAGCTTCGCAGTTAGCCCCCCTCTGCAGCCTCGCTTCTCACGCATCTCTTCCTCAGTCCGTTATGTTCCGCCGATTGTCTTGTTTACATCCATCCGTAGCACTCCACAATGCAACCCCTTAGATTGAAGCATGTCATGTGTTATGATGGCCAGATCAAAACGCAAAGAGCTAAAACTATCAGAACACCGTTTGCATCCATAAAAATGCAAATGCAAAAAAACAAGAAAACCAATAATTCTTTAACTTAATAATTATTGTTATAAGTGCTGCCTTTGCACATAAATTCCCTAAAGATGCACTAAAAGTTGTGGTACAACAGAATGTAGATCAGTCCAAGTGGTATAAATACTTTTTCAAGGCACTGCATATAATCTCCGATATTAAACCACACTTGCATCATATGAGACTCTGTTATTTATGAGTGATCAAAGCAGTCTGTGCTTGTATTAACGCTGAAGTGTTTTTGTTTTGTTAAGGCTTTATTAAAGCATTTATGCCTTATTATTCCTAAAAGACCCCGGATTTACTATCCTCTGGACATGGATTAGACAATCACTCTTATTTATCTGCAGTATGAACGTCACAGAAGCGGCAGACATTCAGTCACAGACTCCAGCTTCCTAACATGGCGGGATGCAGCTTTGATCAATGCACACTTTATTAAAAGCTGCTGGATTAGGACTGTGTTGCAGCATTCTCCTTTTTTTCTCCTCTTCTCTCTCTTCTTCCCCTCATCTTTCCACTGTGAGTCTCTGAGATAATGGCAAGGCATTCATACATATTGATCACCTGCTCCGTAATAAGCCTGCGCTCAGCGTGGATGTTTGCTCCACATGTAGTGAGCGCTGAGCAGAAATCGCTGCTCAGTTTCTAATGTGTGTCAGCAGGTCTAGGTCTGTGAGCCGTTTGGATGAACATCGCTCAGACATGAGCTGGGGCACCACTGTGATGGTGGGGGGGGGGGATATGCCAATGGGCTGTCACTGCTGCTGTGTGGCAGTATGCTGATACCATCCACAGGGTTCCCTCTCTAACAGAATGCTGCTGGAGCTCTGGGGTTTACAGGTTTTACAAGCTATGAATTTGTGAACACAGTTATTAAAATGGGACAGCCCTGACGTTTATGCCTGGAATGCTTTAAAGCTCGGTGGAATAACCTGAAGTAGGAATGTTAGGATTTCAGGTTGTTTACTTTAAAATAGGGGAACTAGTGTAACTTGAGATGGTCTGGTGGCTTAAAAGGAATTGATTATTCAGCAGCAGGGACATTTTGGGTCTGTTTTCACTGCAGTAAGCTTTTTAGAACCAGGGTAATTTTCCTAGATTGTTTTTTTCCTTCTCCTTCCTCTGTATGTACTACAGGATCAAGATTTTTCGATGAACTCTGAGCTCCTTAACCCTTTATAGGGCAAGCTGGTGTTTTTGGTAATTTGCATACCCCTTACAAATTCCCTGCTGTCCTTCAGTCAGGTCTAGAAACACAAGATCTATATCCAGCCATTCAGCAAAGCTACTGCTACATGGCTGTACATCTTATTTTGGCATTTGACCAATTAGATGAGCTCTTGAATTGCCTACTGTAAATTAAGTTTGGGGGAAAAAAGTTGATAAGTCAAGAAAAAAGGTAAAAAGTCCCTCAGAGTGTTTTTCATGAATTTCTTATAGAAGCACTTTAGTTATTTTTCTTAATATATTTGGGCAAGTTGGCATCTCTTGTTATTACATTGACATTCATTTTTGCCATCAAAATATAAATTTTTTATGTTACAAATAAGCTCTTGTCTTGATTCCAATAACAATATTGGCTTTATTTTATTTTATTTATTTTTTAAGTATTTCACTGAGTGCCCTATAAAGGGTTAAGGGCTAAGCATTTTTGCTGAATAAATGAATGAATGATCTTATGTTAGTATTTTCTATGAACTTTAAATCAATGGTAAAACACCATACGTAATAATGGCGATGCTGATATGAATGTTGTTAAAGTTACGACTTGAGAGAATTGAAGAAATTAGAACTGTCTAGTTCACCTAAAATAAAATAGATGTAATTAATCCTGAAGGGGAATTAAATGTTCCTGCTGTTATCATCGAGTTTTGTCTCTTTCTGCTTTAGTTTCATTGCAAAAATGGAACCTCAAAAATGTAGAATAAACGCCAACTTACAATTCCAGCAGTTTTTTTTTTTTGGCAGAATATACGTTTTTCTTTCTTTTTATGATCCTACAAACAGTAACAGTCTAACAGAACTCTCTGCTGTGGTAGCTGGTCTACAAACTGCAGCTAGCTTGCAAACTCTAGTTTTAAAACCTCAATCTTTCTCAATTACTCCAAGGTTATCACTGCAGTTTCTGTCTCATTCTGTGGAGAGGCTGCGTCCCGACATTCATGCTGATTTTGTAAACGCACCTTTTTGCCAAACAGGAAAAGCTGTTGGATACTGTCTGGAAGCGAGTTTTTTCCTGTTCAATGCGTGTTTGGCTCTAACTTTTCCCTCTGAGTTATTGCTCAGTTATTACATGCAGGTTACACTTTCAAGGTTATACTCAGTAGTAAGGCTCTTATCGGGATTGCATTTGAGCTATAAATTCTTTTTCTGCCACAAGTTGTTGAAAACAGGCAGATCTCATCTGTAGAGTTGCAATTAATACTGTGTTGGCTAAGTGAAGGGTTGAGAGGTCACGTCGTGTGTCAGTTTTAACCAAAGTGTTAAAGCGTTTTGCACAGTGTAATTTTCCGAACAGATAGTTTTCTTCTAAATGGGGAAAAAGTGCTGTAGATCGCTTTTAGCCAGCTGACTGGCAGTGTGCTGCACTAACTGGAACTACTGCTACCAAACTCTGCTGTCAACATAGTTTCCTAATGTTCATCCATATACTAACACTATTTGTTTAATACCTCCAAATATCAGCTATAGTCCAAAATCCTCTCTTTTGCTCTATAAATATTTCATCACAACTACTGTTCAGTTTAAGGCCTAAAAACCTGAGCAGGAAAGCTTTGTTTGTTGCAGTAGCAACAGTAAAATCAGGGGGAAGCTTTTTTTGCTTTAATAAATCCTTATTTCTGTAAGTTTTAGTAACATCCCGCTAACATTTCCTTGTAGGAATTATTTAAACCATGAAGACTTGCTAATGAGGGGTGGATTGCGTTTAATGTAACAACCTGATTTCTTAACAAACTGTTAACATTTTAGCTCAATTTAGTAGGCAGGTTAAAAAAAGAGACGATCTGAAGAGTTTTATTTTCCTTTTGGTAACAAATCAGTTCATTAAATATAACCTCAGATCTCTACCTCCATGCATCAGACTATTCTGACTGGATTACTCCCACCTGTGGCTGACATTTGCCTTTCTGAATATAACTTTTTAATAACACCCGGTCATTGAATTAATGAGAAAACCAGGTCCGGATCCACACTGGATTTTCAGTTCAACATTGAGTTGAAAAGGCAAATTCTTCACATTTGTTTATCCTTTAAACAGATAAAACATAAAAGCTAACAAAATATCAGATTAACCTTGTTTTTAGGTGGTTAGAAAATAAAGATTCAATGCATTTGTTTTAAATGAAGCCTGATTGGGAGGTTTCTGCAATTTTTCTACCCTTTTGCTGGTGATGCTGAAGCGTTCTGCATCTCTTTGATTGAGGATGGAGGGCAGCCTGAGCCTCGCTACAGTCTGAGTGCTGATGTGACCTGCATCCCAATCCTCCAAAGCACTGAAACCATCACACCTACACGTACGTCCCAGAGTCCGTCCCTTTGCAATCACCTGAGCCACACAGCTTCTCGCCCCCATGTCACCCCTATCTGATCTGTAAAAGCCCAACCTCCTCCCCCAGAAGCTCATTGTATGTCACAGAGCTGGCAGAGGGTCGTGGAAGAGAAGCAGAGCAGAATGCAGAGCTTCGTGACTCATTTCTCTCTGCAGCTTGGGCTCTGCTCTGTCAGGAGCGTCCTGGGCTGTGTAGCAGAATGCCCATACTATCCTGCTCCTCAAAAATATGGTCGGCCTTTTCCAGGCATGTATTGATGCTGGAAATGTAGATTATCCAAGCATACGGAGGAGAGAGCTTTTCCTTGCCTTTAATGACTGTACTTCATTGATTTGTTCACCCTTACGTCCATTAGCAACGCTCACTTTATCTTGGGGACGATTGCAAAAGTTGGAGCCTGTCCCAGCTTACATTTAAAGGAAAGTATGGGTCGATCTCTCCATTATAGAAGAAACACAGTTACTTACATTCTCACCAAATGTGGAATAATTATTTGATCATCAAGGTGAAGGATGGAAGGAAACGATTTAAACTTCATGCTAACTAGCATGTCCAGACAGCTGCAATAAAATACTCATGTATTGATTCACCAGTGGCCAAACAACTCAATATTTTTGACTCTGTAGAATTTCATCTTGCAGCTCTTGCAGCAGATTAATGAAGTGAGCTTGATCAGCCATTGAGTTTAGGACCTTACTGAATCTGTAATTGATCTGTCATCTATCTGTTTCTTATGACCCTTGTTTTCAGAATGCAACATGCTTGCTGCCATGCATCACATTTTAGAGCGATCCTTTCTGTCTGTGTTGATCCTTTCGCTTTGTTTTCAGCATATCAGTGTGGGAATGGCTGTGTCACCAATCAGTAGTGATAAAACCTCTACTAAACTGTGCAATAAGCTTTGCCTTTTCTATATTAGAAGGAAACTTGATGTTTCTTTTCTAATAGTCGTTGGTAGATGGAAGGATCTGCTGTTTTTACTTCTGCCTCAGAGTCAAACCTTTATGGTTTCTTGGATTTCAAAATTTTCCAGGTCAACATCTTAATGCATCATGAAACAGATTTCCTGGCCCAACTTTAATACACTACAGAGTAGGACTGTGCAAAATCCAATAAACCAATAATGAATGACGGAAGCTACTTTTAAAAACTTAATCTTATTACAATGACCACTTCTTGGAGTAGACCTGAATTTAAGGAGCTACTAAATTTTAGTCTTGAAACATGCTTGACAAACTAAATGACTGGTCATGATGTAATGAAAATATAATGCATAAAATGTTTGCAGCCAATTACACAAAAAGCTAGTTAATCAGTTTTGACTAAAGATCTAAGAACAAAAAGTGATTGGCTGCTGTCTCTGAACTAAGTAAGACCAATGACCTCATAGGTTGAATCTGATTTAATCCATTTATTGCCGCTAACGCTGTAATCATCGACTGCGTTGCTAATTGAATAAATCGTTGATTATTTTTTTCGTATAATCTCCTATACTTTCCAGACTATTCAATACACTTGACTATAAGCCACGCCCAAAAAGTTTAAAAAGAAATAAGCTGGAAACTTGCATATATAAGCTGTACCGCTGATATCTACTGAATTGTCACCCACCAAACCTATAGGGGGAGCTCTAGTGTAGCCCCTAGGGTAGGAACAAAGAAGAATGCTAGCTCCCATTATCTTGTTGGCTCGCAGCAGTAAGAGCTTCTACTGAAAGATGGGGCTTCGTAAGCTCTTTATTTCAACTCTGCACGAGGTGCGTTCTTTATTGGTTCGCCAGCTTTAATGTGAAAAATGTCAAAATGTGTGAATTGGAACATTCGTTCTCCATCACGCCTGCTGCTAACATGTGCTTATGCTAAATGAAAATTTGCATTTTTCTTTGCTAATTTCCAGCCCCTGGTGATTAAAGAAAAACCCACAGGAAAACCATACTTTAGCATAAGCTGCATGGTTCAAAGCGTGGGAAAAGTAGCACTCTATAGTCTAGTAAACATGGCGATAATATCGGATGGTAAAAAGCTTCTTGGACAAGATTTTATACAGAATTTTATAACCAGGTGAAGCTAGGGTCTTACCATCTGGATAGATCTGGGTAGAGCGTTCTGACAGACAAAAAAAAAATGCTTTTTTCTTCTTGAATACAAGATATTTATACGTAATTTTTTAACCAACAATTTGGCTATAATTACTCTTTAAGCTAATGACATGTTTTAGAGTCTCTATACTAAAGCTAACAATTGATCAATTGCTAAATTAGTTGACAATTATTCTAAGTATTTGTTACTATGGATCCATACCAAACATTAACTGTATTACCAGCAGTTGCATTCAAAATTGCAATAAAGGAGCTATGAATTTAGTATTTCTGTTTGTTATTTATTGTTGTAGTTTTATTTACTAACTATACCCTGTTTTAGTAAAAATATCTCAAGTTGTCTGATTAATTGCCTTTATTGAATTCCGGTTATATCTTAAAAAAACTGAGAAGCATTTAGACCAAAAAGTTTTGTCGATTCAGAGAAACAGGACTTCACTGGAAAAAAGGCTGATCTCCAACATCTATAAACAAAGGTGTTGATGGCAGCAGGATGGTGTCACAGCCAAACAGGAACTGACAGGGCAAAGCTACTATGAGAAAAAGCAGAGAGAGCATAACGTTGGAGATTGAACTAACATATTCTGCAGACTGAGAGAATAGAGACAGAATGAAGCAGATTGATGAAATAGGGGTCCCTATGTCCTCCAGAATTCTAAGCCTATAGCAGCATAACTATAGAGATAACTCAAGAATACAAATACATCAGTTGGAGAGCAGTCTCTATGCCTCGGAAGCTAATTCCGTTTGTAACACACCGTCAACATTTATATTTCCACCCGCTTGTTGTTATTAGGACTCTCTATTTTAACGTCCTTTGATTTGTTATGTAATGTTAAAAGTTAAATAAAAAAATATAAAAAAACAAATTAAAAATCCAATGGGAACATTGAGTCTTATGACACAGAGCCTGTATTTTCAGCTCTTGTGGAACCGTAGCAATTCAAAAAATCAAAAGAGTTATTGCTTTAATTCCATAATCCATTCCAGCTTAATAAGCAGCCCGTGGTTCAGTATCTGTTTATGTTTCTGACTCCAGTTCTACCCCTCATGCCTCTGTGTAATAACAAACGTTGAGAAGTTATGCACTTTGATGTAAAGACATCTTAATATAAAAGAAAGCGGGGGAAGTGCACTCCGCTCTGCTGTGCTGACATCTTTACAGCTGGATCCACTCGGCCGAGAGCTATTTTAAGAATGTTTGTGATGAACCAAGGGCTCGTTATTTTAGCTGCCTGTTGGCGTCCGCTCTAAATGTTTATTCTGTATTAATTTCTCCCATTTGTCCACAATCAAAACTTGTTTTTTCTATTTCTCTTTGTCAGATAGAGTTTTGGATTTGAATGGGCTCGATTAGCTGTATGAGGCTTTGTTCAGTTCTCTTTGTTTATGTCAGTTGTTTGCTTTGTGGAGACTAATGATAAACTTGATGACCTCAGGATCAAACGTTACCCATTAGAGGTTTTTTTAGCCACATAAGCTCCGATTCTCACACTAAACACACAAGTTTCAAATCAACCACAAAGCAAGCAGGGATCAAAGCCTAAACTGTGCTCTCTGTCGGTGTGAGGTCACCTGTATTTTTCTTTTAGTTACCAGCAGCATGTGAAATCCTTCTTTAAAAAAAGGCTTGTATCTTTCAAAGGCTTGCGTTAAAAGGCTTGTGTGAGTAGTTTTCAATCAAAGAAAAGTCTAAACTGAGCTAATAGAGGATTGGAATAGATCCCAAACAGCAAACACTAATATGAATATTCTTGGCTCATTTATCTGTCTTAATAAAGCCAGGAATTGCAATAAATGTGTTTTGACAGTTGTTGTTGGAAAGCCGCAGGGTTATAATAAATGTCCCTGTTAATATTTCCCTTTTACATTTTGTTAAACAGAAAACTTGTTATAGGAGTTGCATAAAGATTACATAAAACCCATCCTAAAACTATTATTATAACATTTTTACGCATACTAGAAAAGTTTTGGCTTCTAAACATTTAAAATGTAGGTATCTAATATAATTGATATAAAAAGAAAAAAACAGCAGTAGCTTAGAATGATTTTCCTTTACAATTAACTAAATTCATTGGACAAAACGGAAGAACCCGAAGCCTGAACTTTGCTTAATTATAAAGGCCGGATTATACTTCTGCAACCACACACATCAAATGTCGCTTGCGTCTGGTCGCGAACCAGTTTTGCTGGTATGCTTCTGCAACGTCTTTCTGGAATTTCTAGGGACGCACTGGAGTTTCCCGCAATAGCGCAAAGGGTAGCCTTTTCGTGAACTCCCGAGAACTTCGGCGAATGGTCACGAGAACTTCTTGGGCGGCGCCGGCGGGAGTGTTTATTTTCCAAAACAATATTAGTATTTCTGCGGCATCATACAAGTGGTTGTACATCCGAATTGTGGTTATCCATTGTTGTCATTACTCCTCGGTTTTTAAAAATGGCGCGCCCCGGCACCGAATCGAGAAGGACGACCACACAGACAGCCGAAAAGGCATACCAAGAACCAATCACAGCTGCTATTTGTCAGCGCACTTCTGCTTGAGGTCTGTGCACGTTTGGGACCATCTGACTGATTTTTTGAGGTGCCCAACGACAGTTGCAGCCCCTTTGCGCGGGGGGTGTGGTCGCGCACAGAGACAAATTCGACGGTTGCAGAGGCTATGCGTCAGAAGTGCCTTTACTATACATGGAGAGCTATTCAGTCCTGAAGCATCACAAGATTTCTGCTAATCTATGGTTTCAGAAATATCTATTCTAAATTAAACTTTTCCTCTTCTTGTGCAACCATTGCTACAGCTAACTAGCAGGAACTCTCAAATATGTGGATAAGGCATTTAATAATAAATGTTTTGCTATCATGGTTCGATGCCATATTCATATCTCAGTAAAGTTGAGTCTAAGAGTATTGAACCTCTCTGCATGTTCTATTGCTGTTTTCCTACTGAGGCTCTAGGATTTAGTCCGCTCACTGGGTTAAACCAACTAGCGCCTAGCAAAGATGCTCGCCCCAAAGGTTGGAGCGCTTTATCATCAAATTAAAGGTTTGTCTGTTCAAATTTCTTTTTGAACTCACAAGTGTGCTCTGCAGCAGAAGCTATTTATCAACCAAGAGAGACAATCCTGACGCTTGGCATTTTTCCCCCCCTTGATTTATTCTAATATTTCTTTTAATTTTCTTATGATGCACAATTTTTTTTCTTTGAAGGGTTTATCAAACCTCATGAGTTCCCAGGTTTGATATAAGTACTGTAAACGTTGCTGCCTTAATTGATCATTCTAAATTATTAATAGATTTAATAATTTATAAGCCAATGACAGCTAAGTATTAGACAGGTACTGGTCAGTGTATAAAATGGTCTAAATACTTTTGTGGAACAAAAAAAAAACACCGAAGCGACAGTTTTTTCTGTTTCTGCTAATAAAAACAGGACACTGATTATTGCAGTAATAATTTCTTTTGGATAACATCATCTTTTGATCTTGCTAAAAAGACTGAAGTAAAACAGTTTTGTAGTTTTCTTTTTCCTTCTTTTGATCAAAGTATCAGAGAATTGCCTTGTAAATTCTTCCTGATCAAATAGTAGTGCAGCTAATAAAATATCCTGCACATTTATTGCAAGTTTTGTCAACATAGTCATATTCAATAAATCCGAATAATATTGAAAAGCTTGTTTATTTCATTAACCCACAAGGTAAATCACATATATATCTATTAATTGCACACAGACGGATGTTTATAAGCCTTTATTTTTCTTAAGTATGATGGTTTTCAACTCAAGGCAATTAAGGTTGAATTTTAACATTTGAAAAGTTGAAGAAATGTTTTTAAAAACAGAAATAAGAATTTTGTTTAATAGCTGCTTGCTTTGAAGGTTCTGATAAACCAGCCCAGTCAGAACACTTAATAATGCGTAGAATATCAGTGTGTATTTAATACATTCCAGCCATGGTTTGTACTTTTTTGTTTTTTTTTAAAGATGGATCCAAAAGTATGACTCACACAAAATAAAATAAAAAATAAAAAGATTATTATTTTTTTTTAAATTGAACAATAAATCTGATCCATTGCACAGCCCTCTTGGGAGTATACTAAACTGATATTAGGTGATTTATTCATGGGCAGCTGGGGTAGAGTCTGCAGACCTCTTCCTACATGCAGCTAATAGCTCGACAACTACAGGCTTTAAAAGCATTGGTAAATCAATGAGAGTGATTGAGCCACTCTTGTTTTCTTTACATGTTTCTAAACAACTAAATTTGTCATTCTTGTAGGGGAAAAAGATGCAATACATTTTTTCTATGTTCAGTTACATCTCTGGTAGGGGTTACTTTTTCTTCATGTGTTTAGATTAGGAGAATACTGATGGTAGAACGACTGCTTGCATCTTTAAACGGACGTTTGACTGTAGGAACGACATGATTTAAAACGTCTAAAGTCTTGGTATACTTTTACACCATACCTGTTCCATGGCCACCCTATATTTTTGGTTGTTGTTAATGATGAAAGCATGTTGAAAACAAAATTGGAGCATATTTTTGATATTTCATTAAATGAAGGGAACATGGAGCATCATAGTGTTCTGTATAATATTGATTCCTAATGTCGGTGCCGTGATCCTCTACAGATATTAAACTAGAGCTGCAACTAATGATCATTTTACTAATTGATTGATTCTTTTTTTAAATAGATAAATAATCGGATAATTTATTAAATGAGGTCAACCTAAAAATTTTCCAATTAATGAGTTCTGGATAGTACATATTGAGAGAATAAAAATGTTTTGTTTTTTTAAATCTTAAATGTTATATATTCTTACCTTTCTTTTTTACAATTTTTGTATAATCACTGCTCATCTAAAGGCATGTCTGTACTCCATTTAAATATTAATCGATTATCAAATGAGTTGACTATAATTTCTATAATAGATTAAACACGATTGATGTGAATATTATTTTCATCCCTCTATTAAACAATATAGATAATGATGATGATGAAGCATATTTATGTGTCTAAAGATGTAAAAGCAAATTTTAGAAATACAAAAAAAAATACATTGATCATTGATGCTTTTTTTTTCCTTTTGTATAAATATTAGACCTAAGAACAAAAGGTTTGTTGGAAATATTTGTTTTCCACTTCATACTTTTGGTCATGAGTTCATTCTGGTTCTGTTTTGTGGATCAGAAGCTGTAACCTTTGGGAGCCTTTTATCTACCATTATTCCTTATTTAACTGACAGAAACGCTCTGGAATCAACTATTGAGAATTTTGCCTGATGTTCGTTTTTTTTTTTTTTTTTTTTTTTTTTTTTATTATTCCCGTGTTATTTAATGCACATCTTTATGGATACAGGATGTGACTTCTATCTCCTCTAAGACGGTGGATCAATGTCTGAATGAGAAACGCCTTTGTGTTCTGTACAGACTAATCCTTGTGATGGAACGATAATGAGTTTGAAGGAGTCGAAGTGAAGAAGCCCATAAAAAAGTGAAGGTTGAACAGTGAGGGGGTCTGACGCCGCCATTGATCAGCTCCTCTAAGGGAACGCCGTGTTACATTAGGAGATGAATGAAGCGGAGGCAGTGGGAAGGCTGAGGACATCAGTTACCGTAACGCAGAGAATGGAGGACAGCAGTTTTCTTTGTGTAGTGTTTAAGTCATGCAGGAGGTGAAGGTATGTTGACAAGGGTTGGATCAAGTGTACAGGAATAAGAGGAACATAGCTGGTGTACGGTAATGGAAAAGACGTGGCTGGAAAGAAGAAAAAGAAAGGGAAGGAGTCTAATAGAGTTTTTCTATCGGTCCATCTATATATTTTCTGCACATCTGTACATCTGCTCATCCTTACAGGGTCAAGTTTGGGTCCATATCTACAGCATCTGAAGCAGGGATTTATAGAGCCTCTTCTGATTAGAGATCCTCCTTCCACGTGATGTCTTCTTTGGTCTCCATGATGCTGCTTGTTTTCAAGTCTTCTCCATCAAAACTTTCACAGAACATATATATTTTGGATTTAAGACAAAAGAGTTCTAAATGTTAATACGTAGTATATTTTTCAGCATACATCTCTAGATGTTTTTTTTTTTTTTTTGGTGGAATGACAAAATTGGAAAAGGTTCGTTAGGCATGAATATTTTTGCAAAGACCTGAACATGCATCCTGGTTTAATTCATTATTCAAACAAGAAAAGCTTAGACATTTGTAGCATATTTGTTCAAATTTGCATTTACTCTGCATTGAAAGTGATTTAAATTGCTGATTATTAGAGGAACAAGTGAAGCCTCTAGCTAATCTGGAAGCTTATCCACCAAAGGTAAACGCATGTATTATTAAAACATACCACCACTAAAGGACGATTCATTTAAATGGGGTCTAATTATAGAACACAAAGCTCACTAGTTACATTAAGAGATGGTATTTTATGGCTTGTTTGTGTGAGCCGGTTGGATTTTTCATCTTTGACAGGCATGCTGTTTTTGCTTCTTCTAGAATATCATAGGTCAGTCTGCCCACAGGCTTTATCGAACCGCTTCCTTCCTCCTTCAGCCCCCTCGTTTCATCCAACCAGGCCTTTTTCTCTAAACAAATAAACAATCAAATATCAGCTACTGTCAGGAGAAATACGAGGCGTTATCTGTCAAAGGTGCATTAAGCATCTATTCAGCTGCAGTGATTCAGGCTGGGGGCTTTTTCTGCTTGTCCTATAAATCCATAGAGAGTTTTCCCTTTTTTTTTCTTTTTTTGACAATCTTATTCAGTTAGTAAACAACAAAAACATAAACTTTCATACACATTAAATCCCTTAACAAGCCTTTCCCCTGTGCTGTATTTTCATTGCACAATCCTTAAAAAGAGTGACCTGGTTTGACAGGATAAAAAAACCGCACACTGGTAGCAATAAAGTGACTAACCACTGATGCACCAGGTTGATTTATGAGTCAATAAAACTGTGACATCAACTGTAAACTCAAGTGTGTTTATTCCATTATATTGTGTTATTTGTATTATTGACTTTACATCACTCCTCATGGATCTTCTGGTGACTCACAGCTTGATGTTACCGTCCATATCATCCACTGCAAAATCATCAGCTTTTGTTTTAGGTGTGTTAAATGTTAAACTGTAGAAGAGAGAAAAACAGAGTTGTTTTTTTTTCAAGAAAATAAATAGAAAATTAAAGAACTAATAAGAGCAAAAAAACTAAAACTGTGGATATGAACCCTTTTAATTTGGTTAGAAGTCTGCCCTATATATATATATCATTAGAGATGGAGCCTTTATTGAATGAAAAATTTGATGGAGATCAAATATAATAGGATAAATGTTTCAATTTAAATAAAATAGATTTTAAAATAAAAAAAAAGATAAATAGAATTTTGCCAAATGTCCACTTAGACTTGATTAAAAGCCAGGGAGAAGAAATGTGCTTTTAGAGAGGATTTAAAAACCTCAAAGGAGCCTGCCGATTGAATATGCCAAAGCAAGTTATTCCAGAGTCTCGGTGCCGCTGCCATAAAGGCACGATCACCTTTGCTTTTAATTCTAGTTTTAGGCATGACCAGTAGCAACTGATTAGAGGATCTCAGTGTTCTGGCTGGGGCATGGATTTGGAGAAGCTCCGTCAAATACTGCGGGGCTAGACCATTAAGAGCTTTAAAAGCAAACAAAAAATGTTTAAAATCGATTCTAAAAACAACCGGGAGCCAGTGCAACAAGGCTAGAATGGGTGATAATTGGTATGTGAGTTATGTCTTCAAAATAAAAGTAGGAACTTTGACTTCATGTCAAGACTAACACTTAATCTGTGTTTGATTTCTAATTCCTAGAACAACAAATAAAAGCTGATCTTATCAGAATAACCAAGAGGTTTGCTTTACATCCACATCATATACTCAAAATGATGAAGTCTTCTTTATTTCAACAGAGGCAGTGTCTTCTAATTGTTGACATGCTTTCAGTAGTTCTCCCAAATAAATGTTCCTAATCCGGTGTGCTCCTAGTCTTCCTCTTCTTGGAAGTACAGCTTGCATAATCAGCCAGATGATCTCCAGAGGAAGTGAAACTAACATGCTGCAAAAAAAAAAGGTTTCAACACTTTTTAGAGGGAAACATTTTACTCTTTGAAAGTCATTAGAGGAACTTCAAAATGATTCTAATTCCCATTAACTTGTCGTAGTTGTTGTTTAGCCACCAGATTAGCAGTTTGGCAAAAGAAAGTTTATATTTGGATGATCATGTGGTTGAATGCTTGTAAAATTTGCATCCCAGTCCTATTGTCTGGTCCCTCAGTTTATTTCTGACAGGCTGCCCCCCTCTGATGCCACCCTGGGTAACTGCCCAAATTTCTCTGTATTGAAACCTGCTACTGAAAGAGTGCAGCAGCAACTTAAAAATGCTATAAAAAATGTTTACGACACATTAGGAAGCCAGATTTCCCTCCAGAGACCAAACAGAAAGAGAGAAAATTATGTGAGACATAATGGGGAAAAAAGTACAGAGGTTTCCCATCACTTTCCTGCTTTGGGATGCAATTATCTGCACAAAAAAAATAGATTTGGCTCCTAGAGAGCTCAGACCTGTTGGGAATGAATCAAAATCCTGGATTAGCTTTGCTCCTACAAAGACAAATGGGTTTATTGTTTTTTCCTCATTACGCTTTGCAACCTGCTGTTATATCTCCTGCTGCTGCGTACGGGTAGGTTTGTAATTATTGGTGCCGGAAGACAGAAAAAGGACCTGTTTTTTTTTACACTTTCAAGTCCGAGCCCCTCCATGCCTGCTCACCAATGGGACTGCAGCCCTTGTCATCAGAAAATGATTCATCTCTCTTTGAGTCATCCTCAGCTGTCCTTGACGTTTCTTTTTGCTCTGATTGATAATGATGTGCAATGGCTGCTGCTGCTGAGGCGCTGTGACGGGATCTCAACTGCACCATAAAGGAAGTGTCGGGCTGTTTTGACCTTTACCATGTGATTCCCCTCGGCAGCTCTGTTGACTAAACTCTGACTCGGACACTTAGTGAAAAGGAGAAAAACAAACTCAAGAGAAGTGTTTGGGTATTGACTGTAAGTTCTTATTATATAAGATTTAAACTGTCCTTGAGCTCATTGAGATTCAAAATAAACTTGATGTCATGGAACATCAGTGAAAGTGTTTTAGCTGTGCTAAGAAGAACGCCCTGGCATGAATCAATGGAGATGAAATATTTAAAGGGAAAGTTTATCTATAGGGAGATTTTATAACGGTCCAGGCAGTGTGCTGAAGTAATCGTGTGGAAAATCGCACCTAATCAGTGCATTAAATCAACACGTCCCTCTGAGATTCTTTAAAGCCTTCTCCACCCGACTCGGCAGACGTTTCAGACCCTTAGCATCAGCCGTTAACTCTGTTGAAGGAGTTTCAGGAACTTGGGTGATAACTCACAGCTGTGAGGTCTGATGAAGCTCCCTGCAGTCTCATAAACAGGAACGCTCTCATCAGGGCTGTGATTGATGGAAGAAGATCACGCCGAGCAGGTTCCCCCGAAGACATTTGCTGCCTCTCAAAACGGAAACAATAAAAGGGAAATAATCTTCACCGAATTATTTATCGCACCTGATCAGATCCCTGTCAGGGAACCATCAATCCTGAATTAATCTACAGTTTAAGTCCAATTTAGGTTTGGTTACTCGTTTAAACCAATAATTCTTAGAGAACAAGAGTCGGCTGTAGGGTTTTATATTCTAAGACATAAAAAAAAAAATGTTGCTTCTTTGTTCTGAGGAAGAGCCAAAAAAAAAAATCAAAGAATGCTGCAAAGGAATGATAATGATTCTACAAGCATCCAGCTAAAGATAGTTTTTTTCTGTTAGTTATCAGCAGGGCACGAGGAGGAAGCTGGGCGTTCCAGCAGATACAGGCTAAAGCAGCACTTTTCTCCCCAGTAAACCGAAAATTGATTTGTTTATATTCATAGATTCAGCTTTCTTTCGTTTTCTCGTTTTTATCTGGAGCCGGAAAGCCTTGGCTTCAAGCAGGGAGGCTCAGAGGGCACGCAGCTGAGTTGTCTCGGCGGTTTCATCAGCGGCCCAGAGAAGTTGTCCCTTTGCGTGTGTGGAATGTTAGCACTTAGAGAGGGATGAAAGAGGCCGAGTGGTGGAAGGTCTGAGAGAGATGAGAGGGAGTCGATGAATGAAAGATGTTTGAATGAAACGGAGTGCCTTTAATCTCCATAGCTGTTATTAGGTTTGACTCGTGTGTTTTGGTTCAGTGTGTCATCAAATAACCCGTGTTCATACTGGACTTGAATCCTTTTAGGTCTTTTGATACTTATTTTTGCTCATTTCTTTTATCTAAGAATTGCTTTTCTCTCTTTACATATCTTGGACTTTTTCTAATTATACCATTGTCTTGTGTCGCTGAGGGTTTTATGCAGACTGTCAGCTGTCACGTCTCATTCTTTTATTCTCTCTGCCGGCTTTGATCTCTTCTAAAAGTCTAGACATGTAGTTCTCTGTCTTTGACAGCTTGTAGTTTTTCTGTCTTTCTCTCTTATTTGTTGCTTCTCATTGTTTTCTTTTTTTAGTCGGTTTCTTTTGGACGTTTTTCCTCCGTCACATTTAAAGTATCGAACAGGGTGACCTCTGTAGCTGCCGTCATGTTTGGCATCTCTCTGATTAATTTTCAGCCTGGTCTGCTGTGCTTTTGTGTGTTTGAATTCAATTAATTGGAAAACGCTTTATTGATCCAAAGGGAAATTAAATGCTGTAGCTCATGTTCTTATTTAGTTTTTTTTAATGCGTCGTAGATGCTGATGGCTGAAGAGTCTAAGCAGCTTTTCTTTATTTCTCCCTGAAATGAAGAGTCACGGTTTTTTAGTTGAAGTGTTTTGTTTGTTCGTTTTGATGTAATTATCAGGCTTCACTTGGAGGATGAAATAATCGTAACTTCCCACAAAAATAGCAAACTATTTTCAGTCCTTTTCGTGGGTGGAAGAGAATCTTCGTAGCAGCTTGTCATCAGATAAAATGTCGAGCCACACTCAACGCCTCTTTTAATTTCAGTTTTCATTGGAGTTATCCGTGCCCCTTCAGAGGAGGAGGGGAATTAAAACATCAAGCAGCGTAACGGAGCAGTTTATCTGACTGTACATCAAATCAAACATATGTGTAGGATGCACTGCTTCATTCTGAGTTTCTTCATCTAAAATCAGGTTTTTTCACTCATTTATATAATGTGCGATCCTGTTGACCACCTGCTGAAGGGCTTACCGACATTTCTTCACATTATAATTTTTAAAGATGTTTTTTTACTGGGATCTAAAGTGCAAAAAAAAAATGGGTAAATAATACCTGTTTTTTTAATTTGTTTAAAAATATGTTATATAGTGTGGCATGTATTTGGAAATGCTGTGCCGTAACCTTTATTAAGGTTCTTCACTCAGATCAAAACAAAGTTTTTGGCCTAGATTTTAAATCCTGTATTTAGTAGAAAATCAACGACGCAAATTTTCCTGAAAACACACTTTCCACTCAGTGAGGTACGGTGGTGGCAGCATAATGCTTCCTCTTTAGGAATAGAAAAGCTGCTTAGAGGTGATGGGAAGATGGTTTATTAAAGGCAGTCCATAAAAAGAGAGTTGTTAAAAAAAAAAGGTTTCTATTGACCCTCAACTGCCTCTAGCCACAATTTTAAGATCACTTCACTTTATTTTATTTTTTAGCAAATAATCCAACATTAAACAACGTAACAACAATATAAAAAAAAACTGTTGCCTACCCTGTTTTATACTTACAACCTTTTCAACCTACCAGGTTCTTTACTGCGTATATAAATATTCAAATCTACATAACATGGATTTTATCATTTTACATTTTAAAGTCCTTTTAAAATTCACCAAGAAAGGACATAACTTTAAATCATCATTCAATTCATTCCACATTTCCACAATCAAGCACAAGAGAACAGCGATCCTAATGGGTTTCAAAGTAACCATAACAGGGTTCAGATCAGAATATTCACATTCAATGGTCTAGTCCTTTAATGGACGATGGTTCTCCATCACAATATAGATATAATTACAAATGCTGTGTTTAGCGTTTTGGAACTGATTAATTTGATTAAAATACCAAACTAAATTGACTTTAAGCCTAACAGAAATATATATATTTTTTATCTTTTTAAGTGGGGAATAATGATCTTTTTTTACGGATTTTTTTATTTTTTATTTTTTTAGCTACCCACTGAAAATATATTTATTACCGTATATATTACATTTTTTTCCTCAATTAAAAAATTGGAATTTACACATTGTTTTTTTTTTTAAGCACAAACCTGTATGCACTATATATAATTAATATTTTTCTTTTTTTTTCTTTTTTTAAAGTCATGTTGTGTTTGAAGCTCTAAACAACTTTGATTAGCTGGACTAAAGTCAAAAATGGCTTTTTGGATTGTAAAGCTTGAAGAGCGCTGGTCTAGTCAAAGTCCAGATCTACATCCGGTTGATTCTTACTTCATATATCTAACCTGACTCCGCCAGATGTATTTGCTCCGCATATCCATCTGGAAACATTCCGTTGAAGTAATTTTGGGAAGGGGCGAAAACACTGGTTAGCTGATTGGCCTATGTTGGTGATAGACGGGCCAAATAAACCAATCAGATCAACGAAGCATATGACGTACTAACAGAGCCAATTGATAGATCAAACTCTTGCCGAAACCAGTCGGGAGAAGAGCAAAAACATCTTTCCCTCTGAGAAAAGCCTCCAGAGCAGTGTTTTGCTCTTCTTTCAGTGAAGAAACACTCTGTAATTCCGATAAAACTTGCACGATAGCCACGCTAACGCTAGTTTCATCGGCTGAAGCCGCCATGTTCTTTAGACTGAACTGTCGCGCTTCTCGTTGCATCACACCGCCTCAAAGCCAACGCTGATTGGACGTTCGTTTGGTGAACGGTTCCAAATTTTCTTTAACGGAGAGTCTCCAGACTGATCTGCGAGTGAAACCTTGAAAGCTCGCGAGATCAGGATGGTCTCACGAGGCTATCATATATCTGTCTGTCTTTGCAAATCAGCCCAGGTGCAAAGATGTCCCGCTCTAGGCTGTAAAATTAAATCTGTTTTACCGTTATACGTTATATTGTGTGGTTTTATTAAAAACATTTATTAAAAAGTTATGAAATGTAATGTGGATTATTGTTTTTGTTTTATGTTCAAGGGATTTTAAGACCTCGCTAACGTTTAGCAAACATTGTTTTATACTTAAGCCAAGTCTTAACTAAGATATATTAGAAATATTAAGTAAGATATAAGAAATATTAGACGCCTTTTTTCACATTAATAGCAATATTTGCCATTAAGAGTTTCTCCCATTGAGGATTATACTATAATAATTCACCTAATATGTTTCAAGGAATTCATTGCTCATGTTAAAAGTATCTAACTTTTTGTCAATCATTTTCTACTTTAAAGGTCAGCGTTATTTTTCCAGTCAGAAAATGCCTCCTGGTCTGAATAAAGCAATAAGCCAGGCAGGAATCTAAGGAGGACGCTGATATATTGGCGTCGCATTGGTTGATCTCTCCTGCAAAAGAACCTCTTCAAAGAGCAGCTCTGTGGGGAACAAATGGATTGCTTTTGGGTTATTGATCTTTTTACTTTGTGCTGTGAACCTGCGCTAAGCCACCAGGAGCGCACCCAATATTGGATCTGACTTTCCTCTCCTTGTTTTTCATTTTCTACAGGCTCTTCAACCTGACCCTGAAGAAACTCATTATGCTGAAGGAGCTGGACAAAGATCTCACCTCGGTGGTCATCGCAGTCAAGCTGCAGGTAAAGACACAGCTTTGTCACAACTGACAGGAAATTAGGAAACGAACCAAAAAAAAAAGTTTCTCTCACAAAGTTTTGAAAATATAGTTTGTAGTGGATTAACTAGAGCATCCCAATGAAACGTTGAAAAATCCAGGATGATCAGAAATTTGAGAAGTGGAAAAGGCTGGAAAATTTAAAGATAGGTGTGGAAAAGAAAAGGTTTGAGTGTGTATATTTAATCTCAAATAAAGAAAGGCCCTCTATTTAAATTAAGGTAATATTTTATTGTCTTTGGTCACCTTGTTAAATAAATTTTAATTTATGTTTTGTTGTGAAATTGTAGGAACCAACAGATTCACCCAAAACTAAAAATGTAATGTCTGCATGTTTTTCAATATGTTCTCCACTATCCTCGGATATATCGGATATTTGCGTTTTACATTGAACGTAGAAATGTTTACATTCATTTTCATCGTTGGAATGGGTCTCTGTGTTAACCCTTTGATGGACTCCACTAATGACGATTATTACCAGCTGAGCCATTGGGCGATATGGCCAAACACTGACGGTACTGTGGCCTTAAGAGGCGCCACGAAAATATTCATCCTCAATATAACGAAAATAAAACTACGTATTACTATTAACTCTTAAAATGGAAAAACTAAAACAGGTTAAAATTATTGTTATTAGAGCTGGGAGAGAATCTCGGAAAATAAAGCTAAGGGTATTTATCGCTGTAGTAAATGTAGTGACCACTAGAGGTCAGTAATCGGTCTGTATTCAGTTGTGTAAAGTTCTGTATATAGTTATCGTATAGTGTAAATGTATTATTTTTCTGCAAATTGTGTCATTTGAATTTTATGGTTAAATTATTACATTCATAATTAATTACCGTTATTCTAATTATTTCCACTGTTTTTTATTTTATGCTGATGGGACTTTTAGATTTCTTTTGTATTTATTTGTAATTTGTTTAGTGCTTAAATCAGGTGATATGTTGCCTTTATGAATTAAAGCTGGTGGATAAGAAGCGTGTTTTTCACAGGCCAACTTCACAGCAGATGAAAACTGAACATTAACTGTAGTCATGGCTTTCTCCGATCTAAATAAAATAGGGTCCTCCTTAGGTAACTTAGTTTAAATTTAGAAGTTATATCTGCAAGTTTATTCAGGAGCATACAATTATAGGACTTAAAGCCTAGAGATATGATTCTATTGCGTGAGGGGAATAAAATAGGTTCCTAGCGGAGGTTTACATATTGGATAACAAACCAGAAAGTAGTCTGTCTTCCTCCGTTTTTACCACAGCAAAGTTCTTCACTGTTTTTCGAGGACGGTTATTGGATCTGGATACACTTCATGGGATGATGTTTAAAAGCTCAGACACTCTCTGACACTCTGCCAAAGATGGGTTATTTAAAATTGCTGAGCTCCAGCAGGGCTGCTGCCCCTTCTTAAATTGACCAGCCTATAATTTCAATTATTTAAATTTAACATACATGATGTCAGAAATGTTAAATTAAAAGGCTTTGAAAACCCGTTCCTCCACATAATATAATGCGTTGTGTTATAATACTTCTGTCTTTTACTAGAAGCTCAGCAAACACAGAGTAGTGGATTGTGTGTTTTCCAAAGCTTTTATTTGAAAATCTGAACAGTGTGGCAGGCATTTGGGGTCCGTAAATTAATATTTTGTAAGGATTTGGAAAATAATTTGGAAAATGATGCTAATTTTTTCTTCCACTTATCAATTACATTTAACTTTGCATTGCTTTATCACATATATTCCCACTGATATCTGATGAAGATCATAGTAGTGATACTGATTTGCTAATGTGCCGGAGATCCTCAGTCACCCAGGTCATAGTCATTCCAAAAAGAAAGAAAATTAAAAACAATCCATTCGACTTTGGGAAGTTCATTGGATTGTTTTTAATTTTCTTTTTTTTTTGGATTGATTTGCTAAGTGTAAACAAGTTTTGTGTGTATAGATTTATAAGGCTTCTTCTTGCCAAACCGTTGTTGATACCCGTCATTTTCTATCTGAATGTCTAAAAAATGAACTCATAGGCTGTGGCTCATAGAGCACTATATAGTGGTTACGCCATTTTAAATGAGTGTTTAAACATCTAGTGGAAGAAAAAGTAGTGGACTCGAATTTTCCCAACATGCACCTTGAACAGCAGTGATGATCGATGGTCGCTAGACAAGCAGATATATAGATCTTTGTCATGATCTTGTCGACCACTTTTCTTCAGCATAGCTTCTCTCATCTGCATTTCACTGAATAGAGATAAATACTCTTTCTGGTTAGCTTGCAGCACTAGTGCTTGTATTTTTCCTTTCGATTTACACCTCCTATCTCCTCTCTGTCTCCTCACCAGGGCTCCAAACGGATCTTGCGCTCCAATGAGATCCTGCTTTCCTCAGCAGGACTGACAGAGACTGACTTACAGCTCACCTTCTCCCTGCAGGTACAGAAACTTCCAGCCCTAACTGTAGCTGTAAACTCACTATTAATTGGTGAAAACAAGTAGCCCCTGCTGGTAGTGGGACCATCCTCCTGATTTTTTCCGACCTATAGACAGATCCTGAGTCGTTTTATTGAGGATTATACCCATTTTTTTTCTCCAACGTATATTCTGTCCACTCATTCAGAGGACAGTTAATCTCCATCCTTCTAGTGTTTCTTCTGCTCCAAATCATCCTATCCTTATTCTGCTAATACCTAACGCTGCTAAAAGGTCAGAGAGTTTGTCTCTGTGGATTGCTGCGTCTACACTGAGCCAGACATTATACATTATACATTAAACTGGCTACAGCAACACCGCAGTGGAGCAGCCTATTAAAAGTAAGCAGCAGAGACTTGTCATGGCTTTCAACATTGTTCCAGGAGCCAGTTTGTTCCAATTATTCTGCACCCGGTGAGTCTCTTAATGATGGGTTATGCCCTGTTCGGATGTGACTAAGCGATTTGTTGCTCGGGGAGAACTTGGAAAAGTATCTGGGGGTGATAATCCCTCCTGCAGCAAGTCATTAAGATCCAGCTAATTATTCAGGACCTTTGAAACCAGCGTGGTTGTTTTGATCACTCTGCACCCATCTAGCATTGTTTTCTTACCTGTAAGTTGTCTTGTGTGTGTATTTCTACCTGCAGTACCCACACTTCCTAAAGAGGGATGCCAACAAGCTTCAGATCATGCTGCAGAGGCGGAAGAGATACAAAAACCGGACCATCCTGGGTTATAAGACTCTGGCTCTGGGCCTCATCAACATGGCAGAGGTATCATAGGGGTGGATACTTATTCTCTTGCAGTCCTTTATTTTAAATTCTTTGCGCATGAGGTATGCTGAGAAAATAGTTCAAACTGAAAACTGTCAGTTTGCATCATTCAGGAGGAGGCGGTGCAGAAATGCTGTGGATTTTTCCCTCTGTCCATTATTATAGAGCTGTATTTTTTTACCCATATATTCTATTACAGTCTTAGAGTTACTATTTTCTACCCCGCTGCATTTTCTACCCCATTTTCACTTAGAAGTATTTTCTAAACGTTCGCTTCCCTACTGATAATAAAGGGGATATTGGGCTGCTGTAGAGCCGCAGACAAATATCATTACGGTATTACCATGCCGACCAGTAGGAAGGCAAACAATAGCATTTGAGGCGGGGTTTTTACTTAATCTGGGAAAATCAACGTTTATGATGTTATTTGTTCACCTAATCTGGAAAAGATTGAAAAAAAAAAATACAAGCATTTCTCAGTTTCTGAAAAATGGAGCCATACTTTGACTTGTCATAGATTTGTCAATCTGACCATATCTGATATGTACGACGGAGTATGAGGGCCAGGCTATATAAATATATATATATATATATATATATATATATATATATATATATATATATATATTGTATTTTGAGAATAAGGTAATATTACAAGAATAAAGTCGTAACATTGCGAGAATAAAGTCGTAACATTGCGAGAATAAAGTCGTAACATTGCGAGAATAAAGTCGTAACTTTGCGAGAATAAAGTCGTAATATTAAGAGAATGAAGTCATTATACCACAACCCGTTTCAGAAAGAAAGCTTCGACCTCTGACCAGCAGATAACGGCCGACCAGCTCCAAAAAACAGCAACCTGAGTCTACTTTGACATCCTCCCCAGTTTGATGCTGGTGCTAAAAGATTTCCTTATTTGTGAAACCTGAGCCAAAGTATAACTTCGCATGGTGCTCCACATTCCTCATTTTGGGGAAGAAATTGCTTCTTGTAGGAGTTGTAATATTCTCAGTATTTTATTACTTTATTCTCAAAGTGTAACAACTTTATTCTCGGAATTGTATGACTTAATTCTCCTAGTGTTACGACTTTATTCTCATACTGTTACGACTTAATTCTCATTATGACTTTATTCTCGTAATTTTGTGACTTTATTCTCGAAATAGGGCCAGGCTTGAGATTTTTCTTTTCTAAGTCCCCATCGTGAATCTGAACAATAAGATCTGGATATTTAAATCCAGAAATGGAAGGTCACATCAAGCTGTTAAGGGTTATACTTAAATAAACTCTAATAATACATTTCATCATTACATACCATCGTAGCCTCGGTCAATCCTTTTGTTTTCGTCTAGACTCTACTTTCATCTTTCATGACGGTACTTCCCACCATGAGAGAATTTCAATTACTACAAGCTTCCTTGAAACATATTTAATGTTAACCTTGATCGTAACTCAATTTAAGCTAGTGCTCTAAAAATCCTCTGGTTTTCAATCTTGGGTCTGGCTGTCTCTTTATGGCCCCAACAAATGTCACCATACATCAAACTTCCAATTAGATTTCAGCCTCTTCTGCCAAACGCTGCGGCTGTAGTCTCCATCCTGCAGAGTGGATTCATTTTGGGTCGACCTGGTGTGTGTGTGAGTGTACCTGTTGGAGGTTCATTATTATTTGCTATAAATGTCTGGTTGCTTTCAGACACTGTGTGTAAAAAATAAAGTAAAACATATTAACTGAATGGGATTTCTTTAATAAGAATAATAAAAACCCAAAGTGCAGATAAAAAGAGCAAGAATGCCAACTTTATCTGGTACCTTATATGGTCCTCTGGATGTTTACATGCTCTAAAATTAGACAAGGCAAGTGTAGGATAAGCTAAGATAGTACATGCCACCCTTAATCACACTGTCAGCTTGGAGGAAAGGCCTTCCCTATCTAAAATGGGTTACTCTACTCTTCTGCCTCAGGCCGCTACCGCATAGAAAATAAAGGCACATTTTCTGCATGAAGACAAGTCAGCTGCAAAGGTCAGGAGCCACAGAGAAAGGTCTAAAGTTGATTTATTCACAGCCTGTAGAATGTTTCCACATTTTGTTTGGCCGACACCACCAACTCCTTTTTTATGGGGATTTTCCAAAAATAAAGCAAAATGGTGAAGTGGAATAAGAAGAATATCTGGGTTTGAAGCTGTTCTACATGGAAAACCCATCTGAAAAGTGTGGCATGCATTTGTGAGTCAATATGTAGACCTCTGCCCTGTTCTCCAGTCTTTTAGCTTCTTCCACCATTAAGCTACAATGGAGAGTATGAGCAGAAACGTGTGCCATCAGAAGTTGAAATAAATGGCTTAGCTTGAAAATGAATTTATCTAAACTGAAAGTAAATTTAAAGGTACACTATGCAACCGGTGTTGATTTTCCAGCGAGGCTCCCCCCAGAGGGCGAAAGTAAAAGTGCACTGTCGTAAATATGCACGGCTGTTCACCTGGTTTCTCCGTCAAGCCAGGCGCGGTTGTTTTGAGCTTAGCAGACAGGCGAACGCAACGAATGACTAAGCATCTGACGCGCGTGACGCGCCGCAAACGCGTTGCTGCTCGAGATGGAAAAATTAAATTTTTGCTGCTCGACGCGCCGCATCAACCAATCAGAGAAGCTGATGTGGGAGCTGGCAGGGAGAGAGACACAGCACTGATGTTCAGAGCGCTATGATCACTCCTCTTTAACAGTTTATTGACTCCTAAATTAACTGAAAATGCAGAAATCTGCCGGCAGAATATGTTGGCTTTTATTATCCTGCTGCCTGCAGTTTGGATTATTTAGATGAAAAACACCTACCAGCCGCGGCGGTGAACCGCGAGGAGGCGACCAGGCCAGAGGCTGCTGATGAAGGGATCCCTACTGTCGGCGCACCGCTGCTATGTGGGGGTCTGAGCGGCTCCGACAGAAAAAATATTGGAAGGCAGGATGATAATCTGAATGAACTGACTGCACTGATTACGCTTTCAGGTGTATTTTCTCACTTAAAAACATATTAAAACTACTTTATTCCCACTGATCACAGCAAATATAGCTGCAAGGCAGAGAAAGGATAGTGAAGCTCCGCCCAACGTGCGTCAGACACACTTTTGCACCGCAGCCAGAGCAGCAAAGCTGCTTCAGCCGCGCGTCAGAACTAACTGGTACAAGCAGCAAAAATGAAGCAGCAGACGCGATTTTGCTGCTTTTGCTGCATCCGGTGTGAAAGCAGCACTGCACAAAGATCGCCACTGTGCTAGCAACGAGCATGCTTTTAACTGGGGGCGTGTAGCAGTTCTCGCCGTAAAGCAAGACCGACTCTCGTGAGACTTCTGAGCCTGTGGGTGCGGGTCGGTGCTCCTGCAATTGCAAGTGCAGTATTTCCCCCAGAGACCACCAGGGCGGCCGAGAATACCTTTGTTCAACCTGAAATGACTCATTTAATCATCCAAAACGTTATGGAACACATTAATTAACTGAAAAATTTTGCATAGTGTGCCTTTAACTGTTTGAAACGAATCAGTTTGCTTTGCAAATTCTTTTTAACATATTAAAAAATGCAATATGTTAATTTTTACCTTAGTGCTATGAATCAATTTCAGTTACAATTAAGTTAATTTGTTTCATGAAAGCAGGTGTTTAATCAAACACAGTTATGGATTGGTATTCTGCATCAGGTTAAACTTATTCAAATATAAACTCATGTCTATAAGATTATTAAAAAATAAAAGATAGCTTTGGGCTAACCGTAAAAGCTGGTTATAGCCATCAGCTAAAGACACTAAGTTAGAAAAGTGCGCCATTGGTAAAACGCATTCCTGCATTTTTCCATCAATATGTTTGATTCGCTAATAACCACTGGTTGTTATACTAAACAAGCCAAACCTCCTTCTTCACATCCTTAATTCCTCAAATATAACAAGTGAGACTATTTCATGTAAAATATTAATATTAAAGAAAGATAGAAATGTACCAATAAGGCTTTTTTGGTCTGATTTTCACCATTTCCATGTTTTATTGATCAAAACATTTGAGCAGGGGTATTCAGCTAGATTTTAGGAGGGTCCAATACCTCAATTCACTCCCTCTATGGGTTCCTTAACCAATGGATGTTGCACAAATTATTGGAAAAAATGTGAAACTATTGAGGCAACTTAAACATTTTATTAAGCTTTTTGGTGCTTTTCTTCGTTACAAGGATGTATTAAATATATCTTAATAAATACTTAACTTCCTGATCTTTAAAGAACAATTTTCTTAAATATTGAGCATTCTCACTAAGAGATAACATTTAATCATTTGCAAAATTGAACAGCAACATCATACATAATGAAAGTCCTTTTTAAAAGCAACTTCTAAAATACAACCCTGGTTCTGTAGTTCTTTATTTTACTTAAGCTGAATCCAGTTGCAGCACAAAGTAGCAGGAAAAATGTAAAACTTTAGGGCTCAGAAAACTGGAATAATTTAACAGAAGCCTGAGTTTGTTTATTTTTGTGGTTTTAACCTCATTCTGATAAAATTTCCTCAAACTTTTATGCTTTATGTTTTTTTCCACTTTTTACAATCGCCACAGAGTCACAGCAGCTTAAACAGATTGGTCCTGTAGCGTGTCCTGGGAGAACAAATGCATATCCGTCGTCCACTCGTCTTTGAATTCCCCGTTTTTATATTCAACCTTCCAGAATTTTTCAACAAGCAATCTGGCAATGGAATGGTTGTGGAGAGCACCTGAGGAGACAGAGCTGGGCTGTAGAAGCTGTCCCTGATGAAAATTGTGCGAAGAAAATTTTGATCGAAACCACCAAAGATTCATTTTACTACATAAAACGTCCGGTGGTCCTGAGTCCACTAGTTTGTGGCCGCTGCATTAGAGAAAGAAAGGTTTACTGCTGTTCCCTCCTTAGAAGAAGTAGTTTCTAATCAAACAGAAAAGAAAATGGATTACAAGATTATTTAAAGAATCAAATCATATATCAAAGTTCTACTAACACGATTTTATCAATTTTCCCAATTTCAAATAATTGGTCAATATATATTTTTTGGCCCAAATGTCGATACATATGAAGAAAACAATGAAAAGTGCTCATTGGATGAAAGGAAAAATAAATTAGAACATCATTACAGAAATGCTATGACCTTAATGAGCTGCGATTGTCTGCCCTCTTTAAATCACTTTTTGCTTGAAAGTAATTCAAATCATTTATAAAGATTATTACTATGCAAACAGTTTTGATGAGCTTCCAGCATTGTTCTAATAAATCTTCACACAGAAGCTATGAGAAGCTCAGGCTGCTCTACATCAGCAATGTGCAACAACAGATATTTTAAATGCTGCAATTTTAGCTAAAATAAAAAAAGCGTTTTTCTGGAGAGAATTCATCACATGCTGCAGTTAAGTGTCATACATTAAATCAGCTGAAATGAAATGGATTTTTAAAAAGCTCTGCTGTCGTTTCTTTAAAAGAATGAATTTGCAGTAAATCCACTATCGGCTCCGGCGTCTTGATGGTGAATAAAATAAAAAAAAAGAACAAAAACAAATCAGTGGCATCATCGGGAGCCTTTTCCATTAAGAATGCATGTTTTCCTTCTGCGCTGTTTTTCAGCTTAGCATAATTTGCTTTCTGAGTGGAAACTGGGTAAAATTAGCAGCAAGCTTCTCCCGGCAGCATTGGAAACATTGAAAGGCCAGCAGCTCAACCTGAGCCCAGCCAGAGGATGGATGCAGAGCAGTGATGTCTCTCTTTAATCTGTGGCCACGGCTGTCTCCATAATAAGCTGCTCAGACTTCATTAGCTCTGTTAGAGCAACCAGACTGCTGAGAGAGGCTGGATGTCATTTTTGTTTTTTCACAGAAAATGCCGCTGTCGGCTGCAGACATGCAGAAAATCTATGCATAGCTTATTTATATTCCCCCCTCTTTGGTTACGCTTTGCTGCTTGTCTTTAGTTTTCCTGAACCTTTATTCTTTCATCTCTTATGTGTGTCCCCTGACTGTCATCAGGTCCTCTGTTTCTGCAGCCGCACACCTCATTCAATGCATTTAGAGGTCATGCATTAATCTGGTGCATTTAGAGCGTGCAGGATATATGTGCTCCACAAAGCTGCTCGTTGAATATTATTATGCATTTCTTCTCACCATTCCTCCATTAAGGGCAGCTTTTTAAATTGCATCGTTAAAGTTTTTCATCAATTTTTATTTTTATTTAGTATTGTCTTCAAATTTTTTATTCTATTTTAGTTTTAATTTGTTATTAGTATTTGTTAGCTAGTTTAGTTTAGCTTTTACTTTTTGAAAAAGCTTAGTTTCAGATTAGTTTATATTTGTTTCAGTCATAGTTTATATTCTTTAATATAATATGACTTACATACTGGGGACAAAACCAAAAAAAATAAATAAATAAAAGTTAAGGACCCAACTGCAGTAAAAAAAATCAAAACAGCATCCAGAAACTAGACCTCATATTAATTAATTATAAAAAAAGACACAAACTAAAACTAAGCACATACTCTCTTAGAATTCGGCTAGTTTTCACATTTTTGCAAACTCTAGTTTTTTAATGAAAAAGTCTTTTAATTCTAATTTCCATCATTTCGTTACCGCAATGATAACGATCGCTGTCTGCAGTAGGGGTGAGTATTAGCATGGATGTTGCAAAACGATATTTGGGTCACGATACAATATTATCATGATATTGCAGTATCGCTGTCTATTGCGATATTTTTCCCAGCTATCAAAATTAAATGTGTAGAAATGTTCATGAGAAGATATCGATCGTTTAGTTATTTTGGTATCCATGTTTGAGGTTTGAGTCGGTTCATGTTTTCCACTGTGACTGCCTCAACTAGATATGTCACTGCATCGTACAGACAAAGGGCTCCACAGCTCCATCTGCCATTTTCCCTCATCGATTTAGGTTAAACGTTTAGTTTAAAAAAAAAAAATCGATATTAGGACCTGAAAGATCGTTATTATAACAGGGAGCTGAAAATCATGATTTATCGCCAAAACGATTTTTTCCCATACCCCTAGTCTGCAGCTCCTCTAAAGTTGCCATGGATCTCTTATCTCTTAGCTACAGACGGGGTTTGAATACAAATGTCCACTTCTGTTCCTAGAAGTTAAATTTTAGGAACAGAAACAAGTTCCTTCTTTTCCTTCAACTTCACAGTTATTCACTTTTTTTTTTAGATTTTCTATCACATAAAAACTGCATGACATCAGTTTTAAGTTTGCGTTCGCAATACGACAAAATATGGGAGAAGGTGTGAAGACTTTCCAAAACTGGAATAACACTATAATAGAAAAATGTTACTACCGAAAATGTATTTATAACTGCGCTGCTATTTTAGACCAAATATATATATAAAAAAAGGTTTCATTTGATAAATTCTGGAAGCACCAGCTATTATTTGATTAAAACCTTGTGGTTTTTCCCCCCTGCAGGTGATGCAGCACCCCAGTGAGGGAGCCCAGGTTTTAGGGCTCCACAGCCAGCTGAAAGACGCTTCTGTTCCCGTCGCCGAGGTCCGAGTTTACTCCCTGTCCAGCCAGCCCATCGATCACGAGGGCCCCAAGGCTAAGATGTCTGGTATGGGAGCTTTGAAATATACATTTTTTAATTATTATATTGTCAGATGTTGTTACAGTCTTCTCTGTTTTCTCCAGATCGTTCTCCTGACATCGACAATTACTCAGAAGAAGAGGAGGAGAGCTACTCATCTGAACAGGAGGGCAGTGATGACCCCATTCATGGGCAGGTGTGTTTGAACAAAGATTTAAATAATAACTCACTGATCCATTGGAGCCATTATGCTGCTTGCAATAGCTGCTTGAACTTATCATTTGTATGTACAAATGTAGAATAAGCGCACAGATGGCTCTAAAAATGGGTCCTCACTGGATTTTAGAGCTAAACAAAGTGGTTTAACAAAGGCAGAGGAAGCTGTGTTTTTCGGGGAGGAACGCTGAGGGGAGCAGACAGACAGCAGAGGGAGATAAGACTCTCAAAGTGGAGGGATGGAGAGAAGCTGTGCAGCTGAAAAAGGGATGAATGGAGGGAGGGTGGGGCAGTCCTGCAGCGCAGAGGGGAAGATAAGCTGAGAAAAAAGCTTTACCTAAAGGGCAATTCAGGCGTTAAACGCTGCACCTGAGGTAAAACTACTGGTTCCTCCTTAACAATGGAGGATAAGAAAAATAGAAAGAGATTTGATGGACATGGTTGAGCAATCATTGCTGACTCATCCACAGGTCACCATTTTATCAAAACGTTTGTTTACAGTTTACAGGTCTGTGCCCTATATAGACTTTAAGCTGCAGCACCTTCTATATGTTTTTCTTTCAACCTAAACATGCGTACATTTAAAGGATATCCATTTATTTTTTTCCCCTCAGGCTTTCATCGTTTGTGGACTGTTTTTTTGGTTGTTGTTTTTTTTTTAGCAGGGGCATCCCTACATAAAAGCATAACTCTAATTAGTAGAGTAGTCCATGATTTGGTGGTTATATTGAATCATTATGATCATTACTACATGACTGCCCTTATTAAGGCATTTAGTCAGCTTTTCCCAAAGGACAAGATGAAGCTCCGCATTCAGGACTACCTTTTTGGGCTGATTTGGGCTTTTCTTATATTCACGCTTGCACAATTGCACCTAACCATCCCTATAAAATAAATTCAATTCTATTTCATTCCTCTCTTGAATAATATTGGTTAGTTTTTTTGTACTTGTAATTAGTAATCCATGACTAGGAAGGTGTGGCAGTAATACCAGTAAATGTTGGCCACTGGCTGCTCACTCTTTCACTCTGTAGCAGGTAGATGAAGAGGCAAAGATGAAATGTAAGAAAGAGGAGTATCTTGGAGTCACTAAGTCTGCACAGCAACCGTTACTGATACCACATGCTAACTGATTAGCAGTGCAAGTAACTGCTTGATACAGTAAATCTGTGCTTTTTAGCAAAAAAAAACCCAAAACATAAAAGCATGAGGAAAAGAATGGCTTAGAAAGGCCCACTGCTAAGATTAGTAGGGAATATGTGATGCTGTGGGCTTTTTTCTCCCCAGCAATGCCAATATGACCTCTTTAAAGTATAGAAATTACATGAATAAATGTAACCCTGAATATTTCAGCTACTGTTCACAAGATCAGACCCAAAGAGGAGACGTGAAAGATCTCCAACCCTGTGAAATGTGATGGAAGAGTTGATAACATCCCATTAGCAAAGAGCTGTATTTGTTATTAACTCCAGATAGACCAATAAATACATTACAGATCATTTTGATTTAAGAAAATTAGTTCCTCACTTTATTTCCCCTAAAAACTCAAGTCAAGTTTTGAATTTTCTAGATTTTCCAGTGTCATTATTTCACTACAAATTTTTTTGTTCTTTTGGCTTTTATAAGAGGCGCAAAAAAAACTGCATCACATCTTTCTCTTATTTTTCTTTTCAGTAAATTACATCTCTTAAATTGTCAGTAAAAATATTAGAAATAGACCAAACCTCTTAGTGTTGTAGATTGGTGGAAAAAAAAAAAAGAGAAGCACATTGAATGGGTGAGCAGCTTCATAGCCTTTCTGTTTGCATTTCTCTCAGTATCTGTACGATGAAGACGACGAGGTGAGGAAGAAGAAGCCGAGGCGTAAGCTCCCTCCCAACGCCGGCAGCACCAGGGTGAGACGAATGTCCCCTCTTGTCTCTCCAATTCCTCTTTCTGTCTCTCGCGCTCTTCTTCTACAGGCCTGTTTCGTCTCCAAAGCAATTCGCGGCTAACCCGATTCCCGCAGTAGCCTTTTCAAACAAATCTGATTTGACTTGACTGACTCCACAAACCTCCCCCCTTCGTCTGCCTCCCACCCCGACTCGTCTCTATGGTTTATGCATCGGGCCTCTCGCTTTCCAGCCAATTTCCATCCAGAAATAGATCAATTCTAGTTCCCAGTAGAACCTGTGATAACAATAATCACATCCTCAGATGCAAGGACACAATCTTACGCACTCTTGACATTCAAACACTCACTAAGGCTGTAGAGTTTAACACATAAACACACACAACACTCGCTTGCAGTTTGACAAGCGGAAATTGTTTTTCTGTGTGCGTGCGTTTGCAGCAGTATGACATATCAGAGGGTTATTATAATAGAGCCCTCCTGTGGAGCTAACACACTAAACACCCACACTGCTGCTGGATGTTGGAAGCACCTGGTCCATACGGCGGCTCCTCTGACCTCTGAGCACATCATCAAAGATAAAGACCATCTTCCCATCTCAGGAAATCAGCACTAAGCCTCCGGAACATAGTCAGACGTTGTCTTTTGTTGCTAGTTTTGCTTTTTTCCGTTCTTATCAAACATTTTAAAGGTTCAAGGTTATTTTTATTTAGAGTATATGCCGTAACTCACTTTGGTTTCACACTAAGATCACAAGCTGAGATCACAATGTCCTCCTGGTGCATCTTTCTGGTAGTTTTGAGGTACTGCCAATAGGTGGCGTCATGTCTGTTTATGTCTGCTCATCTTGCGCGGTGCTGGAGTTCTATTTCAGCTCAAAAAGGACCGATTAAACACAGTGATTTGGGAAATATAACCTTATTTTATCAGGATCAAATGCTTTCTGGTCCTTTTTTATGTAGACACATAACGGGCCTTTGCACCTTTTAAAGTTTAAATAAAACTTTACCAATATAGATTCCCACCTGTGCAAATTATGGTAACTATCTTCTTTACTTTGCAAACAAAAACTTGAAGCTTTGACTTTTACCCAGGCTTTTTTCTAAGAATAAATATCAACATAAATGTTGTTTAGTGCTAGAAGTTGGGTTTTCAGGGAGGTTGTTAGTAGTTGTTACCAAAACCTGATCAAAAAGTGGTTTGAGACATTTTAGGGATCAAATGCACAAAAAATGTTGATTTTCAGTCACTCTTACATAGGGCTTTCTTTAATACTTTATCAATTTATTCATATATATTTTACAAATTAATAATTAATGAATAATTTTGGATTCTTTCAAATAAAAAAATTCTGTTATTTTAAATGATGACTGATTAAAGATTTCACCCAGTGCCAGTTATTTATAATAAGAATGTCTGTCTTCCAGCATAATGAGACTTAGTCGTCAAACACTTTGAAAAGTTAGTGCATTATCTATTTGAATCGTCTCTGTGTTTAGACGACCCTGCAGTTTTCACGGATGAGGAACGCAGAGATCACATGACTGCCTTTGCTCGCTGTTTCTGTCGTTATTCCAGCTGTTTTTCTGATGCTGATTAAACCACAGATGTTGATCTTTTTTTCCTGATTGTGAAGCATGAGAAGTTTGGTTTTAGCAGCTTTCTTCTGTCAACAACTTCAAGCTTTTTTTAAACATGGCTTCACAACATTTAAAGCAACTTATGTGGTCATAGATACGTTGAGGTATAGGCCTATATGAGGATTAACCAGGTGTTTAGTTTTTTCAATAAATGAAAAGCAATTCCCAGAGTAGGGGGTTTTATTTAAAATGTTATCCTTTTTCAAGATGTTTTATATAATTTTCTTACTTGTTTTATGTGTGTTTTCATGAATAAATCCTAATCCTACACTATTAAGGGACTGTTGCCTAAAATGAGCTGTGACCCTCTACAGCTCACTCTGGCACGACTACATGATGGACTTAAAAATACTGACGTTAAATTTGATTGTCACTGAAAAAGAAACTTGGAAGTTCTTATAAGATGAAAAACTTGTGACTCTTTCAGAAGGAAAAAAGGATCTAAGTGAAGGCTGTTTTCAAATACAGCTAAAAATAAGCAGCTGAGTTATTCTTTTTAAATATTACATAAACCGTCTCCTTCTTCAAAACAAACACTGCGGCGAAAGGTGCTAACTACATATAACCATAATACGCGCACGCTGTGACACCTTCCACTCTAATGAAACCAAACTGCACCATGAATATCATGTTTCCTGCCCTGATGTCGTTTCATTTAACCACTGTTCTTCTGAGTCATCAAGCATGAAAAGTGAGCTTAGCTATTCCCTGTTTATTACTCTCCTCTTTCAGCTTGTTCCTTTTTATTAACACATGAAATAAACATGTCTGTCCTTGGTGTCTCATGCTGCTCTTTTCACAATTGTTCCTCCACAGCAACCCAACATCAAGCAGAAGTTTGTCGCCTTGCTGAAAAGGTTTAAAGTCACTGATGAGGTTTGTTCTATGCTCCTTTACTTTATTTTAGGCCAGTCTTTAATCTAGTTTTTCCTTTTCATAGATGTATCAAACATATTTTTCCCTACTCTTTGTTTGCAGCTTTATAAAAGCAAACCATTAATTTTTGGCCTTTAAAAACAAACAAAAAAAATCTGTTACTCCAGGTGGGGTTCGGCCTGGAGCACGTGTCGAGGGAACAGATCCAGGAGGTCGAGGAGGACCTTGATGAGCTCTATGACAGCCTGGAGATGTACAACCCCAGCGATAGCGGGCCAGAGATGGAGGAGACGGACAGCATCCTCAGCACCCCCAAACCCAAGCTGAGGTAACAGGATGAACACTGTTAGTTAGAAAACATTAGTGATGTCCTTCCTTTTATGTGGAAAAGCAAAGCTGCTGAAGGTAGCAATAAGAACTCTTGTTTAGGTGGTGTTTATTGGTAAAACAATTACCTAGTGAAAGCAAAACAAAATCAAAAATCTGATTTAAAGTGTGAGGCTGTTTTTGTGTACTAAAATGGTGCCAGTTTTGCAGGCTATTGTACGCTTTATAGCTCTGCATTATGACAAAAAACATGCACACCATGGATTTCTCTGAAAAGTTTACTCTATAGACTGTACTGAGTTGGAAGTCTCTGTGCTGATATTAACACAGCATGCATCTAGATTGATCTAGGGTAACATTTTTTTCCCTCTGGTAATATTTGCTCCCACCCTTTCTCTTCTTTATTCATCCATCCTCTCATCTGCAAATGTTATGCAGATTTTTCTCAACAGCATGAAGAAATAAAGATATGGTGCTTCCACTGGACGGGTATTTAGATTAGATTGGACGGGCTGCTCTGAAGTCTTACTGCTCTCTTTATTAGCAGTTTATTTAGAGCTCCCCCTGTTGGTGAAAACATCTCTCTGCACAAGTCTGAATGAGGCAGTTAACTTTGCTTAAACCTCAGAGGAATATTAACTCGCCAAGTCTATATATTTATATACATATATTTCTATATTCTATAATACATTTAGTAGATACATACAAGACATCTGCTTTGTTGAAATAAAAATGTTTTTTTTTTTTATCTAATGATGTTTCTGAAAAGATTTATTTCTATAGATAAAAGAAGTTTGACTAAATATTCACTGCCTGTTTTCTTATGTAGCAAAGGATTTATTATTTTTCGCCTGTAGTTTTTCTTTTCTTTCACTGTGTCATTTTTTATTTGCTCAACAAATATTGAAGGATTCCTGTCATGTCGCTGCAGGTTTCCCTGCTCTAAGTAGAAAATCGTCTCCATGTCTCAGCTCCTCACTGCAGACTCTTCTCTAGAGAGATGAAATTAGTTTTTGTTTTGGTGTCCTTGTTCAGGCCGTTCTTTGAGGGGATGTCTCAGTCCAGCTCGCAGACGGAGATCGGCAGCCTGAACAGCAAAGGCAGTCTGGGTCGAGATACTTTCAGTCCAGTAAGTAGCCCAGCATCAGTTTTGGGTTTTAAAGTTGAAAGGGTTGAACTTTTGTTGCAAAACTGAAGAATCCAGCCTCAGCAAGGGGGACTAAATCCACTCTTTAAAGCTGCTATGAAGTGTTTTTCAGTGGAGTACTCAGGGAATCAGTTCTTTCAGTTTTTTCTGAGTGAATTACAAATTCAGGAAGTCTTTTTAAGAACTGTCTTCTGAATAGAGCAGATTTAGTCTTTTTAGTCTGTGCAGAAATCAAGCAGCAAAGACTTCAGCTTTTTAAAAAAAATGTAGTTTAATAAGCATTTACTGCAGGGTAACTGTTTGTTCTCATGAAACTCATAAATACACCTACTTTCAGTTTAATTAAAGAGTTCTAGGAGATTCTGTTCTTTTGTTTTTTTCTTCCCATTGGTTCACTTCATGGTAATGTTGACTTTTTTTCCCAAGCCCATCTGACTCTCTGGTTTTCCCAGCAGGGGGAGCAGCCTCCTCTGGAGAAGATGAAACCGTCCCGCAGTCGGAACTTGGACGAGATCCCATCTGAGACGGACACGCTGGTAGGAATGCTTCCCCGCGTCTATGAGTCGGGTGAAGGAGGGAGAGTAAACGTTGTGCCCAGAACCTGTTGGTGAAGATCAGTGGTTTATGTCTGCAGGAGCTCACAGACCAGGAGCTGTTTGCAGAAGTCGGCCCCTGCATTACGGTGTCCGTGGCTGAGAAACCCCGTACGCCCCTGAAAAGCAGCAAAAATGAAATGCAGCCCATGGCATCACCAAGGTAACACCTAATCTAAGCTTAGTTAACTTACGGAAATTACTTTTTGTTTTCTAATCATATGAGTTTGTGTCCCGTTATTGTTACAATGTATCTAAACCACAATGACACTTATGAATGGGTGATTAGCATCATATTCTATTGTATCTATTTTAATTAAAATTCTTAGCAGATTAGCAGGGGACCGTTTCCCACACTGAGCCCAAGAGCCTGTTTTACTAAAGTGCTTTAGATGGATTAACTCCATCCCCCTCATTTTGTTGATGATCCCCTCCTTTGTATCATTTTCCAGACTTAAGTTTTTCTTTTGTCCAAAGAAATTCTGTTTTAAAGGTGGAAAACGGGATAAGGTGTTATTTTACAGTTAGTTCTGTGCCGCCTTGCAAACCTACTCAGTTACACTGTAACAACAATCTTTCATATTTTCTTTTGTAATTGTAAAGTGGAAAGAAAAGGAGGCCTGGCTTAGATATCTTTTTATTTCTTTAATAAAGTTAAGAAAACTGGGATGTGCATTTGCACTCGGCTTCAACTGACACTAGATTGAGGTTTTTTTTTTTAGATTTTTGTTTCAAATTGATCTAAGCCTGGTTTAAGTTATTCTGTTAGAGCTCCGGTTCAGTTATTTCAGATTTTCTTCCAGAATTGTCCTGTTTAAATCTTTGTTTATTGTTTCTTTATTTTATGCAGGCCAGTTAGTTATATGTCAGCTTGTACACCTAAATTCAACCAATCATTTATCAACGGTCAATCAGATGTTTTCGGTCATAGCATCTTGATTCATATGTCACAGCTAATATACGCAACGGTTGAAATAAGAATAATTTACTTTCCCATTGAGTTCCATGGACGTCTGTGTCTTCAGCAGGCGTAGAGCTAACAGAACTGGCAGCGTTGCAAGGCAAGGGCTCAAACATGTAAGGCTGTAAGCCTTCTACACCAAACCAAGCTTCTGCTGCCATGGCGTCCTCTTCCACAACAAGAGGACGCCACTTTCCTTCTCTAAACGAAAAATGTATGACGTAGGAGACTCATCCATGGCCTCCGACACAAAACTCTCCTCCTCTTGCATGTTTCCGCTGTCCATGGCGTTCCTTGACAGTGTCGTTGCTAAGTGCTACTTGGTCCCAATGTAGTTTCCCATTGGAAACCTACTTGCACTTAGTTGCTAACTGGATAGCAAGATGCTTAAGACAAAACCGGCCACAATCAAACTTGCTTTTAAACCATCCGCCACAACAATCCCACCCCTTCATAAATGACCAATCACATTCACTTTATTCACTCTTGTAAAGTCAGGCACCACTCGGGAGAATTTGGAAATGCAACAGTTGGAACGGGCGTTTCCCTACAACTTTAAGTTACGCAAAGAAGTTCCCTTATTAGTTCTGAAGGTAAGGTTTAAGATAGGGTTATCATAGGAAAAGGGACTGATGCTGCTTTCTTTGTTGATTTCATAGATGAGCAATAAAAGCTGCTAAAACACATCAGAGTATGTTATTTATGATTAAATTGTGATAAAATGTTAAAAGCGTCGACATGTTGCTTGATTCCGAACGGCTCTGTTTATTTGTTTTTTCTGTTTAGGTTGGACGGAGGCCACACGCCCAGACACAAGCGCAGCATCAGCACCCCCATGAAGGAGAGACAGCTGTCCAAGCCTCTGAGCGAACGGACCAACAGCTCCGACTCTGAGAGATCCCCGGAGCTGGGACACAGCACACCGGTAGGAGAAACCATCGGAATCCTCCAGGATCTTATCGTAGGCGGCGTTATTGGTTCAGGCGTCATGTCGTCCCTCTGAGGGATTTACACACAAAACAGCAGCTTTTGTTCTAACCAGCACACTGTTCCCAAAGTAAAGAGAACTCGCTCTGTTAATACATGAGCCCTCGGAGCTCAGGAATGAATTATGTATGTGCAGATGAGTCATTTGAAGAGTAAATGGGATTCTGTGGTGGGGAGGGATTTCTAAACCCAGGATACTTATCTGCCTGTAGGTTATGAGGAAAGCCGTGTACGATCAGCTCAACCAGATTTTGCTGTCAGATTCTGCACTCCCCGAGAGCCTCATCTTAGTCAACGGCACTGACTGGCAAGGACAGGTATGCACAAGAACCCCCCAACAAGATGGCACTCGTCTTCTTTCCCATTTGCCTGATTTTTTTCTCTGTGTTTTCTCGTTGCAGTACGTAGCGGAGCAGCTCCAAGGTCAGAGACACCCGGTGGTCTGCACGTGTTCGTCCGCTGAGATCCAGGCTGTGCTTTCCGCTGTGCTCACACGCATCCAGAAATTGTGAGTTTTGAAAATACCCCATTACTTGAACCCTCTGAGTCATCACACCTGTGTTTGCATAAAAAAAACCCACAATCTCGCTGCTAGTTCTTCCTCATGAATAATATTTCTAGTCTCTTGTTTAAGCATTGGTTGTATTTATGATGTCTTGGTTCTTTTTAAACACCCAAGCTTTGATTTCACATCACTGCAGCATTTTACCATTTAAAGCTGTTTGCTGCAGTTCAGCTTTGGTTCTAGGTGTTTAGTCACAGTTTTTAAACTGTTCTTTGAGGCATTAAAGGTTTTTTTTTTATGTTACATTACATAATTTAGTTTAAAGAAAGAGATTCGCCTGTTAATGCAAACAGTGAAGTTTATAGGATTATGTTTTTAGCATTCAGAGTGTGATTATAAGTCAACATTTGAACCATTTTAAATGAAGTCGGCTTTTGCATTCACCTGAAACTTTTTTTTTTTTTTTTACGACAAAAAATAGCTATAGGAGGCAATAAAAGAAAAGGAAACATGAACATGTGCTAGAAACTAAAATCAGATGATAAAAATGAAAAATAATTAAAACAGTTTAATTTAAGCACATGCTATAAAACTTTTAAAATCTCATCAATAGAGTTATTATTGAATGTAGAAATGCTTTTAAGTGATCTTTACAAGTAAAGCTGAAGATTTAATAAAAGTGCTGACACAAGAACCCAGCTTTAAAAACTTACTTCTGCCTTAATGTCCACCTAAAGACGGGGTAGATTTTTAAGTGTTTTTGACCTGAAAAATTGACCCGAAGTTTTCTTGCAATTCTGGTTTATTGTGATTATTTTAATTATTTTAAAAGCTTAAAAAGAAAAGTTAAAAATTTAAAAACAAACACTAAAGTTGTCATTTGAAATGAAGAAATGTCAAATCATATTCCCCTCCATTAAAACCTATTTATGCTTTATTATTACTTTATTCAGCGGTGGGAGAGCTGTCATGGAAAAGAATAGTCCAGTTTTAATCCTGGGGTTTTATGCACATCCAGGGCTTTTTTTGTTTCTCATTTAGTGACATTTTGGATTAAATGTTGTTTGTGTCATAATCTGCCCTGATAGCTCTCCTTAATTATTCATGCATTTCACCTGCTTAACTCTGCCAGCTCCTAATCATCACTCATCTCATCCACCTGACGGTTTCCCTTATATTGGGTTCAGTTCCAGCCTTCAGAGCCAGATCATTGTGTTATTTCTGTTAGTTCCTTGTTTGTCTTCTGTTAGTGCTCTGTCTGTCAGTTTTAGTTATTTCCAAGGTTCATGTCCCCATTTCCAGTAGGAGATTGTTTTTTAGTCCTAGTTTTAATCCCTAACCAGTAGTAAGAGCATCTCAGCATTTTCCGAGCGATTCTGTTTTCCTGATTCTATTCCCTCTCACCCACTGGCCCTGTCTGTCCCCGTCTGATCAGCCCACCTTAACCTTGGTGGACTCCTGCTGGAATCTGTCTGAGCTGGATGCTCGACACTCGGGACTCTGAACCTGCCTTTGCGTTCTGATGAATTCCTGGAACCCTGATCTGTCTGTTGCTGTGTGGATTGGAACCCCTGACCGGACTGCAGACTCCTGGATTCCATTACTACTCCAGTCTGATCTGAATCGCTGTCCTGGATCAGAGTCCAGCCTGCTCTCCGGGGTTGCCACATGGGGGATGCTCTGGATGCCTCAGGGTTGCCTCTCGTTGGCAGTGCATCAGCTGATCCTGTCTAACATTTAAATGGATAGACCGAACTGTTAAACCAGAGTATCAGTGATTTGGTGCTGCCCCGCCCATTTTCTGCAACAGCCACAAGCTGCAGATCCTCAGCAGCGTGCTTCCTCTGTTCTGTTTTTAATAAATGTTTTGAACTTTCCTACTGGCTGTCTCACCTTGAATACTGGGTCCATCTGTCCCGCTTTATGACAGTAACCTGGCAGTAGCCAGAATGATATGTGTATAACTGAGTTGAGTTCTCCGTTATCCATCTGGGATGGCTGCCGTTCACTCAGTCTGAAAAAGGAGGGACGTTTACTACAATACTTTGAGCTGATTGGGTGACATGCCAGCTAGTACCCGCCTTCCATAATATGCTTTCAGCCATTTTGGTCGCCCATGAGAGCCACTAAACGGAGACACGACGATCACATTATTTGTTGTGAGAATGAAAGCTCAGATCTCGCAACAATCCAGCTTGCAGCGCAAGGTTAACCCAAAGGTTACATGAAGAGGATCAGTCATTAAAATCCTTAAACTGGGACATCTTTGTTCCTCACAGTTACTTTAAAACCAATCAAATATAACCGATCAGGTGAAAAGATGTTACATTATCTCGGTTACATCTCCCTTCTGTCTGTGTCTCCCTGCAGCTGTAACTGTAACTCCTCCATGCCGCGGGCGGTGAAGGTGGTGGCGGTGGGCAGTCACAGCTACCTGGGAGCCATCCTGCAGTTCTTTGTCTCTCAGCTGGCCAACAAAACCTCCGACTGGCTCAACCACATGCGCTTCCTGGTGGTGCCTCTGGGTGAGGAAGCCTTCTAAAAAACACCATCCTCACCCTGTTCAGGGCAAGTAAAGTGACCCAGTGTTTCTTTTTCTCTTTTTCAGGTTCCCATCCTGTCGCTAAACACCTGGGATCCCTTGACAACCGCTACAGCTCCTCGTTCCTGGATGGAGCGTGGAGAGACGTGTTCAGCCGATCCGAGCCACCTCAGACAGGTTTTTATACATTTAGAGATCAAATTTCTCCCTCCTTGCGAAGCTCAGACCAGATCATCACTCTTTTTTTTAAACTTCAGATCAGTTGGATATTTCTGGAAGAATCAACCAGTACATCAGCGGAGCCTCAGTGACTCACCAGCTGCCCATCGCTGAGGCTATGCTCACCTGCAAGCACAGAACGTAAGTGAAGAGTCTAAAAAAGAAACGTCCTAAAGTGAGGACAGCTTGTCGTAAATAAACCTCCTTTTATTTGATCTCTTTTTCAGTCGGGAGGAAGAATCCTACCAGAAGTTCATCCCCTTCATCGGGGTGAGATTTTAGTTTCTGAATAAACTGCAACCTGCTCCCAGCAGTGCCTCAGCTGATCGATGCCATCTGTTGTTTTCCAGGTTGTAAAGGTCGGCCTCATCGAGTCGGCGAGTTCTCCCACAGGTGAGGCGGTTTGATCGGTAATGAAGAGCCCGGAGAGGATCCAGTTCAGCTGAAAGCACTTTGGTTTCTTTTCTCAGGAGATCCAGAGGAGGGTGTTGGGGTCAGCTTGGCCGTCCCGTCCACATCTCCACCGTCTCATGGCTCCCCCACTGGAATGATCAAAGAGGCAGCTACTCCCCCCTCCTCCCCCTCCATGGGCAGCGTCTTAACAGTCCAAGGGTAAGGCAGACTGATGCTGATCGTAAAGGTTTAAATTAGAAACTTCATCTGACAGAAAAAAAGGCTGCAAAAAAAAAAAAAAAAACCTGAAATGCTCCTCATAATGTTTCTCTTATTTCGCCACAGGAGCCCCAGCATGCCTCACGTTGTGGACGCCATCGGCCTGCAGGTGGATTACTGGCTGGCCTCTCTAGCGGACAAGCGGCGGGAGGGGGAGAGACGCGACACGGGCTGCAAGAACACGCTGAAGAGCGCCTTCCGCTCGCTGCAGGTCAGCAGGCTACCAGGAGGTGGCAGCAACGACCCACAGGCCCTGGTCAACACCATGGCCATGACTGTGGTCACTAAGGAAAAGAACAAGAAAGGTGAGCTGGAGGATCCAGTTACAATAAATGTCCTTGTCCTGTTCTTATCCTGTTAAACGTGGCGTTTGCAGATGAAGGCGGAAAGGAAAGGAAACGTTTACATAATCTCAATGCAGGAAAGATACACGGGATCAGAACAGGAAAATATGTCATAATTAAGGAATAGTTGCTGTTCATTGATATCAGGAGAGCTCTGCAGGCTCAGTGCCTTAAGTATTCAGACCCTTTAAATGTTTTTTGTCACCTAGCATAAACTTTACATTTTTTTTATACCAAACTGGATTTAATCTGGGGTTTTTTCTCACGTAAGTTTAATAATAACTAGAAAAAGCTGTTTCGCAGAAACAGCAAAGTGGGAATGCTTTTTTTGCTGAACGAAAGAATAAAAATTAGCGAAAGAAACTGCGAGAAGGAAAAGAAGCACAAATTAGCTGAGGAACATATGAAAATGTGAAAGGAAGTAATCAGAAACTTAAAACTGCAGAAAACAATTGAATCATCTGAAGATTTTGTAGGGTAGAATCATCTGGCAGTAAAATGGCAGAAACAGACTAATCTTAAAAGCTTCACAGCCAAACCATATATGACATCGAAAAATCACTGGAAGCGTCTTAATGTAATGTCTCCCAAGTTTCTAGAAAAAGTTCTAAAGAAATCTTGAAGGGGGGCCACCTACTTTCCAGAAACATGTCAGGCGTGTTATAATTTAGCAGCAAACAGAAAAGCTTAATTCCTGTTCAGAAAGAGAGCAGAATGAAGCCAAAGTTCACAACATAGGCTGAAAAGTATTAAATTAGCTGAATTAGAAAAGAAATTAAAATAGAAAAACTTGAATCTTATCTGGTTGAAGAAAAAAGTAGTAGCTTAAGGATGGGAAGTAAAATGTTGAGGAAGATGGTATTGAATAAGTATCAAAATTTTGAAATCATATGTGGAAATGTCAAGACTTGGCAAAACAATTTGAAATTATTTGAAATGTGTCGGTTGATCAACATAAAGAAAACAGTGTCATCCTTAGAGGACTGAAAATCTACAAACCTATGTTTAACACTGACCATGAGAAGCAGAGGAAGGACAAAGAGAAGCTTATAGAAAGAGAGTTAATAAAACTTGAGGAGCTGAATTTACCAAAAAAAACTAACCTGCATGTTACGAGCCACTGTGTTGATGAAAGCACCATTGGCAGGCTTAGGCTGCATATTACGAGGTTAGCAGATGCTTTATTACAGTGTAAATCTTAAAGCCTTATTAAGAAATGTGCACTGAGGTGTGTGGTCAACAGGCCTTGGTATTGTAATTTGAAGAAATTGGTTGACTTTGGGTCATAGCTACGAGCCATACGGCACAATGAATGAGTGTGTGCAAGGAAGAGGCTTCTATCTTGTAGAGTCCCTTTAGTCTTATTTCAAAAGTCTATCATGGATGTGTGTCAAGGGAAGGGTCATCCCCAGCAGTGATATAGAATCCATTTCTAAATGTGAAATCACTGGTTTTCCATGTTATTGGGTGAATAGATGCTGTATTAGAGCGTAAATGGGAGACTTTTATTGTGAAATTCGCTCTGGGATATGTTTTGAAAAGTTCCCTAGAGTCTAATAGAATCAAGATGGTAGAGTTTGGGTCATAATGCTGAGCCATTTGCATCAAGGAAAGCAGGAGTATAACATAGAGGCTTTTATTTTGTAGGGTCACTGGAGTCTTACTGTGAAAGTCTAGCAGGGTTGTGTGTTGAGAAAAGGGTCAGACCCAGCAATGATACTTCATGAATTTGCAATAATTGAATTGCTACATTTACCTGTTTTTAGTTCAATAGATGAAGTGGCAATGGGAGGCTTTTATTTTGAAATTTGACATTAGGCGCATTTTGAAAAGCCCCGTGGAGTCTAATTTTTGGTTAGGTTGAGTTTGGGTGATAATGTTGAGACATATGCTGTAAAAAAAATAAGAGTATAATAAAGAGGCTTTTATTTTGTAGGGTCCCCGGAGTCTTATTTTGAAAGTCTATCAGGGTTGCGTGTCAAGGGAAGGGTCATAGCCAGTAGTCATATGTTATCCATTTCCCAATGTTAAATCAGTGTTGTCTCCCTCCATTAGATTAAAATGTGCTGTTTAAAGTGGCAGAAGTAAAATCCCTTTGAAGCTCGGTTACCTTGACAACGCTTAACGAGCCTGTCAGTGAAAGAGAGAAACGTGCTTCACTTTCGTTCCTTTCCTCTCAGGCTTTTTTGAATGGGAATATCAGCTCCAAACAAACGAGTGCTGAAGACAAACCGTAAATGGTATCTAAAAAAGTCTTTCAGTCTAAGCGACAGCTATCCTTTGTCTCCGATTGGGGTAACTTTCATGGCTGTAGCTCATTCACAGCCTTAATGGGAAGGAGAAATATAAAGGTTTGAGAAATCCTGCTGGTCTCATTGAATAACATGCAGCACAATGGTAGAGCAGAACTCTCAAAAGCAAAACTTTCCCTGCGAACAAACGAGCGGTGAGCCAAAACCGTAAAAGGTATTCAAAAAATTTTTTCAACTGTTGGCGTCAGCCATCTTTTGGCTTCGACTGTGCCAACTTTCATGTTTCTACTAAAAACTATTTGGCCACGGTGACGATGTAAATATTTGCATTTTCTGAGTTTGAGGATTTTTCTCAGAATCAGCGTTTTCCTATGCCCGAACAAGTCAGCTAAACAGCTAAACCATAAATGATATTGAAGAAATTCCTTCAATGTGAGTGCTAGAAGGTTCTGAAGATGTTGTATACCAAGTTTCATGTTAGTACATCAAATAGTTAATAAATGGGAGCGATACGAAAATATGTATCGTTTTGGATTTTGTCTGTGATTTTTGGAAAATCTCTCATTGGATTTCTATTGGGGAAGTGTTGACTTCTTCATGGTCTGGGCCAAACTGTCGGAAAACCGTAAATGCCACACAAATGAGGGTTATATTTCCTGAATCCTGACAAAAATCCCTACGTTTTGATGTATAATTTATTTCAATTGAGTTAAAAATGAGGGACTGAGAAGAATTTGTTCGGAAAAACCAGAACAGCTCAAAAGCTAGAGCACGCACTCTAGCAGTTGAAGAATTCCGTCCATAGACTTCCATTATAAATCTGAAAATCTTAAAATTTTCTTTTAAAGTTTGAAGCTTCACTGAAGCAAAACTGTAAAAGTTAGCAGAAAGCCGAGTTAAACAGTAATAGCAGAAAGATACAGAAACATTTTAAAAGTTGAATGGTGTTTCTAGCTGAAAGTATGCTGAAGTAGTTAAAGGTCAAAGATGATGAAGGTTTAGCTGAACTTTGCTGAAATCTAAGAATTCTACATGCATTTCAATGGGCCAAAAAAAACGCAGAAAAAGCTGAATATCGCGAAAACTACACAAAATTTCTTTACCAAAAGACATAGCAGAATTCTCCTGAACAAGCTGAACGTTTTGATACCAAAATTGTTGAAATCAGATGAAAACTGCGGGACTAGTTAGAGTCAGAAAAATTACAAGTGAAAAACAATAAGTGGGAATGCATAAGCATTCCCACTTATAAAAAAAAAACAAGTGACATCTTTTATTCCAGACATCCGCCTCTGGGAGGTGACCTTAATTTAAAGAGCAAACGGAATTAATGCTGTGAAAAGGCTTCATAACAGACAATGAAAATATAACAAACAAAATGTCTGCAGCTAGTGCGTCACACAGAAAGCTAGTTTATCAGACGTCTAAGAACAAAAATGCTTTTTTTGCACCATGTTTCTTTCTCCGGCACTGTTTACATTTGATCACTGCTGCACTTTAAGGAATGGAAATGTTTCTGAAAGCTGTACAAAATGAAATCTTGTTCTTTATACACTCTATGTATACAAAATAACAATAAAAGTAGCCTAAGTCTAAGAAAAACTGATGCCATATTGAGATAGGGAAGCCAAACGAGTGAATTGATGGAAAAAATTAATGATCCTAATTTTCCTAAGTTTAATTTTCATTAAAAAAAAATAAGAATAAAAAAAATCTATTAAGCTCAAATTTTAAGGGACCAAGCAATGCCTATATAGGTTGAATAAGATGTGATATATATATTAATTCAGCCCCTTTTACTTTGATACCCCTTTATAAAGTCAATTACCCCAAATTAGAGGATATTTAATCTTATCTGCATATCCAGCTGTTCTGCTAAGGCTGCAGAGGATTTTTGGGTAACATTGGTAAACAAACGGCATAGTTAAAACGAAAGTTACGTATGTAACTACGGTTCTATGAATCCCGGATGACCGCCAGAGGGCGGTGCTGAAAGCACTGAATGTTCCCTTCGGGCATGCGCAGTTCGAGTAATTATACCAACAGAGTCACACCTGTGACACCGGATGACCACTCAGAAGCTATATAGCCTGGTGTCATCCTTTGCTCTGCTCCTACAGAATCTTCTCGCAAAAGCAAGGATTCTGAGTGACAGAGAAGCTCTGGCGGTCATCCGGGATTCATAGAACCGTAGTTACATACGTAACTTTCGTTCTATTTCATCCCTACTGACCGCCAGAGGGCGGTGCTGAAAGCACTGAATGACTAATGCCAACGATGTCACAAGGAATCCTGAGCACATACCTCACAGAGGAGGCCCAGCAGAACCTTGTAAAAGGACCTGACCCAGGGGATGAGGGGCAGCCACATTGACACTGTAGAACCTGGTGAAGGTGGTTGGGGAAGCCCATGAAGCAGCAGCACATATAGCTTCCAGCGGAACCCCTCTCAAAGCAGCCCAGGAAGCGGTGACGCTCCTGGTGGAATGTGCTCTCACACCGACTGGCAGGGAGCAGTGACCTGCAGCGTAGGCGTGGCAGATGACACTCACAATCCAATGGGACAGACGCTGTTTAGAAAGAGGACAGCCTAACCTTGGACCCCCATAGCATAGGAAAAGCTGGTCCGAGCGTCTCAGATTGGCGGTGGCTGCAATGTATGCCTCCAACGCTCTTACTGGGCACAACAACTCCGACTCATTCTCAGTTGTACCAGATTGAGGCTGAAACCGAGCGAGCCGCAATGGCTGGTTACGGTGAAAAGGAGACAACACCTTAGGCACAAACGCAGTATTAGGCCACAGGGTAACACCAGAGCCATCTGGATTCCACCTGATACACCTAGGGCTGACAGAAAGAGCATGTAGCTCGCTGACCCTCTTAGCTGAGACGATAGCCATCAGGAAAGCAGCCTTGCAGGAAAGCCACTTGAGTTCTGCTTGTGCCAAAGGCTCGAATGGAGGGTGGCACAGAGCTGTGAGAACCAATGGCAGATCCCAATCTGGGGCTCGTGGGGCTGGCCGCTGGCACAACCTACGAGCACCACGCAGAAAAAGTGAAACCAGTTCATGGCGCCCCACTGTACGGTTGTCAACAGTTCGGTGAAGACATGAAATTGCTGCAACATACACTTTAAGGGTCGAAGGAGAGCGGCCCTTATCAAGGAGAGACTGGAGGAACTCCAAAATAGTGGGCACCGAGCAGGAAAGCGGGTTCTCATTGTGGGCAGAGCACCACTGAGAAAAGAGGCGCCATCTGTTAGCATACTGCAGCCGAGTGGAGGAAGCCCTAGCACTCAATACGGTGTGTCTCACGGTGTCTGAACACCCAGTCAGCCTCCCAGGGGCCATGCCCACAGCTGGAGACGTTGAGGGTTGGGGTGCCATATCTGTCCCCCCAACTGAGACAGCAGATCCCTCCTTGCTGGAAGACGCCATGGAGTACCGTGACACAGACTCCAAAGCAGCGGGAACCACGGCCGCGCTGGCCAGAACGGAGCTACCAGCAACACTCTGTGGCCCTGCTCGAGAACCCTCCGTAGAGTCGGCCAAACCAGTGAGAGGGGTGGAAAGGCATACAGGAGAACCTGCGGCCATGGATGAGCCAGTGCATCCTGGCCCAGTGCGCCCGCCTTCCCGGTTAGGGAATACCATAGGGGGCAATGGGTCGACTCCTCTGTGGCGAACAGATCTACCTCTGCCTGCCCAAAGAGGTTCCAGATTATGCGCACTACGTCGGGGTGAAGAGACCACTCTCCCGGAGCAGGTGCCTGGCGGGATAGAGAGTCCGCAACCTGGTTCTGCCGTCCTGGCAGATACGCTGCGCGCAGGGTACACAGACGGGGATACGCCCATTCCAGGAGATCCCTCGACACCTTCAAGAGACGTGCTGACCTGGTGCCACCTTGGTGGTTTATATGATAAACAACAGAGGTGTTGTCTGTCCGAATCAGCACGTTCCTTCCCTCTAGGTGGGGCAGAAGGCACCTGAGGGCCATGTGCACAGCCCGCAGCTCCAGCACATTTATGTGTTCGGTGCGCTCCCTTGGGTCCCAGAGACCCCGAACAGCTCTGTGTTGCCACACGGCACCCCAGCCCATGAGGCTGGCATCCGTGGTGACCACCTCCCTTCGACACACTACTAGCCCCATTGGAACACCACTGGACAAAAGGGTCCCGTCTCGCCAAGGAGCTAGGGCATGGAGGCAGCTCCTGGTCACCATTAGCCTGCGATGCCTGTGCAGCCTGGCGTCTAGGCGAAAGCTGTTGAGCCATCGCTGCAAAGGACGCAGAAGGAGCAGCCCTAAGGGCACGACACGAGTGACTGATGTCAGTTTGCCCAGCATTCGCAGGAAGGTGATGTAGGGAAACTCCCTGCCCAGTCTGAATCGACGGACAAGCTGGAGTATGTCGTCCACCCTGTGAACAGATGGACGGGCCATCATGGTAGCAGAGTCCAGATGCATCCCAAGAAAGGTGGTTGTCTGAGATGGAACCAGACAACTCTTTGCCAAGTTGACTTTGAGGCCTAACATTGACACATGAAGTAGAAGCTGGGACGTATCCCGAGAGGCAGCTACCTGAGAGGGAGCACAAAGAAGCCAATCGTCCAGGTATGGCAGAATCCTGACTCCGGAGGCCTGTAGAGGAGAGAGGGCTGCTTTCACGCATCGAGTAAACACCCTCGGGGAAAGGGAGAGCCCGAATGGGAGCACCCGGAATTGCCAATGGCGCCCCCGATAGGCGAACCTGAGAAAACGGCGATGTTCTGCCGCAATAGGCACGTGAAAGTAGGCGTCTGTCAGATCTACTGATGTAAACCAATCTCCCGCCACAATGGTCTGAAGGACCTCTGTTATGGTGAGCATGTGGAAGGGAAGGACCTTCAGGTACCGATTCAGTCCCCTTAGATCTAAAATGGGGCGAAAACCGCCGGTCTTCTTGGCCACAAGGAAGTATGTGGAGTAGTAGCCTCTGGGTTGCTGCAGAGGATCTACAGACTCGATTGCCCCCTTGCCAAGGAGGGCGGAAAGCTCCTGGTCTAGTGCCTGAGATTTCACCGGGTCTGTGATGACAGTCATCTTGACCCGGTGTGAGAGGGGGGGCCGCCGTCGGAACTGGAGCCTGTAGCCATTGGTTAAGGTAGCAACCACCCATGGATCTACGGCATGAGCAGCCCAGAAATTCAGCTGCTGATGGGAAAAATGTCCGACGGCTGGCCCGGTGGCATCATCTTCTATCCCCACGGCCCCTGGGGGCTCTGGGGGGAGGGCGTCCAGGATTTGAGGCCCGGGTCTGTCTAACAGGGCGGCAGACTGGCTCACGAAAGTCCCTTCTCGGTCTCTGCCGCACATCATGGGGATAGGAACCAACAGGTCTGCCACCGGTCTGAGGTCGTGGCTGAACGCTGGGGGTAGTGGCAGGGCGGCCCGAACGCTGGGGAAAGGCAGGTATGCTCCTGCGAAGGCCGGAAAGCTGCTGGCTAGTCTGACGTGCCTGAGCAGTCCGTTCCAGCGCCTCCAAGGCAGCTGATCCAAACAGCTCCCCTGGTACAACCGGGACACCCCTGAGGGTCCTACGGCATGCTTCAGTCAGAGGAGACTGTGCCAACCAGACCTGTCTACGAGCTTGGACAAGGAAAGACATGACCCGTCCAAGCTCTCTGGTCATCAGCGCGAAGGCCTGCAGCGCTGCGTCACTATAACCAATCGCCGCACTTGCACCACCAGTGTCCTGAACAGATGCAGACAGGGCAAACATGAGGTGCGCCAGGGAATTGCCAAGGCGGCCAGCACGCGCTCCTGCATTGTACGCCTTACAGAGGAGGTCATCTGTAACCCGACATTGAGTCCGCGGGCACCGGACATCAGGACGCAGGGCTTCATCTGGTGACACAATCAGTGAAGCAACAGCTGGTTCAATTGCTGGCATACGGTCCAGGCCGGCCTTCACTGACTCATGCATGGCAGCTAATACACGACCATCCGAGGAGAGACGCGACAGCGCTCTCGGTTCCCGCCAACAGGCGTGTAACTCCTTCAGGTACTCCTCTGATGGAGGTACAGAAAAAGGAGTAGGAGCCCTTCCACGTCTGAAAAAAGCACTGCCAGAGCTGGATGCCTCTCCTTGTGGGAGTTCCAGCTGCAGCTGCTTCAGGGCCATAGACATGACCTCCCGCATGGAACCGTCACCGGCCTCTCCAACCGCACTCTGAGATGAAAATGAACCAGCCTCAGAGGCTTGAGAGGACCCTGCCTCCTCCTCATCTCTAAAATGAGAAGCGGAGGCAGCCAGAGAGATAACGTCATCCTCTACAACCAGCTCGGGCATTGGTGGGGAAGAGAGCCCAACCACTGGGAGCGAGGGATCACTGCATGGGGCATAAAGCTGCAGTTCATACAGGGGTTCTCAGACAGCGCCTCCAAAAGGTGCTCATGTCCAAGGCAGGTAGGGCACAGGTCGTGGCCATCCTCTGCCTGCAGGGCAGCCCCACAATCTATGCAGCTGTGAGAGCCATCCATGTCGAAGGCCGACAAGGCTTAAAGAACAGAAAGTTATCGAAAATCGGGAGAGGGGGCGCAAACGCAGCCGTCACCAATTACAGCAGAGAAACGAAAGAGGCTGCGAGCACAAGGCAGCCGATACTGGGAGAGGGGGCGAGAACCGCTACCGTCACCAGGTATAAAACCAATAAACCAAAAAAGCTAACAACGTTAGCTGTATGGAAACTTAAGTTGGAAGTAGGAGCGAACAACGCTGCCGTCACCAATTATAGCGGATAAAACAAGAGAGGCTGCGGACACAAGGCGGCCGATACCGGGAGAGGGGGCGAGAACCGCTACCGTCACCAGGTATAAAAGCAATAAACAAAAAAAGCTAACAACGTTAGCTGTATGGCAACTTAAGTAGGGAGTAGGAGCGATAAACGCTGCCGTCACCAATTAAGAGAGCAGACCAACGAAAAGGCTGCAAAAAAAGGTTGATATTGGGAGAGGGGGCGAAAACGCTGCCGTCACCATTTATAATTAAGCAGACCGATGAAGAAGGCTGCAAACAAACCAAAAAAGGCTAACAACGTTAGCCGTCTCCAACTTCGGCAACGAAGTAGACCACACTTGGTTGGGAGAGGGGGCGAAAACCGCGGCCGTCAGTAATTATAGCAGCGCAGACCGGTGAAAAAAAGGATGCAAAAGTAGGGAATATACTGGGAGAGGGGGCGAAAACCGCTGCCGTCACCAGGTATAACACCAACAAACTAAAGAAGCTAACTACGTTAGCCGTATATAACTTCGGCAGTGAAGTTATTCACACTGGGAGTAGGGGCGAAAATGCTGCCGTCACCAGTTCGGAACAAAACAGCACGAAGCTGTAGGTAAAAAGCTAAAGTCGTGAGCCGGGAGAGGGGGCGCGGACGCTACCATCACCAGCAAACAACTCACTTACCTTCCGTAATCTTCAGAATCGACCCGTTGCAGCCCTGGGAGGGCGGAGAATAACCGCAACTCCGGTCAAGAGACAGGGGCTTCAGACAACGGGGAAGTTAGCGAACCGCTTGCGAGAAGAAAAAAGGAGCAGAGCAAAGGATGACACCAGGCTATATAGCTTCTGAGTGGTCATCCGGTGTCACAGGTGTGACTCTGTTGGTATAATTACTCGAACTGCGCATGCCCGAAGGGAACATTCAGTGCTTTCAGCACCGCCCTCTGGCGGTCAGTAGGGATGAAATAGAACTTTGGAGAACAGCAGGAAGAAAGATATAGAGAAAAAATCTTCAGCCGGGCATAGACTGTTTTTGCCGTTTTTCAGGCCGATTCTTCAGGCGTGCGAGAATCTTTTGGATTGGGCCGAGTTTCAACCTCATCATGCATCCAGCACTGAGTAGTATACAGGGGGTAGCGTTGAGTGACAGCGTCTCACGACGGCCTCCTGATCAGGAATCGGAAGGTTGAGGAGAAAATCAAACTGTTGGGAATTCAGTCGCCCCTCATGAGGTGTTCGTGGGCAAATCCTGCTGTTGCTCTCTCGGCTCTGAGTCTGAAGTGATGTGAGCATTTAGATCACATCGGCGCATCAGGCCGTACAGATTAAGAACAAACATTGTGAGCTGGGAACTTTTAAATCGTGCAGTTTCATTATACAGTTTGAGCTGTAGCTGAGTGCAACGATTGAAAATATGGTACAGTGTATGCCCGCCTTAAAACACAACCATTTTTTAAGAGCTGTTTTCAGTCCACCATCTGAAAAGACAAAGAATACACTTCAGCTGCTGATACACCAAGGTGTTGTTACAGCTTAAACTGCAGGACAAACGAGGAGAGCGCTGATTAGAGAAGAGGCCAAGAGACCCAGCATTAAACTGGGAGAAAAGAAGGGCAGAGTCAAATAGAGGAACATCCCAGATGAAAACGTTTCAACAATCTGTGAAAGGACTTTAAATTTGCTGTTCACAGATCTTCTCCATACAGAAAGATTTCAGTTTCTAATTTAGGAAAGCTGGTAGAGGCCAAACTGAAAAGCCCTGACCTGCTTCAAAAGGTGATGCTTTGCTGCTCTCAGAAGTGTTAACTGAATATTCAATACACTTAATTTCTATAGCGCCAGTTCGCAACACGTCATCTCAAGGCACTTTACATTTCACCAGATCATCCAGTCACATTGATTAAAAGTTTTCTATCTAAGGGAAACCAGTTGATTGCATCGACTCATTGATTGTAATGCAATCCCTCACACTAAGCATGCTTGTAGCGACAGTGGAGAGGAAAAACTCCCTTTTAACAGGAAGAAACCTCCAGCAGAACCAGGCTCAGTGTGATCGGTCATCACAGCCAAACAGGAACAGATGAGGCAAAGCTACTATGAGAAAAATCAGAGAGAGCATAATGTTAGAGATTGAACTAACAGATTCTGCAGAATAGGAGAACAGGGAGAGAATAAAGCAGAATGATGAAATAGGGGTCCCTCCAGTCTAAGCCTATAGCAGCACAACTATAGAGATAGCTCAGGATAGTGAATATGAATAGAAACCACTGCTAGACACTCCCTTCATTAATAAACAACTGTGTGTTTATGTAACATATGAAATTAACAAGCGTGAGAAGGACAGGCACTGCATTTGGGGAAAGTAAAAAGTAATATATCATTTTATTCTATAAAGGTTTTTGTTTTTATTACTTTTATTTTCATTCATTTTCATTCATTGCAGAAGGTTTAGCGCTTCTCTTTGTTTTCTTTTAAGTAAATTACATTATATGTAGGAATCCAGCAAAACCTTATAATGTAAAAAAAAAAATGGCACTATATCTGTTGGTTTCTTTTTAAACATAGTCTAGCTGATGAATGAAATCTATATCTATCCTTTGGTTCCCTACAGTTCCCACCATCTTCCTGGGGAAGAAGCCCAAAGAAAAGGACATGGACTCAAAGAGCCAGGTGATCGAAGGCATCAGCCGCCTCATCTGCTCCGCCAAGCAGCAACAGACCATCCTGAAAGGTGACCTGACCTTTAAACCCTGCTCACCATCGCCAAAACTCTCTGCATTTACTCACCACCTCCTCCTTATGCCTCCAGTGTCCATAGACGGCGTGGAGTGGAACGACGTGAAGTTCTTCCAGCTGGCGGCGCAGTGGCCAACTCACGTCAAATACCTGCCGGTCGGACTTTTCGGCTACAGCAAGCCCCCGTCGTAGGGCAGAGCTTTAACTCCTCTGCTCCCCTGACTTTGTTCTCTCCTCACCGACTTCTCCTTTTTTTTTTTTTTTTTTTTTTTTTTTTTTTTTTTTTTTTTTTTTTGCACAGAAGATGCAGATCAAGCAGCCGGATCATTTTCCTTTCTTTTCATCCAACAAAAAAAACTACATTCATCCCGTTTCTCCTTGTAGGAGGAGGAGGGAGCTGGAGTTCAACGCTGTTACTAGTCACTTTAAAGCTTTTTTATGTGTGTGTGTGGATTAAGTGTGCATGCACACGTGAATGTACATTATGTTTGTGTGTGTGGGCGTGCGAGTTTACAAGCATATCACAGCACAAGTTTATTAGCCAGTCACCGTCTATGTTTCTGATTTTAAGGAATTTAGCAGCATGTAAAAACAATCCAGTTATAGCCCTTACCGTCTAAACCAGCCGCTTTAGCCCCCATCACACCACCCGATACTCTGATACTCAATGTGCCACAAATGGTCACTTGTGCTTCAGTTTGCATGCACGACCACAAACGCTCCCTAACCCAAACAGGCATGAAAGGCAGTTTCTACATCGACAAAGCTGCAATAAATCCACTAATGTACTTTTTTATTTCAAGGGCTTCCATTACGCAGTTTTTTTCCTTTAAAAAAAAAACACAATTTAGATGTTCATATGCCAAAAAAAGAAGAAAAAAAAACAATATACATAGATATAAAGGAGGAAGTGTCTTTTATTTTAGAACAGCGTTCTTGTGAAAAGCAAACCCTCGCCCCCTTCTTAAAACCGTTTTGTGAAGCATAGTGGTAAATGTAACGCCATTTGTTTTCTTTGTGTTCAAACGCTATGCACTTTTGAACACACTTGGACCATTCGAATGATTTCAATATGACATCCTGATGAAACATCCGTCAGGTAGCGCCGTATAGCAAAACGCACACCCCGAACGCAGCAGCATGGAAGGAAAAAAAAAAAAAAGGTGCTTATGTTGCTTTCCTCTGTATCCGTTTTTAGATAGAAGCACAAACGCTTTATTGACCGAACCGGCCTGCGGAACGAAGGTGGTCTGTGAGCAGCACTGAGACTTCCTGAAGACAATCAGGATCAGGGGGAAGAGCCAGTGTTTGGGTTCATTCTGTGATTTCGGTGCAGGTCTGCTCCTTTTTTTTAGCTTGTTGTGAGGTGATTAGTCAGTACAGTAAGGGGTAACAAACAGCGTATGTGTACGTCACAAATTAAACTAAATGTGGACAAAAACTTTAAATGAAAAAAAATGAAAAGTATGATAAATAGTTTTCTATAAAGTGATGGGAGATATGTAGTGTGTGTGTGTGTGTGTGTGTGTGTGTGTGTGTGTGTGTGTTGGCACTCTGCATCCATGATGAGGTGATTATCAACATCACTGATTGTCAGATTAGGGCTGCAGTCTTCATCCTGTTCATTTTGTAGCTGCACAAGGCAAATAATCAAGGTCATTTTTTCTGGTGAAACGAATTACGTAAAAAAAAAAACAATCCTGCAAATATAATTAAATATTTGTCTATATTTGAGGAAAAGCTCTGCCTTGTGTCTTCTACAATGTAACACATCACCACTGAAGTATTACAGCATTGTTTTTTTTTTAAGTGTTATTGCTCATCTCTTTTAGTTTGAGAATAGAGGGCATTTCTTGTTAGCCTGTTGGTGTTACAGTATTACCTTTGTGATTTCAGCAGCATTTTTCTTTTCTCCTGTTTGGCTCCATCTGATACTCCAGGTTTTTATGCAGTGAGCAGATCAATGCTGGGCCAAACGCTCATCATGTCCAAATCTTCTTACTGAGTTTTAGAAATGAAATACCCCACAGATGAGAAGATTTGGTAAGGCGGACGTCCTGAACTTGTGTTGACTTTGGACTGAGTGAGAGAATCATCTGTGATTGATTTTTGTCCCTGAACATTAGTGACAGTTTTTAGTTTTGGTGATTTAACAAAAATGTTTACTGGGACTAAACGTTTCCTTCCAAAGGTGAAGCTGAAGGCAATCTACATTTAAAACGGATGAAAATTAACTAAATTTTAAATTCTGTAGAAAATTCGTGAGAAGAAATTTAGATCCCCAAACACTCAACAGGGTCTACTTTATTTAGAAACACATTGTAGTGTTTTGTTTTTTGCAGTACAGCAACCCAATTCTACAAGACAATCTATTTAAAAAAGAGATATATAGATATCCTCGACTTTACACATTCAGCTAAATGACTTAATGAATTCATAGTTTATTTCCTGATTTGTTGCAGTGCTAAGCTGACGTTAGCATCTTTACTCCCTCGATAGATTGGTAGGTAAAAGCTTTTCACTGTGGTTCTAGTCATTTTAAAAAGTCGGCCTTTGCTTTAGAAGCTGGTTGCTTTGCTTTGAAACATCATCAGTTTTAATGGCTAATGTTTTAGCTGCCCTCTATAACCCCCAGCTGTCTAGAAACGGCCCTTCCCACTGACTGAAAGGAAGCTGCATCAGCCAACGCAGTCTCTTCTTCACCCTAATCAGTGAAGCACTTGGTGTTTTATTGAAAACTTGGATTAGACTGAAAAAAGAATTTAAATTGCCTGTTACGCTGCTTTTTTTTTTCAATGCACACATGAAAACTGGTCATGATTATATATAAAAAAAAGGCTGAACAAATTTTAGCCACACAGATATAATTACACCAGAGTCTGTATTTAGTGACGTGCATTTTAAAAAATTACCTCTAACAGAAGGAAAAAAAAAGACCAAATTGTGTGTTATATAGCATTTAAAGCTCTGCATATTAAAAAAGTTAATATACACAATGTGACCACAGTTTATAAATCATTATGAGTCTAGGACTGCAGCTTTATTCTTTGTATACAAGCTAAAAATGAATTAGACCCAAATTGAATCAAATGGGTGAATTAGTGGATCCTTCCTCCTCAGGAATTATTATTCTATCTGTTAATTCAATATACACACAACTTAACCTTATAAATCTCTCTGTTATAAAACTGGTCTTTACAGAACACACACACACACACAAAAAAAAAAACATGTTTAAAAGGAATGTGCAGCTTCTTTATTCCTCCCCCGTAAAGGCCAGTAAATTCTAGCAGCACAATGAAGTGATTCCCTGCTGTTTAAAACTGCAAATGTTAAACTTGTTAATTTGACAAATGGGACAAAAATGATGCATCTAGAATAAAATTTTGTTTTGTATAATTTTTTTCAAGAATATTGCCCCGTTCTGAACTTAAACCCAGTGTTTGTGAGCAACTATCTCTACTCAGTCTGAACAATGACATGTATTGGCTCCTCAGAAAGAGGCCAGAGGTCCTTTATAAACCACATTATTTAGGAAAAAAATCCCCTGAATCCTGCTACAAAGTCACGTTTTAAATATTCATAGTGATATTGAATGTGTTTGTTATTGTTGACTAAGAACCAGAGGCATCTCTATCCTCAACAGGCTAAATTATAATTTCAATGAACAGCGATTTGCCTCAGCAGTTCATGTTTCCCAGAGCGGTTCTGTGTGGAAGTCGTCAGCTTGTTACTGCGTGTCATTCCTTTACCTCTGTATTTGTGTCAACCAGTGATTGTCACCGTGGTTCCTCTCTCTGTGGTTGGAGATTAGCAGCTGTTCTGTCCGTCTGTAATCTCTCCGTAAACAGCTGTGTCTACACGTCTTTTTCAATTGGCCTCCACAAGCTCACCATTCTGGGGGAAAATAATAAAGAAACAAATCACGCTGTCCTCTGTTCCCTCGCAGCTTGTAAATCGCCCATCGGTTCTCGGAGGAACTGTTTATTTTCCGGTTGTTTTTGCTTATTGAAAAGCAGCCGATTGCTGCCTACCGAGGTTCTGCTGGGAGCGGAGCCTCCGGAGCTTGTGGACTTGTGAAGAGTATTTTGCACATACCATTTTTTTTCTTCAGCAAGAAGTTTTATCTGTATTTTTTTTTTTCTATTTGTTTTGCCTTTTGCCTATAACAGCAGTTCTAATAAACCAACTATTATGCTTGTACATACAAGATAGTACTTGATATATATTTTTGTTTAGTTATTTTTTGTTCGTTCGACATGTTTTTTTGTAGTACTGCTTTTTCATGATTGCGTCTGTCTGTAGAACAGATGTCAGGTCAACAGTGAAAGTGCTTATTGTATGTTTTTTTTTAAATAAAGATATTCCTCGTTTTGTAGCTGTGCCTTTCTGCTTACAGTCATTTTCACTGAGTACTGCGCAGTTTTAAATATTCAAAGAAATATATCTTTTGATATTATCTCTAGAACATGTTAGCACTGCAGTCTAATATTTCAGGGTATGGCTGTAAATCAGTTTTAATGGCCAGGAATTAGACTTTGGTTCCACTTTTAAATCTAAAGACATTTTAAGTATAAAGAAGTGTGTTTAGGATCAGTACGTTGTCTGTGTGAGGACAATAGGCAAAGGCTACTACCAAACCAAAGTAATACACAGCAAACACCATAATGCTGAGTGAAAGGATCTGGTTTTAAACACTGTTTCACACAAAGTGGCATCGTGTTTATATTCCAGCCCCTTTGAGTAGAATTACAAAACTTCCAAGTTGAAGTATGTCCCTACAAGGTTTGCATCTGGAGACAGAAAGTCTTTTTTTTGCAAAATCTTTCAGCAGGGGGCGGATGTAGATCAAATAAACCGGGTTAGGGCAATATTTCATCATTAAAAGTCAGAGATGCAATTTTTTTCATCTAAAGGATTCATTTATAAAAAGAAAAAGTTCCAGGGAGCATCTAGATTAGTACAAAATAAATATTTTTTACTCCATGTCTTTTAATCAAGAATGACCGACATTAAGGACAGACCTTAGATGGTATGGGGTATTGCAGTCTAACAAAAGAAGCCAAATGACCTCCATTCCAAATGGCTGGACCCCTTCGTCTGTTCCAATTTGCACGTTTTCAAAACAAAAACAAGGCTTTGTTGGGCTACTGTATAAAACCTGGAACTCAATGCTATTCCTGACAAGCGAAACGAGCAAAAACATCAAGCTTTAAGAGTTGGTGATGACTTAAGGAAGCAAACAGGCTCAGAAGCACGTATAGAAAATCATTAAAGCATTCAGTTTGTCTATTTTACTGTGAAAAGTTATGATGATCATTTACTGACAGCAAGTTTTAAGGTTTTTGGGGAAATGCAGTGATTGTAAAAAAGAGCATTGATGAGGTTTTGTTAGAAATATTCAGGATCACCCCAGAAATTAATTCTATAATACTCACAAATATACAAGGTCGTTATATGATAATCACAGACAACAAATAGAAATCAACAGTTTTTGTACCTTTGTGGGGCCTCATTTTGCTTTGCAAACATCTAGTTCAGAGATGGAGACACTGATTCTTGGAAACCAGCCCTCTGACTATCCACTTGAAGAATAGAGCCCTTGGTGAAAGCCTGTGGTTTAAAACTTAGAAATATTAGTCTTTCATTTTTATTTTAACTGCCTGTCATGGCAGGGGAAAAAACAAGTCTACAGACTTAATTATTCTGACTTGCCTTTCAGGGCTTCCATATAAAACCAATTTATACAAAGATGTTTTCATTTACATGCGTCACACCGCGTACTGTAGATGTCACTGTTGTGCACGGCGTCTAATAGACCTTTGATTGGAAGCATCCTGCTTCCTCTTTCTACCTCCCTACTCACTGACAGCCCTATTTGAACTTATAATGGTGACCCCTGACCTCTGGTTCAGCTTAAGTGTCCTCACTAATATATACAATTTAAACTGGAAATGCATCAGTGGATTTGGTGTGGAAGAACCTCAAATGACCTGTGCAGATTGGTGCCCTTTAAAGTATCATAGCACAGTTCTTCTCGCAGTCTGTCTGCATTGCTCATATTCTCAAAGTAAGAGAATAGTGGAGCTACAATACATGGCTAAAACCAAAGCTCAATGGATACATAAACCCTGGAGGAGTTCATGCACAGTGGGAGGAAACTAGCCAGAATGAGCATGCACAATAACATCAGGTGAACGTGGGATGTGTGATATCCAGTAGAGGATCCCTTCAACGATAGAGCCTTATAGGACACTGCAAAACGTAGTGGAGGTACATTAATGGCCATTTTTTTGTGGTACTGTTACATTTCTTCTGCCTATAAGCTTTCTATTGTTTTACGTCCTAGTCACGTGACTTTAAAGATTCCAGCTGGGAGAAGAAAAAATATATATATAGATGTCCGACATTCGCTCATTTTTTTGTGGAAAGATTAATAACTTGAGTTTGTTTTTGCATTAAAATAATGAGCGAATGTCGGACATATATATATATATTTTTTTCTTCTCCCAGCTGGAATCTTGAAAGTCACGTGACTAGGACGTAAAACAATAGAAAGCGTATAGGCAGAAGAAATGTAACAGTACCACAAAAAAATGGCCATTAATGTACCTCCACTACGTTTTGCAGTGTGGACCAACATAGTGGGGGTACATTTTCCCATGAGACTGGGTTGTTATAGGCCTGCATTTAATTCAATACACAGACTAGCAGCCGAGCCTTTTAATCCAACATTAGTGTCTGACCTCATAAATGTAATTCTTAAAGAGTTATATTTCCCATAATGTCCCTCATAAACCATGTGGAAAGCTTTCCTAGAAAAGTTAAATTGGTGGGCTGACATCCTAATAACCCCCATCATTTAACAATGGTTTGCGGTTCTGTGAATGATTTTGCATCAAACACTCCTAAATGGTTTCATCATCACTTGGGATTGTGGGAAGGGTTAAACCCAGCTATGTGAAAGGATATTATCTGAAAAAAAAACAAAAGAGCACCAGTGTACACAATAGCTGCAAAACAAAGCAAGTGTTGGCTGCTGTAGTTTCACACACTCCTGCTCTCCCACACCTAGAAGCATGGGCGGTTCTAGACAGGGGCCAATGGGGGCCAGTGCCCCTGTAGATCATGCCCTGAAGAAATAATACTCAAATAAATTGTAATGATGGTATGTGCTGGAACAGACATGGTTATTGATAGGTCTTTTGGATTTTTTTCTTCTTTTAAAATTCTGTTTTACTAACTATTTAAAAACAATAAGGTGATAGCTTTAGTGGTATTAAGTTAAGTTAATTAAGTCAAAAATATGTAAAATTCCTAAATTCTGAATGTATATTGACCTAATAAAACATAGAATTTTAATCATAATTGAGTAATTTCACTTCATGCAGCTATCTTAAAGCTGAAGTCTGTAAGTTTTTAAAAATCACTTTTTTGTCATATTGGCTAAAACTGTCCCTATGCCCAGACAGCAGTACATGTGATATGTAACCTGTGAAAAAAACTGCTCCAATTGGTCCCGCCTACTGCCTGTATTTCAATCTGGAAAGAATAATTCGGGACGAGTGAAAACAACCAATCACAGCCAGAGGAGCGTCTGATGGAGTGTCAATCACAGCTCACACACGCTGAATCCCCCCCCCCCCCCCCCTTCTGGTCGCATGCGGTAGCCGCGCAGATGCTGTGAGAGGGGTGGAGCTTGGAGGTGGGGCATGAGTGAAGCAGAGAGGGTGGGGGAGTGGCGTGAAACCTGTTTTTCTTCAAATTTTCAGTCGAAGTCTGCTCCCTCCTCAATGTTACAGACTGCTGCTTTAATATATTTAAATCCCTTGCCCTGTTTTTTTATTTTTCTGCTTTTCTGTGCCCCCCATGAAAACATGCTGGCCCCCTTCTGCCCCCTTGGTACATTTGGTCTAGAACCGCCACTGCCTAGCAGAAAGACAAAGGTGGTGTTTTCCTTTCTATTTGGATTAATATTTTGAAAGAAACAAACAAAACAAAAAAACTGCCATGTTCCCCCAAACTATTATCAATTCAGAAAAAAAGGGGGGAGAGCTCTTCTAAAAGCATTATTCTTAGTTTTCAATAAGATATAATTAGTCAGTTTGACTGGGGATATAAAGGACCATGAACAGAGCAGCTGTTTGCTTTTTGATTTTCAGCTTCACTGATTGTAATCACCTTAATTAAATCTGGTGGCTTTATAGAAACATGCTGATGTAATGTGTGTGGGTGCAATCTAAAATATCAGTAACAGCATCACATTGATAACATTGTGGTGAGAGCAATACTTTTAGATTTACTCTATTATGCACTGCTGATGTTTGGTCAAAAGTTCAGCTGTTTGGTGGTGTTGCTGGGAAGCACCTCAGGTAACTAAAACTGGAGATATTTACTCAGGCTAATTTGTGCTTTCTGCACATTCAAAATTACAAAATAACATCATTGTCTTTATATTTGTTTTTACAGGCCATGAGAAGAATGACCCATAACAAAATGCAATGAACATCTACAGAGCCAACCATAGGCGGTTGAGAATGTTAGGTTTATTCTTCATTGTGTGTATTGTTAATCTGTAAACCAGATTAGATGAAGTAGAAGTCCATCCTTCACATGGTGGATTACACTGTGTGTACAGAGGCCATCTAATGAGGACAGTCTTCTTGTCTTTGGAAGATACACAGGATAAGGACACATCCTAGAGCCGCACTGATAGAGGAGAGCGATCTGTAATTCTGAAGTATGAAGGTCAGGGCATGGATGGGGTGTCAGTTTCTGAACTGAACAGCTTAACATCCATCCAACATACGTTTCGCCACCTCTCCAGGAAGCTTTCTCAATTCAAATGTCTGGATCCGCAGTGAGTTTGAGTCTTTATATAGACTAGGCCTTGTATTGCCTGGAAACATGCAAATGGTAACCGAAGAGCAGGTCGTTTGGTTCCATTGTTAGCCTGTAATATCTGAAACCCGTCTATGATTCTGAAGGTCTAACAACAATCCCCCCCCTTTAACCTGTCCTGTCTTTATAGTCCTTTTAATATGGTTTTACTCAATTTGAGTTAAGAATAATTATTCTAGGTAACTTGCTCCCAGGAAAATAACTGGAAGGGCAGCTCAGAGGTGGAAACACCTTCAGGGGGGCATAACTTCCTTATTTAACAAGAATAAGAGGGATGGAAAGCTGAGGACCATCAGATACAAGTGTTACCAGCTTTATACTATAAATGTTTTTAGCCAATATACATCCATTATTAGTTCAGCAGGTCACGAAAACACAGTTTGATGCAAACAGCAAAATTAGAAACTTTATTTTGTCATACACTGTAAAACTCAAATATATAAAATATTCAAAAAATAAATAGTAATAAAAAAAAAGTGTTCCTTTCCACTTTGGTTTCTCTGAAGGCAATGCAGACATTTGGCCTACAGATCTTTGGTGAGCTGGTGTTGTGATCGCCTCTTGTATGGTGCTGCGCATACGGTGGGAGTTTCCAGAAACACTGGGGCAGTATGTCAGGTTCAGACCCCCCCTCCACTTAACCGTGACACGTGCTCAGCCACAGCATCCTCTCTGGAAGGTCTGGGAAGCTGAGCACGCAAGTCCTGGGGAACAGGAATCCGCTGGACAGCATCCACGTAACGAAGGGGGTCATGGACGATCTCTTTGAACACTAGTCCCATCAGGTTACTGACATAGCCTGTTGGGTGTGAAATCATAAGTTATTGTTAGTATCTATGCATTACACGTGTTGCACAATTGTTTATACTTAGAAATATATAGATTTTAAACTTACAAATTGTTGGCTTTGTCTTCATTTTTTTGACTGTGTAACCTCCCCTTTTGGCCTTTGGAAACACAAGCCTGTTCATTAGTTTCCCCTTGGCCGTCTTCCGTCTGGGGCGCTGAGCATTCTCATTGAAATGCAAAGCTGTAAGGTACAACCTAAATGAAACAGCAGAAATGTTGTAACAACTGTCATTTTGTAAGCATACACCAAGAAAATAATCCTACTAAAGGCTGATTTATACTTCGAAACCAGGTCCTTTGCGTAGGTGTCGCAGTGAACAAAAAGACGTCTCCGCCCCCTTCCACAGACACTCTGCTGCACCTCTTCCAAATTGTAGTCGACCGCAGACGGTGCCGCAGACAGGAGGTTGGCTTGTTTTGTTTTTATGACCGCAATTGCGGAAAACAACTTGTTAAGTTGGACCAGCTAGAGGAACGCTGGGACCCTTTTTCCACCTGGATCGCTGCTCTTTTTCACCGCCATGTCTCTTTGTTGTCGGACTAAACTCGCCCCGACTTTTCTCCGCCTCGGCCGTATCTAGACCCACAGCGTGAAAGCGCAGACCACACTTCAAAAATCTCTGCGTCAAGCTTACTGCAACACACTGCTGCAGGAGTATAACCAGCCCTTAACTCACAGCAAAAGCACTGGCTAAACCTGTAGGCTGTGCCAAAGCTGTACCCTAACCAGTGTTGTTACAGATAACCTTTCAGTCAGAGCTTCCTAAAACTGTAATGATTTGCATTTTGACGCCCGGCAATTAGGCCCGATCTCACACTTTCACTGAACAAAACCAGTTTCTGTACACAATTTGTCTCCAATTCCCATTTGCCATGACTTGGCTTAAATATGAAGAGATTCATAGGGAGTGTTCATACCTGCATAGCATTCCAATGAAGGGGAAAGCCACATTTTTTGGGGCAAACCGCTGGATGACACTATGGAACGACTCCACAGTCGATGTCTGGTAATGATGGCTGAGCTTTTCAACATCAGTAAGGAACCTCTTGTTTGTTAGGACCTTGTCAAGCCTATTCAGTGCTGATGAACCTAAGAGATAGTCAATTTACAATGTGATTTAAAACCATGTATACTGATGAGGATGCATGTGTAACCATTGTTTAAAAAAACTGACCTGGTTGAAACCACTTGCTACGGTCCTTCGAAGCCTTCGGTGGATGTACACACTTAGGGAAAGCGGGATCAGAATGATTGTGCACACCTTGCATGTGGTTCAACACAGACTTCCATTTGGCCACCTTCTCTGCTCCGCAGACGGAGCTTGTGGCACACCAGTACAGGTGGTTGACTATGCTTTTATGCCACTTCTTCACCAAAGCACAGCCTTTGTCTTTGCCAACCTGTTCCAACTTCTTTGACAACCCTAATCATTGAAACGCAAGTTTAGATGGCCACTTTTGTTTAGTTATCTAAATTTTTACATCATGTTAAAAAATATATATAAATAAAAGGTTACATTACCTTTTGCTACACGCCGGACGTCATAATAGTGCGTCATTTTACGTTCTCTTAGGATCTTCTGGATCTGAGGGTGACGATTGGTGATAACACCGTCCAGCTTTACACCACTTTGATGTAGGAGGTCCAGGCTTCTAATTAGACCTTCCTTTTCCATGCATGAGCGTCCCCCCACCTCATTGCTCTGTGCAGAGACAAACACAATAATATAATCCAATAGGTAGCCGATTAGTATTTTTATATTTTGTATCAAAACACTGGATTATTTATAATCATTTTTCTGACCATTTTGACCATATAATGCTTATATGGCCTCATAATGATTTTGTCAGTACTACTTGTGCATATGCATACAATACATTATGCCAGTCCTGATGATTTCAAATACCTGCACCAGCTGTAGGTCTACAATTTCATTGGTCTTCACATCTATCATTGTGTAGCTTCCATACTTTGCAGAATGTCCTACAATGCAGAAGATTTTACATTGTCAGTCAAAAAACATGAGATGTAAGCACCAATAGGCAAAACTAGGCAGTTGCCTAGGGATCCAAGTTCCTGGGGGGTCCCATAAAACTCTGTTTACATTCATGGTTAATACAGCTATTACTGATTTGTGCACATTGTGTTTTTGACAAAAATCATTTTGCTAAAATGCCATCAGAACAAGTGTGTTAACCCCACTCCCCTTCAGTGTCCGCCACATTGGCTCAGTCCATTTGCTGCACATGTTCTGAAAGGTCCAAACAGACAGCAGCAAACCAATTGAATGTTGAATGTTGTTGCGAACTTAGTGTTTTGCCGCTATATTAAGCGACTTTTCAGACCTCTCTAGCACTTTTATATAAAAAAAAAAGAGGCTAGTAACACACCTAGTGACTTTTTTCTGTTACTGGAGACTTTTGGCGACAACATATAAAAGCAGCAAACTCTGCTCTCCAGAGCGAGTAGATTCGTAACCCCGCCTCCTGCTTTCCTCTATCTTGTCTGCTGTGATGACTGATGCAGGGCAGGCTGCCCACACGCTGCGCTGCAGCAAAGAGGAAGAACCTTTAACCTTAGAGTCCAGATTGCAAATGAAATGCACTGGTTTAAAGCACTCACTAATATCGTTCAAGATTACAAAATTATTTATAAAACCATTTTTATAAAAAGTTAACTGGTGCTTTTTAAACTTTCTCCCCCTTTCTGCTCCTCCTGTCTCTGCACCGCTTTCTGCTTCTTATTGCGGGTTTTTTAATTGGTTGGCAAACAACTAATGGAGAATTACTGACAATAACTGGCATGGAGTGAAATTAGATGGCTGAATTATATGGATTTTATTTACCGTATTTTCACGACCATAAGGCGCACGGTACTAAAAGGCGCAGTCTCAGTTATGTGTCCCATTTCTGTATTTAACACACACATAAGGCGCACCGGACTATAGGGCGCGTTTTTTATATACAGGTACATGTCCTCTACTACCTTTAAATACCTCTACTGCGTATTTAAAAATACAGCGGGGGCAAAACTGAGTATGACTGTGCTTTATTCATGTATTTATTACAAAGTATTAATCAAACCTGGGAGCTGGCCGTGAGACAGAGACATCGCAGATGACACAGCGCTGTGGTCACTCCTAAATTAACTTAAAATCCTGAAACCTGCCGACGGAATATGTTCGCTTTTATTACCGGTATTCTGGTGCCTGCAGCTGAAATTATTTAGATGAAAAACACCTGCCAGCCACCGCGTGAACCCGGAGGCTGCCCAGCCTAGAGGCTGATGTTGAAAGGATTTCTGCTGTCGGTGCACCGCTGGTATGTGGGGTTCTGAGCGCCTCCGACAGAAATAGATAATCTGGATGAACTGACTGCAATTAATAAGTTTTCAGGTGGCCTTTCTCACTTAAAAACATATTAAAACTACTTTATTCCCACTGATCACAGCAAATATAGCTGCAAGATTTAGATTATTTAGATGAAAAAACACCTGCCAGCCACCGCGGTGAAGAGGAGGAGACCGGCCCAGAGGCTGCTGTTGAATTAAGTTTTCAGGTAGAAAAATAGAGCGGGAGCAAAACTGAGTATGATTGTGCTTTATTCATGTATTTATTACAAAGTATTAATCAAACCCATCAAAGTCATCATCCTCTGTTTCTGAATTAAACAGCTGCGCTAAATCAGACATGCCAATTTCCCCTTCTGCGCTGTCAGTCACTTTCCGTGCAGCGCAGCTCCTCAGAAATAATGCCGGCTTTTGCAAAAGCTCGAACAACAGAGCCAGCAGACACGTTAGTCCAAGCATCTACAATCCATCCGCTAAAGGTGGCGTAACTTGCCCGGCGCTGCCTTCCACTTATCCTGAAACTGTGGTCTCCGTCTGTCATCCATCGCTCCCACGCCGCTCGCAGCCTTACTTTGAACGGCCGCTTCACACCGATGTTGAGCGGTTGAAGTTCCTGTGTCAGACCCCCGGGATAACGGCGAGCACAGCATCCATTTGATTCACCATGTTTTTCACATCAGCTGTGAGATCGGCACACATGGAGTCACAGATTAACTGCGATGGGGATGCGTGGAAAAAAAACACCTGTTCTCCTCACATACACCTGCCTCAGCCACGCTTTCATCATCTCCTCATCCATCCAGCCTTTTTCATTTGCGTTAATATCATATGTCATCAGAGCGCTGTGTCTGTCTCGCTGTCAGCTCCCAGATCAGCTTCTCTGATTGGTTGATGCGGCGCGTCCAGCAGCAAAACTTCAATTTTTCCATCTGAGCAGCAGCAGCGCGTTGGCAGATGCTTGTGTTCTGAGTTGTCTTCTCATTTCAGAGGGCCCCATTCCTGTCTTTGCCTAGGGACCCAAATTTCCTAAATCCGCCCCTGGATGTATGAAAAGACCTCACCTGGAATTGCTGGTGTAATGCACATTAAATCAGAAAGGGAAAATAAAAAAGTACCTGGTGAATCTGCTCGCATATCAAGAGTGACGCCGTTTTCCTGACTGAGTGTTCGAAGCTTTGTAGATTGCCATTCATTCCAGCTGTGGATTATAGCCGGTTCCAGGTATGTTCTGGCATGTCTTCTGAAGGCATCATACGAGTGTGTTCTCAGCTGCAATGCATCAAACATCTACAAAATAATTAAAAGTAGATCAGTTGTGAAGTCATCAGTGAAAGATAAACACATTCCTGCAGGGAAACAATGATAACAACGATGATCACTACCTTTTTCATCTTTGAAAATGAAGCTCCACAAAAGTAAACGGCAGCAGACAGCTGAAGGTCGCCCACAGGGGTGCTCCCAATAACTGGCTGACTCTTCCACTGTCTGAAGAACCGGCAGTGAGGGCATTGTTGATCGATCGCTAGGAAAGATCCTCTTCTGCGTGGCAGGACTGTACAGGCTCTTCTGCACACAGGGCAGTTCTCAAACAGGCTGAAGAGGCATTGCTCAAAAACAATGAATTTTGCATCGCCATATGATGTCACTGGGGATGTGCTACAAGAGATAATGACAAAACAACATTGTTCATCTCAGTTAAAAAACATTTACACTGACTGACATCAGTCTCAATGTATATAAACAGCACTGCTAAATTGTGGGAGTTTTAACTTTACTTACAAAAGCTGGGATGATTCTGCCTCCATTGTGACGGACTGTGCAGGATCGTATGTGGAATGTTGAGGATCAGTGCATGCAGAGGAAACACCTTCCACCCACTCCTCCTCAAATTCAAGGCGAGGTCTCTTTGCTGGCCTCTGACCCTTCCAAGGAGCCGTTGTTCCTACTGCCACACTCTGGCATTCTGCTGTTGCCTGTATGCCTTCAAAGGGGGAGACTATTTAGTGGGGTGTCTTATGGATTGCTCTGCGCCCAACTGCCGTGATACAACATAAAATTGACTAATCAGTCATATCTTTTCTATACAGACCCAACAAATAACTTTAACCAGCCTCCTCCACAAAAGTAAATGTAGGTCATTCAGTCATAATACAGATGAATACTTTTTTAATTTGTTGTGAACGGCTCACAAATGTACCCAGTCATCAAGTTAAGTTATTGGAAAACACCGCTCTGCTAAATGCTACCCAGTAATAATGCTACACATGTTTGGACACACAAACACCATAAAACATCTGATAATATTCATGATAACAAGAATTATTAGAACGTTTAGAAGGTAATAATGATCAGATTATGAGTGGGTAAAACTATGGAGTACCAACTCTGCCAAATTTAAAAATAAATACAGACATAAATACATGATCAATAAATAAATAAACACACAATTAATTGTCCCCCAAAAATACAATAAACAAATAAAATGTAGGTAGAAATTAAATTATACAGTGATACATAAATGTATATACACGTCTTAATTATCTTCTTTATTTATTTATTGTCAGTTATAATCTTGAACTTTATTTATTTATTACTTATTTTTTAAGCATCTATTTATGCACATGATATAATATTTGTCTGTTTTAATCTTCCTTTTTTTTACCCCCTTTATTTCTAAAACACTATTTATTGCTGCATGTTTTTAAATTTCTGTATGCATTTCTGATGCAAACAAGATATATCCACATTTATGTCTCACTGCATAATTTAATTTCTACCTACATTTATTTGTTTTATTGTATTTTGGGGGGGGGAATTAATTGTATGCTTCTTTATCTATTGAGCATTTATTTATTTCAGTATTTATCTTTAAATAAGGCAGACTTGGTCATCCATACATACCTATTGACATGACAATTTATAGGGAGAAAAAACAATGATAAATGTGAAGAATGTGGAGAAAAAGAAAATGTAGAACCCCTACTAATGAAACTTATGAACATGAAAGGGAGAAAATGAGAAGAATGGTTGGAAGGTCAGGCCAAGAATGGAGTATTAAAGGAATACTGGAAAAAAGAAGGAAATATAAAGGACATTCACAGATTAAGGAAAGCTTTATTTATTTATCTACAGAATATAAAATAAAAAATAGAATTATATGTAAAGTAATGTTGCTACACACTCATGTACAGTATACATGTATGTGCAGCAGTATGTGAGGAAAAACAGCGACGTGGGAGGTGTGCTGCAGAGCATGCACATGGAGAGTGTGGGAAGGAAGTTAAAATTAAATGCCGTAACTGTAGTAGAGAACATACTGCTGCTTATCGCGGGTGTGAAGTGAGCAAAAGATCTGAGGAGATAAGAAATGTGAAATTAGAGCTTGGAATAACTTATGCAGAAGTGTCCTAAAATTGCAGAAAATTAATTGATTGTAAAAAAGAAAGATTTTGTACTTTTCATGGTAGAAGTAATCAACTGTAGTGCTCAGACAACAATGAAAACAAAAACATAAATAAATAAAGGCAGAAAGGTATCTTGCAGTTAGAGATTTAAATTGGGAAATGGTTGAAAGTATGGAAAAGGAGTAGGACCATCGAAAACTGGCAGACAGTATAATTGACAATAATTTAATTAGAAATTTACGGAGCCCCTCTGATGACATGGTCAAAAAAAAATTTAATTGTGGCCACGAAGTAGTATTTCGTGGCCACGCAATAAGTATAACGTGTGCACGAAATACTACTTCGTGGCCACGCAATAAGTTTAACGTGCGCACGAAATACTATTTCGTGGCCACGCAATAAGTTTAACGTGCGCACCAAATACTTATTAATAATATTATCATTCCTGGACAACTGGGTAAGCAAATCGAGCGCGCCTTCTCTAAGGTCTAAGGCGCGCTCGATTTGCTTACCCAGTTGGTCTCCGCCAGTCACGTGACATTTGTTGCTGAGACGCCATTTGAGGTGGAAAAGGCGTAGGGTTAACAACCGCAGCATAGCTAAACGAAGGACTAAAGGCCCTTTTACATACAGTAACAGCCTGTCCAAGATAAGTCATTACAGTTAACATAAGCCTGAAAACAGGGGCGGATTTATTGATATTAATAAGTATTTCGTGCAAACGTTAAACTTATTGCGTGGCCACGAAGTAGTATTTCGTGCGCACGTTATACTTATTGCGTGGCCACGAAGTAGTATTTCGTGCGCACGTTATACTTATTGCGTGGCCGCGAAATACTACTTTGTGGCCACAATAAAAAATTTTTTTTGTCCATGTCATCAGAGGGGCTCCGTAGAAATTAGACATTTTGAGGACAAATTTAATTAAGTGTTTATCGTGTTTGGTTAAGTTAAACAGTTCGAAAAATATTTTTTATTTTATTTTTTCTGGGGGTGAGTCTTGTTTCCTTGTTTTAACTCCTTATCAGCTGGTGGCGGTGATGTACTTTCAACTAGTGTGCCAACCGCCAATAAACCGTAGAAGAAGAAGCAGGTTTACCTTTACTTCGTTGCTGAGGTCTCAATGCAGTGAAAGAAAGCTGCGTCCTGTGAGATGCCACATTAGGAGGATCTCTTCGGCACGCTGCAACTTTTTGATCATGAGATGTGCTCTGAAATCATTTTGCACGATAATATGTTAACGTTACTCCTTGTTTCCACTTCTAAAACCCGACCGACTGAGCTGGCTAGCATTGTAGCTTAGCTTCTAGCAACCAAGCTAACGTGATTCTACTCTGCTTTAGCCATCCTGCTGGAATAGACTAACAAACTAACACGACGAAGACCTGGACAAACATGCAGAAAGTGTTATTTATTCGAACTAAATACAGTCAGGGGAATTAAATAATGTGTAACACATTCTGCATGCTGCTACATTCGCTATGCTAGCATTGCTATCAACAGCTTAGCAGCAGAATCATGCTTACAGTTTGTGGTTGTGATGGCCTTATGGTGGGAACAGCCCCTCGTTTCAGTAAAAGAAGTTTAGCAAATCCTGCTTTGAACTGTCCAAGGTTCTGAAAACTGTCTTCTGTAAAATGCTTGGAGCAAATAAACAGCTGAGCATCAAACTTTGCAGGGATCTTCTGATGGACAAATAGAATCCATGCCTGTCGAGTCTTTGGATCCTTGGGAAGACTGTGAAAAACTTCCCCTTTCTCCATGCAGCCTGGAACACTGCATTTCCGCCCATGGTCCATTTTCAATAGATAAACTGACTGCTTCCTGTAGAAGTAAACCCAACTGTAGGCTAAACAGCTAAACTGGTGTCTTCCATCTACCTCTATCTTGGCCCAGTGAACCAGTGGGCTGGTCTGCATGTCAATTTCAGAACCAAAAAAGGCAACACGCCCGAGTTGACGTCATCTCGGGACTGCTGCTTCTTTCTCTTCTTCTGGAATAGAGTGTGGATCGAGATGCTATATATAAATATTCCACAATAAAAATAATTAAAATTATAAGGATTAAGTTAATAAATCTTCTATTCTTTTTATCAATTTAGTTTTCTTAAGGTAATTCATTAAATAAAAAAAAAGTATTTAGAAGTAAAAAGTTTTTCCAAAATATCTTGTATATTTAATTGCATTTTATTTTCTTGTAATCAAATAACTAATTCCCTTCTCTCAACAGAATATTTGGAACAGACTAAAATCACAATTTCAATCACAATTTTCTAAAATCACAATTTGCTGTTGGATGATTTCCCATTTTAAATAATGTACTATTAAACCTTATATGATCAAAATGTAATCTGGATATAATGGTTTCCTGTTTTCCATTTTTTCCTGTTCTCCTGATTGCATCAACTTTTCTTTGAATTCTGTAAAGCAGCGGTCCCCAACCTTTTTTGCACCACGGACCACTATATGTCAGACTATATTTTCACGGACCGGCCGGCGGTGGGAGGGGGGGGATAAGAGTAAAATAATACGACTGGCGTAAAATCAAATACAAACAACATAAAAATAAAACAACAAGCCGGTCCCATCTAGGCGTAATTGGAGACAATGACAGACGAAGTGTGCTCTTGATTTCCAGTCTGCTCCGTAGCTTTGTTTTGGTCGCTGTAACCGCAGAAAATCCCGCTTCACAAAGATAGGATGTTATAGATAGGATGCGTCTTGAACTGAATTAATCTGTGTCAAGAGGCACAGATGCACCGACTGATGTAATTGGGAGAGAATACTGCAATTTTTTATATTTTTCTAAATAAAACATCACTCAGACTCTGATCGTTGATAAATTACATATATATATATATATATATATATATATATTTTTTTTTTTTTTTTTTTTTCTGTGTGGCCCGGTACCAAATGACCCACGGACCGGTACCGGTCCGCGGACTGGTGTTGGGGGGCCGCCTCTGTAAAGCAACCTTCCAGTTCTAGCTTCTTCTCAACTCAGTACTGCTGCTGTTACTTTTTTTTCTATTATGACGGATCGAAAGCAACTTTAAGGTGCATACCGCCACCTACTGTACATGAGTGCATAGCAACATTACATTAAATTTTATTTTTCTTATTTTATACTCTGTAGATAAATAAATAATGCTTTCCTTAATCTGTGAATATCCTTTATGTTTTCTTTGATTTTTCAATATCCCTTTAATATTCCATTCTTGGCCTGTCCTTCCAAACATTGTTCCTAATTTCTCCCTCTCATGTTCATAAGTTTTACAGTTCATCAGTAGGTTTTCTACATTTTCTTTTTCTCCACGATTCACATTTATTATAATTTTTCCTCCCTATTAAATATAAATTGTCATTTAAATAGGTATGACCAGCTCTTAATCTGATGATTATGAGTTCTTCCCTTCTGTTTCTCTCATTAACGATTCTATTTCATACTGATTTTGTACCTTATATAATCCGCTTCCTTTCTTATCTTCGTTCCATTTCTTTTGCCATTTTTCTATTTCTTAACTCTCAAAAAGTGACTTACCTTTCCCAAAAAGAATTGTAATTGTTCCCTCTAAAGCCCTTTTTGTTAATATATCTGCTTTTTCGTTGCCTTTTGCACCTTCATGTGCTGGAACCCAACATAACCAAATATCAATGCCACCCCTATCTATATAATGACTGCTTCTTCTTCAGAATAAGCAGAACATGGAGGATTTTATTCAGTTGTTGTGTTTTAACGACATTTTATGTGATGTGTCAGATGAAGGAGAACTACATTTTAACAAGCTCCTCATTTAATGATTTTTAGCTGACACTTGTTTTACGTCAATTGTTCATATGTTTGAATTGTGTAAATAAAGTGTTGTTAAAAGTAAAAAAAGTCTTATTTTTTCTTCTTCATCAAATAACAAATTTCAACCATTACCCAGTTTAAATCCCTAACTTTAAGATACTTTTCTGCAGCTTTCACTTTTATTTTTGATTTTTTTTCCCGGTTTTCTTTGTTGTCTGAGCATTACAATTGATCACATCTACCATGAAAAGTACAAAATCTTTTATTACAATCAATGAATCTTCCGCAATTCTATGACACTGCTCCAGAGGTTTTGAACTTCTCATTTTCTGAACTGTTGGTTTGGGTTTTTCTGACTTGGATGGGATCCTTTTTTGCAGCTAAACTCGTGACTTTGTTTGGATTCACCCGTTTTATGGTGGGAGTTTAGAATTGTGAGATTTGCAGAGAAAGGAGATGTCAATGAGGTTTGAACTTCTCTGTACATCCATTTCACCCACTGAACTATCGTTATTCATCTATGATACTGTGAACTCGGTTTTGCATTCTATGACCCCTTTAGCTATCACCTTCAATGTCAGCATGGATGTTAAAATCCCCCACTATGATGACCATGTATGTATTAACACCAAATCAAAAAGGAACTCATGTAAAAATTCAGAGTAAGGACCTGGTTGAAGATACAAAGTAACAAAATAAGAGTTTTTCTTGCTTTCCAATTTGGATGAGGGAAACTAAGGGTTAAACGTTCAAAAGAGTTGTAATTATTAACTGCCTTGGGAGTAATCAGTAAGTCAGACTGAAAGACTGCCGCCACTCCTCCTCCTCGACCAGCCCTTCTGGGTATGTGAAAATATAAATAACCAGAAGTTATTAAACAACTATTTCACAGTGGATGTTCCGTACGAAAAAGGGATTAGTGCCAATGAAAAAAATAAAAAAAAAGTTTACAATCTTTACGTTTTATTTCAGTGTGATATGAGAAAAAAAAATCTGAATTCTGACTTTAATCTCAGAATTCTGACTTTTCTCTCAGAATTCTGACTTTAATCTCAGAATTCGGGCATTTTTCTCAGAATACTGACATTAATCTCAGAATTGTTACGTTTTTCTCAGAATTCTGACTTTAATCTCAGAATTCTGATGTTTTTCTCAGAATTCTGACTTTAATCTCAGAAATCTGACCTTTCTCTCAGAATTCTGAAATTTTTCTCAGAATACTGACATTAATCTCAGAATTGTTACGTTTTTCTCAGAATTCTGACTTTAATCTCAGAATTCTGATGTTTTTCTCAGAATACTGACTTTAATCTCGGAATTCTGACTTAAATCTCAGAATTCTGACCTTTTTCTCAGAATTCTGACTTTAATCTCAGAATACTGACTTTAATCTCGGAATTCTGACTTAAATCTCAGAATTCTGACTTTTCTCTCAGACTTCTGACTTTAATCTCAGAATTCTTATGTTTTTTCTCAGAATACTGACCTTTTTCTCAGAATTCTGACTTTAATCTCAGAATTCTTATGTTTTTTCTCAGAATTATGACTTTAATCTCAGAATTTTGACGTTTTTCTCAGAATTCTGACTTTAATCTCAGAATTCTGACTTTTCTCTCAGACTTCTGACTTTAATCTCAGAATTCTTATGTTTTTTCTCAGAATTCTGACTTTACAGTTTTTTTGGATTGCTTACACACTAAAGTTAAAAGTAGTACACTATTAGCAAAACCTTACACTCAAGAAGCAAAACATCAGCCCATATTTGCACAACTATAAGCACATTGTCAACCTCACACTTGTTGCAAAACTCTACACACAGTGATTTGCAAAACACTAAACACACTTAACATACATTACACACAAAAATCTATTATGAAGTCACTTCCTTGCAATACCAAAGCACTGACTGTCAAATTACCGCACCTTCCAACCAATTGATTCAACACAGTCATCAGGTGTGCAAACACTTGTTTGCTTAATTGTAGACACACCAATCAGGTGTATAAGCACTATAAAAAGCAGCAGGTGAGTTCATCGGTCTTCAAGTACAATGGAAAGAGTCAGAGAAATAGTAAGACGAGGGGGAGGAGAAGGAGGAGGACAAGGACAAGGACAAGGAGGAGGACGGCCTCCTATGTTCACAGAACAGCAAGAGAGGGAGATAGTAAACATGGTTTTGGCCAACAATGCTATAACCCTCAATCAGCTCCAAGCTAACATTGTCAATAACCACGTCGGTTTCAACAATATTCATCAGGTCTCAACATCAACACTGGCACGCATCCTAACAAAAAACCATATTCAAATGAAGAAAATTTATCGAGTGCCTTTCGAGCGCAATTCCGAAAGGGTGAAACGACTGCGGCATGATTATGCAGAGGTATGTATTCACCTAAGCATTGTGATCTTGCCTACTGTCTCATAATCTTTTACTGTACTGTGATATGTATACTAGATCTACACTGAACACAATTTCGCCTGACACTGTTCTTCAGAGAGTTTTACAAATGGATGGAGAGGAGATCCAGCATGAGTTCATTTACATAGATGAGGCTGGGTTCAACCTGACGAAAACACGAAGGAGGGGAAGAAACATCATTGGCCACAGAGCTATAGTCAATGTCCCAGGGCAACGTGGGGGTAATACAACACTCTGTGCAGCCATTACACAGAATGGGGTCCTCCACCGCCATGCCCATATGGGCCCTTACAACACAGCACTCATACTTATATTCTTGGACCAATTGCACAACATAACAGCAGCAAATCAAATCGATCATATGCAATACATTGTTGTCTCGGACAATGTGTCTTTCCACCGCTCTGCTCTGGTTCAGAACTGGTTTCAGCAACATCCACATTTCACCGTCCTATATCTTCCACCATACTCTCCATTTCTCAACCCTATAGAAGAGTTTTTCTCGGCATGGCGGTGGAAGGTATATGATCTCCGTCTCCAGGCTGAGGTACCCCTCATCCAGGCCATGGAGGAGGCCTGTGACCAGATGGAGGTAGCAGCAATGCAAGGATGGATTCATCATTCAAGACGTTTCTTTCCAAGGTGTCTTGCTAATGACAACATTGCCTGCGATGTTGATGAAATTCTCTGGCCAGATCCAGCTAGGCAAAGAGACAATGTCTAGTTTTTGTTTTTTGTTTTTTTACAGTAAACTTACAGTACAATACGTAAAGTGAAATTTTTTTACAGTATTATGAATCTCCATGTCAACATTTTGGGCATGTTGAGAAATAAATGAGTTTCTTCAGTCTGCAACATTGGTCTTGTGTAGTGTTTAGTGAATTTACATTATATTTGTACTTTGTTGATGGTAGCCAACTCTAATCATAGGGAAGTAGAAGTGCTAAAAGTGTTTTAGATTTATCACAGCAGAGTGTAACTCGTGCAAACAGAGTATAGTAATGTGAAACATGTGTGTTTCATATGGTAACAAAGTGTGGTTTTTAAACAGAAGTGTATAGTTTTTACAAGAGTGTTTAATTATGCAAAGGATCTGTAGTGTTTTGCTAATTGGGTGTGTGGTTGTGCTATTTGCGTGTAGTGTTTTGAAGACACGGGCGCCCTGTTTTGAAAATTGTGCTTAAGCAATCCAAAAAAACTGTAATCTCAGAATTTTGACGTTTTTCTAAGAATTCTGACTTTAATCTCAGAATTCTGACGTTTTTCTCAGAATTCTGACTATAATCTTAGACTTCTGTTTAAATTCTGACAGCTAACAAACATGTTAGCATCAAGCCGTAGCCATGTCTGTTTTAGAAACTAAACTAGCTCTCTTGTTTTAATCACCTTTAGCTCTTCCATTAATGAAATAGCATCATCGGGGACCCCTTGGGCACGTAAAAAGTCACCTAGTTCCGTTATTTTCCACCATTGTGTTACCGTTCCTCCCAACAACTCACATCTTTGTCAGTGAAGCTGAATGCTCCCACATTCCTTCCTTCATGGTGACCATCTATATTAAAATCCTAAATTCGGAGATTAAAGTCAGATATTATATTAAACTGAAATGGTATCTAAAAATCAGTAAACTTTTTTTTTTTTCCAGTGGCCCTAATCGTCTTCCGTAGGTTTTGGTACTTGTGGCATTGCAGACTTTTAAACAAACAACGCTTTTCCTTTAGATAAGTTTCAACATGTCCTGTTTGTTGTCTTTATTCAGGTAAAAAACAAAAAAGTAGCCTTTACAGAATTTCTTCAACTGAGAGAGAGAGAGAGAGAGAGCGAGAGAGAGAGAGAAACAGTATTCAGTAAAAAGGCTAAACAGATACTAACTGATCTGTAAACTACCCATGATCAAAACTGGTTTATTATTTTACAAAAATGTAAAATTGCTCAGAATTTTAAATGATATGCAAATTATGTTGTTTCAAGAATAAGATAGAAACATGCATATAACATATAGTAGTTACACACAAAAAATGGTGGGATGAGCGCTTCAATTTTCCTCTTTGTTTTGTTATAACACAAAATCAATAGTGAGAGTATATAGAATAGGTTTAATTACAGTATCATGTTTACTGGATTTCACCCAACCTTCAAATGACTCATCATACTCAGCAGATGGAAAAGAACATTTAACTAATAAGCCTTGAGCACAAATGGTGCATATTTGTTTAGATCAAGCATGTTCAGTAAAGTTACTCACAATGGATGGATTAAACAGACATTTTAGACAAGTAAGAGTAGAGATAATTTTGCTCAAATAAAAGTTAAAAGTACAAAGCTTTAAAAAATATTCCTAAGGTCATTAAATAAGTTACCCAAGTAACTGTAACTGAATTAAATGTAACTAATAACTACCCACCTCTGAGTTGCTGCCACCACCCTAAAACCATTACAGACTCTTATTTTGAAAATCGCCACCGGAAGTTGTTTTGCATCAGTTAGCTTGCCTCGTGCGCTGGTGGAGCATCACAACATCAACTCAGCCGCTGCGAAGTCGGGAAGCGTTGCTCTTACTTCGATGAAGGTAATAAAAAATCTCTTCCTGGTTGCAGTGTGTACATGTATGTAAATAAATAGTTTTAAACCGATAGTTTGTTTATATTCACTGAATCCAAACGGCGATGTTAGCGAATCTGCTGCTAATGAATCATCTGCTTTTACATCGCCTCTGTTTTATCCCTATAGTGATGTTATATCCTGTATCTATTGTTCCTCGTAGCATATTTTCTACCAAGCATCGTTAAACTTAGAAGCTCAGAGGGTCAGGCCTTCGGTGTTTACATCAGCTTTAGGGTTTGGGTCTGTTGTCGGTCACCTCCACTGGTCTGCTGCTGGAGACAAACGCTGCAGGCCTCCATCTTCCCTCCTCCCTCCCTCCCTCCATCCATCCATCCCTCCATCCTCCCATTGGGCTCAAAAAGATCCAAACATGAAGCGACGGCCACCATGATGCGGATTTCTTCGTTTTTTTAAGGGATCCGATGGGTTTAAGGAGGTTTATGAGTTTAAAAATTTTAAACTCCACTATTCACTCTCCCCACCTTAAGCTTTATATTTAATATAAAGCTTAAGGTGGGGAGAGTGAATAGTGGTGCATTGCAGTCAGGTGTGGAGGCGGAAGGGAGGGAGAGGGAGGGAGGATGGAGGAGACAGACTGAGGGAGGGAGGGAAGATGGAGGAGACAGACTGAGGGAAGGAAGGAGGGAGGGAGGGAGGAGAGAGGCTGGGGGATGGAAGCGAGGGAGGGAGGGAGAGGAAGGATGGAGGAGACAGACAGAGGGAAGGAAGGAAGCGAGGGAGGGAGGGCGGAGGAGACAGACTGGGGGGAAGGAAGCGAGGGAGGGAGTTAGGGAGGGAGGAGGAAACAGACTGAGGGAAGGAAGCGAGGGAGGAAGGGAGGGAGGAGGAGACAAACTGAGGGAAGGAAGCGATGGAGGGAGGGAGGGAGGGAGGAGACAGACTGAGGGAAGGAAGAGTGGGAGGGAGGGAAGGATGGAGGAGACAGACAGAGGGATGGAAGCAAGGGAGGGAGGAGAAGACAGACTGAGGAAAGGAAGCGATGGAGGGAGGGAGGGAGGGAGGAGACAGACTGAGGGAAGGAAGAGTGGGAGGGAGGGAAGGATGGAGGAGACAGACAGAGGGATGGAAGCAAGGGAGGGAGGAGAAGACAGACTGAGGAAAGGAAGCGAGGGAGGGAGGGCGGAGGAGACAGGCTGAGGGAAGGAAGAGAGGGAGGGAGGAGGAGACAGACTGAGGGGAGGAAGGGAGGGAGGGAAGGGAAGGATGGAGGAGACGGACAGAGGGAAGGAAGCGAGTGAGGGAGGAAGAGGAAGAATAGAGGAGACAGATTGAGGGAAGGAAGCGAGGGAGGGAGGAGGGAGGAGACAGCCAGATGGAAGGAAGGTAGGGAGGGAGAACAGGTGCGCCTCCAGCATCTGAGCTGGAATAGAGAAAAGTCACGATGCTGCTTGGTTTGATCCTGATCCAGTCAGATTATCTGTTGGATACAAACATAAAGAGCAGCTAAGTTTAGCTAGACATAACAGGGATTAGAAAAGTTTATTTTCTGATTGAATAAACACTTACTGGTAATAGTGTTTATTTTACAACATGCAGCTGCTCTATTTTGATCTTATATGTTTTTTCAGTCTTTTTCCTTTTTCATACAATAACAAAATAAAATTATAAATATAGAAGGTAGAGTTCCTGATAACACAACAATTTAAAGTAGTGATGCTGGTGATGGTAAGAGGAAGCCTCATGAGGCGTTGAACCTTTTCGCCAAATTGCTTTAATAATACCAACAGTTCATGAGGCTCCATCTGAACATGGCTCCACCTACTGGTGGAGTGCAGAACTACAGTGTAAAATGTCTTAGAACAATCATTTAAGGTGCACCGTTTTTCTGTTGTTTTAGTGAAATAAACTCAGACAGACAGTGAAAGTGTGCAAATTGGGCAATGATGAGCAAAATTAAAGTTGTTAGTCATTTTTATTCAAACATAATAGTTTTCCCACATCTTTTGGTTTTAATCGGGTTGGAAGTTGTGTTCAACCAATCTTTTGGCTAAACCGACCTAATTTGTCAGCGTTTTTACCCAATCTATATTTTTACTAGGGAAACCAATGCAAATTAGTCTCATTGACCATCAATTTTGGCCCCTCCTCTAAATGAATCACGCCTCGTCACGCGCTTCGGGGAACCGCCCCCTGCATTACTCGACACACGCCTCGAAGCCTCGGCTCATCTCATAACATCACTAATTTGAAGTGTTTCTATGAGCTGAAATAGATCTTATGTTAATTGTTATTGCAATCTAAGCCCTTATTGATGTTTTTAGTGAATTAGCTGATGCATACATTTTTAGATCAAGCAAGTGGAGGCAAATGAAATATACCCTGTAAAGTAGTTTGCTCGAGGATCAGCAAGGTGAAGAAAAAAACTGCTTTATCCACCGGTTCCAGATTTCTCTTTTGTCTTTTATTCTGCACTTTTCACTCTGACAACCCTCCCTTGAGCTCCTAAGAGCTCAGTGCTTATCTAACCAATTGGCAACACACCTGCCCCACGAGTTGGACCAAGCCACAATTAAACAGGTAGAAAAAAAACAAACTCTAAACAGAGAAACAACATTAAAATTATATTACATAAAAGAATGAACGAATCTGCAAAATAAACAATGTGATACAAGATAACTCAAAAAGTGACTTTAAAGAAAAACAAACAAAGCATTATTCCAACGGAAACCCTTTAAATGGTAATCAATGACATCATCTAGCTAATTTAGCAAGAAATACTTGGACAATGATGAGTAAAAAGGAAAACAAATACCATGAATATACTTAAAACTAAATAAACAATTTCCACCAATAATCCAGAAGTAATAGCTTTAACCTAAACATATAGATAGATGGAAACCACAACATAATGCTAACACAAACAAACCCGGGATTGTATGTGAAGCAAAGTGGCAAACTGATGTTTAAATTTAAGCACTACAAATCAGAAAAAAGAAAAAGGGACAAGTGGTGAAAACAAACTGAAGCACTTTGTCAGATACCTACCCCCGCAGCTAAGTACCATTCCTGGGCGTAGCCCTCCTCTCAGCCAGTATTCATTAGGGATGGGCATCAGCTGTAAACCTCGTGGTGATGAGGGTAGGGCTCTCGTCAGAGGTTTGAAAATAGACAAATCTGCTGTTTTTGAACAATTTCAATACATTAAAATAAAAAATAAAAAAGCATCTATAATATCTCAAAGAGAGAGGGATTTGTTTTATCCAGTAGCACACACATTGTGGGGTAATCTTGTAATTACTGTAAAAAAATAAAACAAAAATGAGTCTGCAGCAATATTTTTTTTTGACTATCTTTATATTAAGTATTGAAATAAAATATTACTTGTGCAAAAATCAGCTGAACCAATTAAAACTTGATTGGTTTCAATATAAGATTTAAAAAACCAAAAAATTATGTATTTGTTTTTTTCTTTTCTTTCTTGGACCATATTGGAAGTATTAACATCAGGACTGGAGGAAGGGAAGAAGGACTTGTTGTTTTGTACTTAAAAAAAACAAACAATTTTTAACAGTCTTCTTGGTATTTTAGGTTTGCAATTGGAGTTTTAGCCCAATAAAAACAGCTGTTTCTACATACCAAACCTTTAGCTTATAAATCTTTAAATATTAAATATTCGCTTTCTAAAAAAGATTCAGCGAACATTTTAATTCCAACACGCCCTACTGTATGAAGGAAGCTAAAAAACAGAGCAGCTTCGCTCTGCTCCTCTCAGCCTTCTTGTTATCCACAAAAAGTTCAGTTCTCACTTATAATCTGAAGAAACCAGAGATCAAAGCTTTTTTTTTTTTTTTTTTAGTTGCTCCTGCATCTATTTCGACTGTTTCTTAAAACGGCCTTTTTACCCTCTATAAAGCCTATTGCTGCAAACATGAGCTGGTTCTACCTGATCGATTTCTATGTCCGTTCATTTCTCTTCAGTATTAGGATTGGGAAACAGGTTTGTTTGAGGTGAATTGTTTTGTTTGGATGGGAACATTGCCCTCTCGCTCCGTATCCGTCTTCTTTCCTCAGAGTGGATCTGTCAGGAGATCAGTTCTCACTTTAATTGGATTTCTTTGTCCCTGACAGATGCTGTGTTAGTTTCTGACCCTCAGGAGCTGAGTAATCTAAATCCAGTTTGCCAACAGTGAACTAATGCTTCCTAGCTCAGACACTTTTCATCTTCTGTTCAGTGCAACCCAGGAGACATTTTAGGCTTTGATGAAATCCAAATACAATGAACCCTTCTAGCTTTTTTTTTTTTTTTTTTTATCCATTTTACAATCTACAACAAACCAAACCATACATTTTAATGCTAGTTAATAGGGAGGTCCTGATACAGCTTTTTCATTTCCGATACAATGCAGATATTGTAGATTTGAGAATTGCCTGATGGTGATATTGACCTGATACCATATCAGCATGACTCACACAAGCCTTTATTATTTATTTTATACTGTGCGATGTTAGAAAAGGCTTGATCGAGTAATATTACTGAAACAGGGAACAAAAGTCAACAAAATGTAAGAAAACAATTGAACCATGCTTTACTTTTTTCTCTTCTTTGCAGCTCTAACGTGCATCTGTATGATTTAATACATCTGCAGCTCATCCTTAAAAGATACTCTGTGTTGAATATACATTTTCTATAAATGATCTGTCTTCTAGAATATTGTTGAAGTTTATTTTTTACCTATATTCTTCCTCCTCCTCTGTATGCAGCTGCATTTAGTTTTCCTGCTGGCTACAGCTTCTAATGCCAAAAACAAACCAAACATCTGATTTCTCTTTTCATTTAAAACATAATTTTCTTTTTGATCACATGAAATTTCCCAAACCATCTCTGTCTGTCTCTTTCTCTAGGAATTTAAAACTTAAACCATTTAATCTAATTTAGCGTACACTGCGATACTACATTTCTTCTAAATCTTTTATTATTTTTTTTTTAAATCTCAAATTATAAGTTTGTATAAAAAAGGAAAAAAGTACTGTTTAGTTCTGTAAAATTTGTGTTATAACCATCTCAGTGCTGCCCCCTAGGGTTGAACAGAGGCTATTGCAGTTTAATTTTTCTATTTGTTTAATAGTACAGGTTCGTCAGAGCTCTGTTCTTAATTCAGGTTTGAAAACAGCTCACGCTATGCACAAAGCGTCCATCAAGATCTGGTGTCTAGGTTTTTAAAAAATCTTTTATTTCAACAGATCTATGCATGAAATAAAGGCTAAGCTAGGCTAGGCTAATCTTTCTGCTACTTTCTCATCCTGATTGCACCCTCACTAAAGGCCACTTTATGCTTCTGACGCATAGCCTCTGCAACCATCAAATCTAAAAAAAATCCTGACTGTGATTGGTCCTTGGTATGCCTTTCCGGCCATCTGTGTGGTCGTCCTTCTCGATTCAGTGCCGGGGCGTGCCATTTTTAAAAACCGAGGAACAACTACAATGGACAAGTATGACGAAAGGTTAATCGACGAGGTTCGGAAGTACAACCGCCAAAGTTCTTGCTAGTTCTCGAATAGGCTCCCCCTTGCCTCTTTGGCGGGAAAATGCTGTGCATCCCTAAAAATTCCAGACCGACGCTGCAGAAGCATACCAGCAAAACTGGTTCGCGACCAGACGCAAGCGACATTTGATGCGTGCGGTTGCAGAAGTATAATCCGTCCTAAAACCCTCACTTCTCATCCCAACCCCCAAGGTCTCCTGGCACCGATGACCTTGGCAGCTATTTTCAAAATTCGCCTAAGGGCGAGGTTAATCTTTTACAATAGCATGAGTTATGCTTTAAGATTAACAACATTCATGCAACTCAAAATTTACTAGCTTTAAATACAATAAAACAATCGTGTTTGCATGCCACAGTGTCTACTCAACTACGCCGTTCTGTAATTTGCAGCTTTTCACATTAGAAGCCAAATGCTTTTTGTTTTTTGTTGTTCAGTTTTTCACTTCTACTTTTTCAGACAGAGTAAATAATCATACACACACAAAAGTAGGCAAACATATAAATATGTAAACATGCTCCTGCCTGATCTGCATAATGATTTCTTTTTCAAACACATGCTTATATAATTCTTTCTTTTGCCCAAAAACAGGCTGAAGTAAAAAATGCTTATGTGCACCTATCCTCTTGCATTCGCTTCTTCCAACATAATAAATCAATTAAGCAACTGAAGTAGTTTTTTGCCACATCTGGCATCAATTTTTGTGCTAAATTGTCGTCTTGTCTGATCTAATGTTTGCGTGTGGATTAGCATCAGTGCAAAACAAGTAGTTGCACTGTATTTTGATAACGCTCCTAAATTATGCAAATCCATTTCCTGTTCATTGTGGGAAAAAAAGTTAAAATGGTTGTTTTGCTGCTTTTTTAAACTAAAGGGGGTCGCTATGAATGTAATAAAATTTAATTACTAGAATTGTGCTTGCTTTCTGCTGAGCTTTTTTTCTTAAAAAAAAGACGTTGTTAAAACATGGATCCGATAATCTTTATCGCCTAGTCTGCAGTTTTCTAGTAGTTTCACATTAGAATAGGTTTTTATTAAATGGCTCTGAATATCATGTATTAATGGAAAAAAGGAATAAAGTTCTTTAAATGTCAAGATGAAAACATCCATCGTTTTTTTTCTCGTTTTTTTTATTTAGCTAATGAATCGTTAAGAAGTCAGATCGATATTGTTTAACAAAGTAGCCAGGTATAAATAATCAGAGTTTACAGTAAACATATATAAATATATATTTTATATATATTTATAACATATATAATATATATTTTAAACAGTGTGCATAAAACCAGGCGATGTCCACCATGGTGTATCCGCGCGATGAAGCCCTGGAGCGCCTGACCCAGGATGAGATTGTCCTCAACACTAAGGCCGTCATGCAGGGCCTGGAGACGCTGCGTGGCGAACACACCCAGCTCCTCCACTCGCTCCTGGACTGTACCCAGCCTCCCATCGCCCAGGAGAAGTCCGGCCTCCTCAGGAAGAATCTGGAAGACATCGAGCTGGGCCTGGGAGAGGCGCAGGTCGGCTTTGGTTTAACCTGCAGCTCTTCAGCTTCGCTCCTACATCATCTGATCATGTTCTCCTTTTTTCCCCCTCAGGTTATCATTGCTCTGTCCAACCATCTCAGCGCTGTGGAGTCAGAGAAGCAGAAGCTGCGCGCCCAGGTGCGTCGGCTCTGCCAGGAGAACCAGTGGCTGCGGGACGAGCTGGCGGAAACACAGCACAAGCTGCAGCGCAGCGAGCAGTGCGTCGCTCAGCTGGAGGAGGAGAAGAAGCACCTGGAGTTCATGAATCAGATCAAGAAGATTGACGACGACGTTTCTCTGTCGGAGGAGAAGGGCCAGAGCTCCGGAGGGAAAGGAGCAGCAGCAGGAGGAGGAGGAGACTCTTCAAAGGACAGCCTGGATGACCTGTTCCCCAACGATGACGACCAAGGAACAGGTGACTTTGATCTGGATCGTCTTTTACGAGATAAACCGTCTCATCTGACCGTCTGTATGTTACAGTGAGGCAGAGTATGCTCATAGCTAATTTGATATTGGCCAGAGATAGAAGGTTTACTTTATAAAATGATCAGGGAACTTATTAAGCAACATCATTATGTCCATATTTTAAAACTTTAACTGCAAAAATGATTTAAAAATAAATAAAAATAAAGCTTAAATAAGTTTTACTCTTAATTTAAGCAGTTTAACAAGATGATCTTCTAATAGTATGAGTATTTTTGCCCTTAAATTCAGATTCAGATATGCATTTAAAACAGGTTTTTTTTTATTTCAACGTCTTCTTCCTTTAGCAAAGTGTCTCACTTACCTCATTTTAAAAAAGCACTTATTTCAAGACATAATTGACTGACTTAGTTAAAAAAATTTTTGCAGTGCATTTAGTTACATCTCAAATTTACCTTCCTTTGTAGATTTTCATTTCATATTTTGTTAAAATAGTTTTGTTAAAGCAGTATAGGGGTGTTTCCTTGATATCGAGCTCCTGACTTGAGGTTTTTGCAGCTCTTGATTACATGCAGGAAGTGATGTTATCTTTGAAATGAGGCTTGCCGAGCAGGAAGAGGACTAAGAACCACTAGTTCATCTTTTACACTACTGCAGCAAATCAATACAAATATAGGATGTCGTATTTAATTTCATGAGTTACGGGTGAGGTATTTAGAAAAACTAATCCCTTATAAAAACTTTATTTCATAATTAGCATAGGTCTTAAATCTGATCCATAACAATCCTAAAAAGGTGTTAACATTTAACCTAAAGGTCTGACCCATAACTATACACACACATCAGTAAAGTCCAGTAATAATTTGGTGAACATGTTAAGGGTTTTATTTAAAAAGAAATGTTCAACGAAGTCATTTAGAATGTTTTTAGAGCATAAACAGTAGTGTATAGGATTTCCTAAAAGCGCGTTCACGAGTCTACGGAAACCGCGGCAGACCAAACCAGATGAAAGTGCGCATTCAGCGTCTGGTCTGCCGATAATGCAAGCGTAGAAGAAGAAATGTGCTGTTTACCTGTGCAAAGAAAGAAACAACGAAAGAAAAATGTCTGAGGACTTCAGTGTTGAGGAAGAGCAGGAGTTCTTTGCCGAGCTGAATGCGCTGGTTTGGTCTGCCGGCTTCCGTAGCGTCGTGAACGCGCAGGCGCGCGCTTTTAGGAAATCCTATACACTACTGTTTATGCTCTAAAAACATTCTAAATGACTTCGTTTCGAGTAAATTATGGACGCTACCCACTCAGGACACTTGGAATACATTGGACGAGCAGTATGGAGGAATATTGACACGTTTTTTGTGGACTTTTATGGACCTTTCTGTCTCGGGCGCCATAGACCTCCATTATTTGAATGTCAGCAGACAGCAAGAAGCCTCCCAGATCTCCAGATGCATTTGAGATATCAAAAAAAGTACTCCAGAGTGTTGTTCAGCATGGGGGTGAGTAGAAAATGAAGGCTAATCATGTTTTGGGTGTACTGTTCCTTTAAGCACATATTCTAATATATCTCCAGTTGGGGACTATAAATTTGATATCTGAGACATCAGTACTGCTGCTGAAGCTCCTCTACAATATTATTAGCACTCAGAACTACCTGTTTTTGGCGTCAAGTGTTATGGTTGCTAGGTGACGGAGCGTATGGGCAGTGAAAGCCGTAGAAGGCTGGACCAGTTTGAATCCAAAGCCAAAACTCTTCCGGCCTCCTTATTTTCATGCACCTCAAAGGACCCAGTCCAGGCAGACCGGGTCCTTAGATGATGCAGCCACTGAAACTAAACACCTCATGTTTCTTTTGTATTGCTCTATTTTAAGAAAAGCAAATTTTCTTTTGAATGAATTGATATAAAAACTGTAATTTTATTTTTTTTAAGTCTTTATATGTAAACAGAGATCCTATTTAAGTGTGACGGGCAGTAAAATTGAGCAACAGATTAAAAAGAGGTTCAGTTTATGCCAGTAGATGTTCCTTTACATTGCTCAGGGTTTTTGCAAATTTAAGCCCCTTTATTTTATTCCCTAAATGTTTAAAAGCTCTATGTCTTTAAAGAAATGTTTTAAGAATCGTCTAAAAAAAGGTTACTTAACACCTTTTCTTTTATGTCACCTTTGCTCCAACTGTTTCTTTTAGACCAGAAAGTTTTACCATTAATTACTCATACTGAACTTTAACCCTATAACTACAGGATAGTCTAACAAGGGTTTTAACTACTGGAAGACACAGATTTAATCACTAAAAACTAAACCAACACCAAGCTTTCCTGTTTTATTCATTGCCTTGTGATTTCTGGGCCTAAAAGGAAGTGATGTGACTCTGTGTGATGGGTTTGTTTCAGCCCAGCCCAGTGGGGAGGCAGCAGCCCAGCAGGGGGGCTACGAGGTCCCCAACCGTCTCAGGACGCTGCACAACCTGGTGATCCAGTACGCCTCCCAGGGCCGGTACGAAGTGGCCGTGCCACTCTGCAAGCAGGCCTTGGAGGATCTAGAGAAGTCGTCCGGACACGACCACCCCGACGTGGCCACCATGCTCAACATCCTGGCCTTGGTGTACAGGTGGGGCGCTGCCTTCTCTAACACGGTCAATACTAATGAAGATTTTTTTTTTTACTACTCTGGGGCTTTTTCGTGTTTCCAGGGACCAAAACAAATATAAAGAAGCAACTCACCTTCTGAATGACGCCCTAGCTATCAGAGAGAAAACCCTGGGCAAGGACCACCCAGCTGTGGCTGCAACCCTAAACAACCTGGCTGTGCTGTTCGGAAAGAGGGGCAAATACAAAGAGGCCGAGCCCCTCTGCAAGAGGGCCCTGGGGATCAGAGAGAAAGTGAGAGGCTCCCAGCGCCAACGGAAACCACAGCATTTGAATGAAAAGCCCAATGCAAAGCATTTTTGCAAATCCGTCTCCCAAACGCTCATGAGGCTGTCTCCTTTCTGCCCTCAGGTGCTGGGCAGATCTCATCCTGATGTAGCCAAGCAGCTGAACAACCTGGCCCTGCTGTGCCTGAACCAGGCCAAGTACGACGAGGTGGAGTACTACTACAAACGGGCCCTGGAGATCTTTGAGTCCAAACTGGGAGCCGATGACCCCAGTGTAGCCAGGACCAAAAATAACCTGGTGGGAACCCAGCGTCTGCTTTCTCTGATACCTCTTAGTCACATTTGGACCCACTTTATTACGCTTCTTTTTGTGAAAAGTCATATCTTTAAACTCGGATTTATGTTGTTGTTCTTTTAGGCCACATGCTACCTGAAGCAGGGCAAGTTTAAAGATGCAGAAGCTCTGTACAAAGAGATCCTGACCAGAGCTCATGAGAAGGAGTTTGGATCTGTCAACAGTGAGTAAAGCCGTCAGTGGAGAGGCTCAGACAGGAGCGAACTGCGTCCGCCGGGTTTTTCTTTATGCCCCAAACCTGTGATCATCGCTGCATCGCCCTCTTCTGGTCAGATGATGATAACGCCCAGCTTTTGAAGAAAATCTGAATTATTATGACCCAGATGAGCGTCTGTTTTTTGCTGGGATTAGAGAGTGAAAAGTCAATGGGAAGAGGCACAAAGAGGAAAGTCTAGCGTCATTCGTTGTTCCCACATCATTAAGAAACAGTTCAGGTAGCTTTAATCAAGTAAATGGCGCATCACTACATGGTTGCTGGAATACTGAGTCAGCCGACATCTTTCACTACTTTTCTGGATTAAAGAGGATAACCACCATAGTTGCTGTGTGCAAAAAAAAAAAAATTCCAGCAGAGGCTGGACTTTGATCTGATCAACCAGTTGGGAGTGTGCAGTAAACTAATGTTCACCATGGTTGAAGCTGTCCTACTGTATAAAACTTTGAACTCAATGCTATTCCTAACATTTTGTATTGCAAAAGCTTCATAGATGGGAAGTGAAAAACATCGTTAAAACTTGGAAACAAAGTCCAGTGGACTTTGTTTTACTTTTTTCGAATGACAATGACTGAGAATCTTCACCAGCAGGTCGTCAAATCCTAAAATCATGCCTTTTATTTTCTGCTCTGCTTCACCTGTATCTGATTTTTTTACTGCTTTGTGGTTTTGTCGGCTGCTAGCGGCTCCGACATGGACAGTGCTGAACCCTAAAGTTTTACTCGGCTATTTGATGACAGCTGACCTTCCTCGGCTCTCTGATAGCGATTGAAAGTTATATGAAGAAACATGCGATTCTTTACAGCTGCTTATTTACAGCCCCAGTAGCAGCAGTCAGTTTACAAGTCGAGAGTCACTTTATACGGCGTGATAGAGAACAAAGAAATCAAACAATATTCATCTGGAAGACCTTTTTGGGGGGATTTTAACCACATCTGTCATACTTTTCTTATTTGAACATTAATTTCAACAATATTTTATTATTGTGTTATGTGAATCAAGAGATATGTACAGAAGGGCCAGGGGGAAAAAAAAAGTTAAATTATTTTTTAATTTTATTTCAGTTTAATATGGGAAAAAAGTCAGAATTGTGACTTTAATCTCAGAATTCTGACTTAAATCTCAGAATTCTGACTTTTCCCATATTAAAACAAAATAAAATTTAAAAATCAGTTAACTTTTTTTTTTTTTTTTCAGTGGCCCTAATCCTCTTCCGTAGATATTTGATGTTATAATTAGGATTATTTATTAAAAGTCAAACAGAAAGGTCAGGAATGTTTTATGATTTCATTTTCCGTCTCATTTTTTAGATGATAACAAGCCCATCTGGATGCATGCAGAGGAGAGGGAAGAGAGCAAGGTCAGTTGTTAAAGTTTTATTCACCTGCCATTACATTAGCAAATTGACTGAAAAGGTCAATGGAGACATTTTCACTTCCTGTAGTCTTACCAGGCCCTTGTTTTACACTCAGCTTTTTTCACTCTCTGTTAATTTTCATTCCTCTCTGTCTGCCTCTTCCTGCCTGAATTAGAGTAAACAGAAGGACTCTGGGCCGTATGTGGAATATGGCAGCTGGTACAAGGCCTGCAAGGTGGACAGGTAATCTCCATGTTTCTGGTACATGAAGGAAAAATCAGTAAACACTACAAATATTTAAATCTAAGTAAGCCGATTTCCCTTAAAATAACTATATTTCTCCCTGATTTCAGCAGATAAATAAGATCATTTGCCTATAGAATAAAATAGTTTACCTTTTAAAATAAGAAAATACAACTTAATATTTTACTCAAGTGCATAATATCTAATTATCTATTTTAAGGTCAAAAATACTCATTTAATTTGCAGATACTCATATTTAACTGCTCAATTTAAAGAGAAACACACTTATACTATTTTTTTTACTTGTGTCTAGATCAGTTTTTGTAGTGAACAAGGCCTCATCTTACTCTACACTGGAAAAACAACCTAGAAATCAGTAAAATGTCTTAAATTAAAGGGATAGTTCGGGATTTTTGACATGAATCTGTATGGCATCCCCATCACCAGTGTCATGCAATCACACTGACTTACCCCTAGAGCTGGGCGATATGGCGATATATATCGTGAGGACGAGAGAAACATGTCTATCGTGACCTTTCTCCTCTATTTTTTCTATCGTGATAAACTTTTTTATTATTATTATTACTGCTAATATACATTTTAATATAATTTGTTAATATAACATTTTGCGTTTTTGCTATGCAAACTCTAAGTGTATATAACGAAAAAAAAAAGAGAATAAAAAGATAATGTGAAGAGAACGTGGTTTTGCGACACTACACCGCTTTACGTCACGCGGCTTTGCACCATACGTTTGCGACATTACTGACGGAGAGAGCCCGCGAAATTTCGTTCTGGCTTGAAAAAAAATGAATGATGGACACCCAAGAAGATGTTACCACAGCAGCGGTTACAGAGTCCGAAACAGTTGCCAGGTCACAGAAACAACAAACACCACTTTTGCCCAAAAGGGGAGGCAGCTCGGTTGTTTGGTTATATTTCGGATTTCAGCCATCTGATAAAGAACAAACGCAGCCGATATGTAAACTGTGCAGCAAAGCCGTTCCAGCGGCTGATGCAAATACTTCCGGCCTCTTTTACCACCTAAAGAAAAATCATGAACAAGAACACGGGAAACTACAACCACTCCGATCAAAACAAACAAGGGATGAAAATACAGGAAGCACTGGAAAGAAATTCTCACAGCCGAAGCTTAAGGAAGCATTCGCCTAAGGATCACAATATGAGAAGACGTCTCAGCGACACAAGCAGATCACAGGTGCTATTTCACGCTATATCTGTAAAGGCATGGCCCCCGTTTACATAGTCGAGAAAGACAGCTTTCGGGACCTCGTCCGTACCATCGATCCCAGATATGTGATGCCTAGTCGAAAACATTTCAGTAAAGTGGAGCTGCCTGGCTTATATGCTAGTTGTCGGGCTGAAGTGGAGAGAGAGGTACGCAGTGGTGCGACGCATTATGCGTTGACTACGGACATGTGGATGAGTAGAGCAACACAGCCTTATATGAGTCTCACCATCCATTTCATCAAGGACTGGACCCTCCTAGTGGAAAACAAGGTAAGTGAAAGACAAGAGAAAAACCTGGCCTTGGAATTTTATAAAATGTCAATAACAAACGAATATTAAATGATTAATTACTGCAGCGCAATAGCCAAGATTCTATACTGTTCACTGTCATGGCCGCAAATTGCATAACTGGTGTTCTTGGTTTGGGGTTGGGATTCTCATATTAGGAAACAAGATGATGGGTAAAAAATAGGCGATGAAAGATTTTTTTCAACCCTGTCCATCTGACGGACTATGAAAACATAAAATGCAACATCAGTTGTGGTATATCGTGATATATATCGTTATCGTGATATAAAATAATCCATATCGTGATATAGTTTTTTTTCCATATCGCCCAGCCCTACTTACCCCTGGCAGCATCCTGTGAGCAGAGTTCTCGTCCAGCTTTGGTCAAGCCGAAAGTAGTCCGGCAGGTTTGCTAGACCCAGCGAAATAAAACGTTTCTCTTCCCAAAACATTATGTGTTCAAAAGAGTGATATTTTTGCATCCCAAAAACATTGTAGTGGAAAAAGTCACACGTCGTTATCACTTGGTCCTATTTTCTCTCTGTTCGTATCAGTGCGCACGACACCATGACCTGACAGCTAGGGCCTACTAACCTGACAACAGCCAGATGCATGTCTCGCTCCGCCTAGCTCCTAGCTAGGCGGAGCGAGACATGCATCTGGCTGTTGTTGAGCTCGCTGTCAGAATGACGGCGCGCACTGATAGGAACAGAGAGAAAATAGGACCAAGTGATAACGACGTGTGACTTTTTCCACTACAATGTTTTTGGGATGCAAAAAATATCACTCTTTTAAACACATAATGTTTTGGGAAGAGAAACGTTTTATTTCGCTGGGTCTAGCAAACCTGCCGGACTACTTTCGGCTTGACCAAAGCTGGACGAGAACTCTGCTCACAGGATGCTGCCAGGGGTAAGTCAGTGTGATTGCATGACACTGGTGATGGGGATGCCATACAGATTCATGTCAAAAATCCCGAACTATCCCTTTAAGTGTACTTAGCCTTAATTTGAGTAGGTAAATCAGACGATTTGCCAATTGAATGAGTATTTTTCCTTTAAAATAAGATATTTAGATAAAATGCTCTTGAAATTAGATGATGCAATTGTGTTTTCTTATTTTAAATGTAAATTGTCTTGTTCCATTGGCAAAATGTCTCTTTTACCTCGTCAATTCAAGAACATACGCAATTATTTTAAGAAAAAAATTACTTATCTAGATTTTGATTTTACAGTCATTGTTTTTTTTAATCAGTTGAAAGTGACATAGTATTAATGGTTGAATTTTAGCCCATTAAATATGAGCAAAGCTTCTTCCTGCTCTTTGTGCGATGGCTCACATGAAATCTTCCGAACCACAGAAAATAATTTATTGGCTTTAAGCTCTATAGAACACAATCCTGACTGATTCTGCTCCTTTTGGTCCATCTAGTCCCACTGTGAACACAACCCTGAAAAGCTTGGGAGCGTTGTACCGTCGTCAGGGGAAGCTGGAGGCAGCAGAGACGCTGGAGGAGTGCGCCAGCAAGTCCCGCAAACAGGTTCAACACTTTTTATAAAAAAGCCCTGATGCTGTGTGAGTTACTGCTGTTAGATTAGCTGTTGGGGCTCTGCACCAAAGTTACATCACCTGATTAGTTCGGAAGGCATTTCAGCTTAGATTTATAATCTCCTAAAATGAGCCAAGATTTATAATCAGGCAGCAGCTTTGTGTTTTAATCCCTCTGGTCCAAAGCAGTTTAACATTGTCTGCAGGGTGTGTGCTGTGCTCTTTATGTTTTATATTATCCGCTCCTTATCTTTTTTTAGGGGATCGATGCCATAAATCAGAGTAAGGTGGTGGAGCTGCTGAAGGACGGACCAGGGGGAGGGGCAAACAGGCGGCATAGCAGGGACGGACCAGGGGGACGAGGAGATGGCGAGGGCGACGACGCTGCCGAGTGGAACGGGGTAACATCCTGGCTGTTCATATGCTGATGATGGAGAGGTCTTCCTTTTTTTTTATTTTGTACCTTGTTGGTAATTTCCTCGCTCTGTTTTTAGGAAGGAAACGGGTCTCTGCGTCGCAGCGGGTCCTTTGGAAAGATCCGTGATGCTCTGAGGAGGAGCAGTGAGATGCTGGTGAAGAAGCTGCAGGGCAGCGGACCTCAGGAACCCCGAAACCCAGGGTAAAAAAACAAGAAACAATCAGGAACCCCGAAACCCAGGGTAAAAAAAACAAGAAAAAAAACAATTAGGAACCCCGAAACCCAGGGTAAAAAAAAACAAGAAAAAAAAACCATTTAGAACCCTGAAACCCAGGGTAAAAAAACAAACAAACAATCAGGAACCCCGAAACCCAGGGTAAAACAACAAGAAATAAAACCATTAAGAACCCCGAAACCCAAGGTAAAAAAACAAGAAAAAAACCCATTAAGAACCCCGAAACCCAGGGTAAAAAAACAAACAAACAATCAGGAACCCCGAAACCCAGGGTAAAAAAACAAGAAAAAAAACAATCACGAAACCCGAAACCCAGGGTAAAAAAACAAACAATCAGGAACCCCGAAACCCAGGGTAAAAAAACAAGGAAAAAAACAATCACGAACCCCGAAACCCAGGGTAAAAAAACAAGACAAAAAACAATTAGGAACCGCGAAACCCAGGGTAAAAAAACAAGAAATAAAACCATTAAGAACCCCGAAACCCAGGGTAAAAGAACAAGAAATAAAACCATTAAGAACCCCGAAACCCAGGGTAAAAAAACAAGAAAAAAAAACAATTAGGAACCCCGAAACCCAGGGTAAAAAAACAAGAAAAAAAACAATTAGGAACGCCGAAACCCAGGGTAAAAAAAGAAGGAAAAAAAATAATTAGGAACCCCGAAACCCAGGGTAAAAAAACAAGAAATAAAACCATTAAGAACCCCGAAACCCAGGGTAAAAGAACAAGAAATAAAACCATTAAGAACCCCGAAACCCAGGGTAAAAAAACAAGAAATAAAACCATTAAGAACCCCGAAACCCAGGGTAAAAGAACAAGAAATAAAACCATTAAGAACCCCGAAACCCAGGGTAAGAAAACAAGAAAAAAACCCATTAAGAACCCCGAAACCCAGGGTAAAAAAACAAGAAATAAAACCATTAGGAACCCCGAAACCCAGGGTAAAAAAACAAGAAATAAAACCATTAAGAACCCCGAAACCCAGGGTAAAAAAAAAAGAAATAAAACCATTAAGAACCCCGAAACCCAGGGTAAAAAAACAAGAAAAAAAAACAATTAGGAACCCCGAAACCCAGGGTAAAAAAACAAGAAAAAAAAACAATTAGGAACGCCGAAACCCAGGGTAAAAAAAGAAGGAAAAAAAATAATTAGGAACCCCGAAACCCAGGGTAAAAAAACAAGAAATAAAACCATTAAGAACCCCGAAACCCAGGGTAAAAAAACAAGAAATAAAACCATTAAGAACCCCGAAACGCAGGGTAAAAGAAAGAGAAATAAAACCATTAAGAACCCCGAAACCCAGGGTAAAAAAACAAGAAAAAAAAACAATTAGGAACCCCGAAACCCAGGGTAAAAAAACAAGAAAAAAAAAACAATTAGGAACGCCGAAACCCAGGGTAAAAAAAGAAGGAAAAAAAATTATTAGGAACCCCGAAACCCAGGGTAAAAAAACAAGAAATAAAACCATTAAGAACCCCGAAACCCAGGGTAAAAAAACAAGAAATAAAACCATTAAGAACCCCGAAACCCAGGGTAAAAAAACAAGAAATAAAACCATTAAGAACCCCGAAACGCAGGGTAAAAAAACAAGAAATAAAACCATTAAGAACCCCGAAACCCAGGTTAAAAAAACAAGAAAAAAACCCATTAAGAACCCCGAAACCCAGGGTAAAAAAACAAGAAAAAAAAAACAATTAGGAACCCCGAAACCCAGGGTAAAAAAACAAGAAATAAACCCATTAAGAACCCCGAAACCCAGGGTAAAAAAACAAGAAATAAAACCATTAAGAACCCCGAAACCCAGGGTAAAAAAACAAGAAAAATAAACAATTAGGAACCCCGAAACCCAGGGTAAAAAAACAAGAAAAAAAAACAATTAGGAACGCCGAAACCCAGGGTAAAAAAAGAAGGAAAAAAAATAATTAAGAACCCCGAAACCCAGCGTAAAAAAACAAGAAAAAAAGCAATTAGGAACGCCGAAACCCAGGGTAAAAAAACAAGAAATAAAACCATTAGGAACCCCGAAACCCAGGAAAACAAGAAATAAAACCATTAAGAACCCCGAAACCCAGGGTAAAAAAACAAGAAAAAAAAACAATTAGGAACCCCGAAACCCAGGGTAAAAAAACAAGAAAAAAAAACAATTAGGAACGCCGAAACCCAGGGTAAAAAAAGAAGGAAAAAAAATAATTAGGAACCCCGAAACCCAGGGTAAAAAAACAAGAAATAAAACCATTAAGAACCCCGAAACCCAGGGTAAAAAAACAAGAAATAAAACCATTAAGAACCCCGAAACGCAGGGTAAAAGAACAAGAAATAAAACCATTAAGAACCCCGAAACCCAGGGTAAAAAAACAAGAAAAAAAAACAATTAGGAACCCCGAAACCCAGGGTAAAAAAACAAGAAAAAAAAAACAATTAGGAACGCCGAAACCCAGGGTAAAAAAAGAAGGAAAAAAAATTATTAGGAACCCCGAAACCCAGGGTAAAAAAACAAGAAATAAAACCATTAAGAACCCCGAAACCCAGGGTAAAAAAACAAGAAATAAAACCATTAAGAACCCCGAAACCCAGGGTAAAAAAACAAGAAATAAAACCATTAAGAACCCCGAAACGCAGGGTAAAAAAACAAGAAATAAAACCATTAAGAACCCCGAAACCCAGGTTAAAAAAACAAGAAAAAAACCCATTAAGAACCCCGAAACCCAGGGTAAAAAAACAAGAAAAAAAAACAATTAGGAACCCCGAAACCCAGGGTAAAAAAACAAGAAATAAACCCATTAAGAACCCCGAAACCCAGGGTAAAAAAACAAGAAATAAAACCATTAAGAACCCCGAAACCCAGGGTAAAAAAACAAGAAAAAAAAACAATTAGGAACCCCGAAACCCAGGGTAAAAAAACAAGAAAAAAAAACAATTAGGAACGCCGAAACCCAGGGTAAAAAAAGAAGGAAAAAAAATAATTAAGAACCCCGAAACCCAGCGTAAAAAAACAAGAAAAAAAGCAATTAGGAACGCCGAAACCCAGGGTAAAAAAACAAGAAATAAAACCATTAGGAACCCCGAAACCCAGGAAAACAAGAAATAAAACCATTAAGAACCCCGAAACCCAGGGTAAAAAAACAAGAAAAAAAAACAATTAGGAACCCCGAAACCCAGGGTAAAAAAACAAGAAATAAAACCATTAAGAACCCCGAAACCCAGGGTAAAAAAACAAGAAAAAAACCCATTAAGAACCCCGAAATCATGGGTAAAAAAAACAAACAAAAACAATCAGGAACGCCAAAGCCCAGGGTAAAAAATAAACAAATAAATAATCAGGAATCCGTGAATTTTTACGTTTGATTTTAGAAAAATCACACACATGTAAAAGAAATGGTTAATACCATTGGATAATTAATATATCATTAATACCAAATCAGAGGTCTAAAATAAGTGGATCCTTTTATTGAATAATTTTTCTTGGTTGTGATCATTTACAACCTTATGCTGCCCCCTGGATTGTTGCTAGATCTGAGATTTCAGTCTCACAATAAATCCATTGAAAGACTCTCACTAGTACGTCTGTCTTGTAACAACCAGCGAGTTGGACCAATGACATGCCAGCAGTATTTTTGAGGCGGGACATGAAAGAATGACGATAGTCGATAGCACTTTATCGTGGCATTACAAACATAGCAATGCTGGAGGACTCGCCTGTCAATTGACTCGATTTTACCTAAAATAGCATGAATTTCTTGTTTAAAAAAGGAGCACAGAGAAGCACTTTATTTATTTGTAGATGGAAAGATGTCTGTGCTTTTCTTCCAAAGGATTTGGAAAAAGTTTGATTTATCAGCAAACGAAATGTTGCGATTCGCTGCTATGATTGGCTACGTTTACACCTTAAGCAGCAGGAGCAGCAAAAACGCATGTGCTGCCTCATTTTTGATGCTTGTACAAGTTCAGTTCTGACGCGCGGCTGAAGCAGCTTTGCTGCTGTAGCTGCATGGTGCTAAAGTGGGTCTAATGCGCATTGGGCGGAGCTACTCTATCCTATCTTTGCCTGTAACAATGGCAGCTATATATGCTGTGATCTGTGGGAATAAAGTAGTTTAAATATGTTTTTCAGTGAGAAAGTCCACCTGAAAACTTAATCTGTGCAATCAGTTCATCCAGATTACCATCCTGCCTTCAAATATTATTTCTCTGTCCGAGCCGCTCAGACCCCCACATAGCAGCGGTGCGCTGTCATTGGAAATCCCATTCAACAGCAGCCTATGGCCCGATCGCCTCTTCTCGGCTAGAAGGCGTTTTAATGTACGTAATCCAAACTGCAGGCACCAGGATAATAAAAGCGAACATGTTTTGCCAGCAGATTTTGGCATTTTAGGTTAATTTAGGCGTTAATAAACTGTTTCAGAGGAGTGATCATAGCGCTCTGCATCAGCAGTGATGGGTCTGTCTCGCTGCCAGCCCCCAGATCAGCTTCCCTGATTGGTTTATGTGGCACATTGAGCAGCAAAAGTTCAATTTTCCCAACTCCAGCAGCAGCAGCATTTGCAGAGCGTCAGATGCTTAAGCGTGCTGTTCCTGCTGCTCCAAACACACTGCGGGACATTTTGCTGCGCCAAGATGTGCGTCAACCATTTACTTTGCATGTAAACTAGCAGCTCCTGCTGCCTTTGCTGCTTTAGGTGTGAACGTAGCATTTCAGAATGAACAGCAGCGATCCCAGGTCGATAACATAGAACCCAACTCATATCAATCTAGCTAGTGCCCAGTTAGATCATTTATCATCATTTGTTGAAACATCAACCTGTTCCTCAGCATTAATAAAAGTGTCATTTTTTTTTTCCACTTTCAAAAATGTCGACCTACGAATTGATTGAACGAATGAACTAATTATGCTGGAAGACTTTTTTTATGCACAGAATGTTTTTATATCGTTCATGGGCAAATAGATAACATCACTTTTTATTATTTCATTTATCTCTTGAGATTTCTTTGAGCAGAATTTTCTGTCAGGCGACATAAATCTGAGCTCTACTGAGAGATGGAGCTTTATTATTCATGGATGTAAGAAAATGATTTTAGTTTCCGTTTGAAAGTCTCTCCCTTCAGAACCTCCTGCTGCAGCGTTTTGGGCCTGCAGACTGAACTTGTCTGAATGTACACTGCAAAAATGACCTACACATGAGCAAAAATGTCTGAAATTAAGTGTATTTATCCTTAATTTGATATGATTAATAAGATGGTCTGCAAATGGAATGAGTATTATTACACTAAAAATAAGATAATATGCACTTGAAATAAGACAATGCAATTGTTTTTTTCTTATTCTAAATGTTGTTGTTTCGTTCCATTTGCAAAATGTCTCACCTCCTCAATTCAAGAACAAATGTAGTTATTTTAAGAAAAATATGACTTATTGAGATTTCAGTGTTTTGCAGTGAAGGGAACAGGATCCTGCAAGTTTTCAAGAAGAGAAAAAAAACAAACTACATGTTTTTTAATGTAAGCTGGCCTGTTTGCTGGTTAATCAGGGCTGAGAGGAGTCATAAAGCAGCAGCTGCTTGACTCAGATAGACTCAGTACATTAGTCATGGATTCAAGCAAAGATGGTGAGCCATTGGTTTGGAGCCCTATCTAAGCCTCTCTATGGTGTGAGAGGATTATTTTTATGATACAAGGTCATTAGTTTAGTACAGTATGTTTGGAGCTGGGATTTGGAGTTGTTAGTTCTGGATGTGACTGGTGTTCAGCTCCTTCAAATAAAGAAGTTTCTCTTTTTCCACATAGTGACACTTTATTTTATTTATTTTTATTTTTTTTGCACAGAATGAAAAGAGCGAGCTCCCTGAACTTCCTGAACAAAAGCAATGAGGAAACCACACAGGTAAAGATGTTTTTTTGCCAGGGTTCCTACAGTCTGGGCAGGGCTACCGTATTTTCTGTACTATAAGGCGCACTAGATTAATGTTAAATTCTCTATTTCCATTTTTTACTGCGTAGACTTGAGTTTGAAGTCTGTGCAGTAAGCGCCGCCATTTGCCAGGTGCCATTGTAGCGTCCTAAAACGCACTGTTATAATCTGGTGAAGAACGAAGCTGCAGTGTTTTGGCTTTGTAGTTGACCAAAGTCAGACTAAAACATTTTGACAGAGAGGCGTGTACCACACCAAATAGCTTTGAGGTCAGTAAGCAGCCAGACTCAATCCCTGTCTAAATCGATCTGGATTATAAGGTGCACTGTCACTTTAAGAAGGCTTTTAAGTGCGCCTTATAGTCTGGAAATACGGTAAAATCAGATAAAGGACTTCTGAGGTATGGAGAAAAAAAATGAAAGCATGGGAATACATTTATATTTCTAGTTCTCTAGCAGATTGTCTTAATGTTGTGTCCTTCCTCATGTTTACTTCCTTGTATTTATATTCCTTTCACCCTCCCTTTATTTGATTCCTGCTAATCAAACACACAGTCTCATAAATTCTGTGAGGAAAGGTTGTTGAACTTTATAAATCAGGCAAGGGATACAAAAGATATCCAAGGAATTGATGATGCCTGTCAGCACTGTTTAAACTGGGATTAACAAGTGGAAAATCAGGCACAGTTAGGTCAGGAAAATAGTCCAGAATGCAAAGAAAACCCCAGAAATAGCCGCACCACTAGCTCTAAAAGCTAGTGGTGCGGCTATTTCAAGATGCACAATAAGGAGGCACCTGAAGAAAAACGGGCTGCACGGTAATTACTGCATAAATACAACAAACAGCATAGAGACCTAAAAGCACTAAAATCCTGGAACAAGTTGATTTGGAGAGAAGAAACCAGAATTAAACATTTTGGCCACAATCATAAATGCTACATTTGGAGAGGTGTCAACAAGGAACACCATTCATACTGTAAATCATGGAGGTCTTGGGAATATTTGAGCTACAAACGAAAACAATTGCTGGAGGCAAACTTGTGCTCATCAGCCCTTGAAGCTGCGCATTGGACATACTTGGATGTTCCAACAGGACCATCCAAACCATATGATTAAATTATTAAAGGTGTTTTTAGGAACCGGTAACATTTTGGTCCTGATCAGCTTCCTTTCATACAGGATTTATTAAAAACAGCCTGTGATATTAAAGGGGAATTTCTCTTCTTTTTTTTCTTTTTTTTACATTGGGTCCTTGATTTTACATTATTACATCATGTTCTACTCACCCATATGAGTTTTGTGTCATTTGGAGCCGTTCTGAAGATATTCCATTATCTTATATCCAAGTAACGTCTTCCTATGGGCAACGACTTGAAGGCACAAACTAAACTGTTCAGGATTTATTATCTATGGTACGCCAGCATTCATAACATGTAGGCGACTCACTGTCCCCCAGACATCCTCAGTTTTATTTTTTATATTTATATGTTTTAAAAACAAAGCAGTGCGTGTATGACGTCATCCTTGTGCCGGACTGGAGTTTTTTTTTTCTTTTTTCAAAAAAAAAACTTTTATTTAACCAATGTACATTACACCAGGTGGCTACGCTCTACCCCTTCTATTCATTCGGCTAGCTAATCTGAATCGTTCAATTCCATTTGGAGAGCGAGATCATCTGTGGTAGCAGCACTAGACATCATCCAGGCATGTGAGTAAAACTAGCAGCAGTTCAGTGGACAGGATGAATGAATGGTAGCCGGCGCACGGATGACGTCATACACACGCCGCTTTGTTTTTAAAAGATATAACCGCGGATGTCTGGGGGACAGTGATTTGCCTACACGTTATGAATGCTGGCGTACCATAAAGAATAAATTATGAACAGTTTAGTTTGTGCCTTCAAGTCGTTGCCCATAGGAAGACGTTACTTGGATATAACCTAACGGAATATCTTCAGAACAGATCCAAATGACACAAAACTCATATGGGTGAGTAGAACATGATGTAATAACGTAAAATCAAGGGCCCAATGTAAAAAAAAAATGCCGTTCCCCTATAAAGGATTGATGGTGAAAGCGAGGGGCTCAGTGGTAGAGGATCTGCAAGCAGTTTGTTGACCTTTAACCCCATGACGGGGCGTTTCTAAATAAACTACAGGAAGAGGAGTGAAAGTAAGATGCTTTAAAACATATTTCCTCTGAATCCTGGAGGTTTTACTGTTTTTCTTTAAGAGTAGATGGATGCAAACTGAGGTAATATGTCTAAACAGGGTGCTAAAAATAGGTTTTGATTGGCTGCTGTTACCCAGGATCCCTCCTCCCTCTTTTCTCCTCTCGTCTCGGTCAACATGCAGGATAACAGAAATCACTCTTTTCTCTTTTTAAATCCAGGATGCCAACTCCGGCCTCTCAGACAGCAGGGGGCTCAGCGCCAGCAACGTGGACCTAACCAGACGCAACTCCCTGATTGGTTAGACACGCAGCCAAGAGGTGGGACAGAGAGAAAGGGTCTGCTTACCTCGGTTTGAGCAGCAGCCTCATTTGATTTTATTCTATTTTAAGGAAAACTAAAAAGAATACAAAAAACTTGATGTCACTACCGCTGCTACCGCTGTACAATCCGCCGCCGTCGACCAGAATACTGAATAGTTTCGTCCACATTTAGGAGCATGCTGCTGAACCAGAGAGAGGAACGTCTGCACCTGAACGCCTCGTGTTTTAAACCCGTAGCAGTTCAGTCTCATCCTGTTCCCTCTGTCTCCACTCTCCTTTGAAGAACACTACACTTTTGGTTTTCAATATTTTCTTTTTTTTCCTTGCAGGTAAAGTCTGTGTAGCCAGTTTCAGGTCAGAGAGATGCATTGCACTTTGTATATTCCTCACGTAGCACGGCGTAACCGCTGACGACGGTACCGTCTCATCACAATCGACCTTCTAGGACTTTTAGGGAAACATGAGCTCTAACCATTTCAACCTCAAAACGTTGGCCTTTGTTTTTTATTTTTATGTATATAAACACTAAATTATTTGTCATTTGTGTGTGTGTAGCTTGATTTGACTTTTTTTGTTTACACTTTAGATGGGGGCTAAACTGGAGCTATATGATAGAAGGGACTAGGATTAGCTGGAGAATATGTGGGAAATTAAAGGAATTTAGTCAAATGTGATTTTTGGTTGATCTTGTTGTTTAACACTTAAAAAAAATGCTGATGAATCTAAAATCTTGATCACTGAAGTGAGTTCAAACTGGAAATATACACTTGAATGTTTGAAATATATAAGATGACAGGAGCTGTGAGTTAAATGCTGTTTTTCTTTTTCTTTTAAGTGTTTTTTTTTGTTAATTTGTGGTTTAATTCATGAGGACTATGGTTGATTTATTTAATTTAAAGAACAATGTATTACAACAACTGTTATTTTAATTCAAGCTCATCAGATCTGTATTTGGTCTTTAAACCTTCGTATAGGACTTGTTTAAAGCGGTGCATCAGCTGCAGTATCTGTACAGTCAATCTAATCATTTATAGAAACTGATACTTCGTCCTCCACTAGTGGAGATCTGTAAAAATCTTTCACTGCTGTCGCTTCATCAAACCCTGAAGAACTTTAGCAAACCTTGAATGTCAGTTAATTGAATCAGCTGGTAAATAATTACGTAATGCGTTCAGAAATGATTGTTTTGAACAAAAAACACTAGTGGCACAATTATTAGCCTCCCTGCTAATGCTGGTTTGAATTGTTTTGTGTTTTTTTTTTTTTGTCATAATTTCATTCCTTTTTAATTTTTCTGTCAGATTCCATCCGATTTTGAGCGAAAATATCACACCATTTGGAAAAGTTTGAAATAAAACTAGCCCACAGCATCACAGATATTCTACCATACATACCAGTGATTATTGTGAGAGAAGCTTTTCTGCATTGCTGTTGTTTTCATCTAAGTAAAGTGCGTAGTTTGCATTTTTTCATACCTAGGACAGAAATTATTTATTTTTTTTCCCATGTTTTCTTTTTCAAACATCCAGCAGGCGTATAGCTGGTGTCTCCAGATGCCGTTCTTTGCTGCTATTATTGAAGTTAAGTTATTGATAATCAATCAATTGTTCCTAATAACTCAGGTCAACCTAAAACTGTAAAAAATATATCATTATATATATATAATTGATATAAAAATCTTGTTGCATACATTTAGAAGGGAGTTGTATATTCTGCTGATAATTGTGCCTCTATTTATTTTTGTTAGACACTGCTGCAATATTTTTTTTTTTTTTTTTGTGGAATTTTAAACAGGGTTTGAAACAAATATTTCCACATCTGTATCTTTATTTTTCTGTATAATTTTACAGTAAACAACCCAAAGTGGCATCGTTCTCTCCTCTAAGAGAAAATAATCCCTCCTCTGTCAATTTACTTCATATATTTTGTCTTCATGTTACGGCTGTAAGCTTTTATTTTGAAGGTACACTCTACTGCTTATCTGAATGTTGTTTTGATGCCTTCCACTTTGATTGTTCAACTACACTAGATCAGAAAAACAAAAGAAACATCCACCAAAGAAGAATGTACATGTGGTGGGATATCATTTGTATTTCTGACATATCCTATCAGCTTCTGAATGTTTGGGCGGCTTTAGTTTGGTAGAAGAAAACAGAGGAATTCAGGAAGTGAATAAAAGTGATTTTTGGGACTAAAAAGCAAAGCAGCCAATAATAGACATAGCAGGTCTTGTTTATCACACCAGGCATTAGTCACATGCTCCTCTGCAGAGGCCTCATATATATCAACCAGTGTAGAATATTTGGTGTGATGATAGAAAACCGAAGCTGCAGCAGGTTTTAAATATTGATCTTTATCTGCTGCTGAGGGGTTTCGATGCAAAGCATCAAAGATGCTTTTCTCGTCGCCTTGGATGGAATTGTAGCTTTTAAGATGCTCCTGTAAATCTGTTTTATGGAAATGTTCAATAAAGACATGTTTCACTTTTAGATTATGATCCTCCGCCTCCTTTTTTTTTTTTTTTTTTTTATGTTTGAAACCAGTTCAAAGCATGTGTTTGTGTTCTAGTTTTGCAGCTTGGGCTGGAGGTGTTAACCCAGTGGTGCACTGATGCATCCTTCACAGGGGGAGGGGGGGTTCTCAGCTACTTCCTGTCTCATTGACAGACGAGCCCCACACAGAGGAAACCAGACCCACTGGCTCTTCATAGAATCAGCGCCACGATGACGGACTGACTGATCCGCTGCCTCGTCCAGATGTCGAACTCTGGAGCATGAATGAAGCAGGTCCAGAAAGTAAGAGCGTTTACCCAGAGAGGCTTTGAATGTGTTTTTATTTTCATTAAATGGATACTGAAGAGAGAGCAGTAATTAACCTCAATGTTTCATCCTTTCACCATACAGTGTAATTTATCGTACTAGCAGAAGTAGATAAAGGGAAGAGAGATGCTTGAAACGTCACTTGCTATTTAGGACCTATGCTGTGATGCCAAATTTAGATATTCTGAAACTTGATTCAAACGGGAGCTGCAGATTCATGGTTTTAGCTTTACTCTATCCGATGAACAGTTCTCAATGAATTGGAGCACTGTTTAAAAGCTTCACTAACTCAATTTAAAATCTAAAAAACATGATACAAATTACACATAAAGTGATGCAGAGCATCCAAAAAGTATCCCAGCACTGCTCATTTTATTCCAAAGTTTATTGAATCGGTCGCTTTACAGACAATCTATTGTTATAACAGTGCAGAAATTAATAACAGACAGAAAACTAAGAACACACTTTTACGTCAGTATTCAAAATCTTTGCTTAATGCTTTATAGATCCACAGCGATTACAGCCTAAGTTTATCACCTTTAGGCCGTTTCCTTCATTCTGAGCATATCAAGCTCCATCAGGCTGAATGGGAGACATCTGTGACCAGCTGAAAGGTCTGAGTGGTTCTAAGGTCTCTCCTCTTGAGTAGATTATCATCCAGGATTTCTCTCTGGGGACAATCGGATAATTTCATGATACTGCCACCACCATGCTTCGCTGTAGGGACACCAAATCCCCTGGTTTCCTTCAAAGATAAAACCTGGTATTCGTATTAAAGGGTTCAATCTTTGTCTCATTAGGTCAGAGAAGTTTGTTCCTATTATGAGAGTTCAACAGGTTCCTCACAGTCTGCCATACCTGACTGGTGAATTGCTTTCCTTCTGGAACGATCTTCTCTCTCCATAGAGGAACTCTGGGATTTCACTTTGGAGCTTCATGGCAAAGGCTATCAATATTTCATAAATTTTCATTATTTTTTCTATGCTTAATAACTTTTGCAAGATTATGAATAGAAAAAAACCCCATTATCATAAAGAGGAGCTCTGCATGCAATATTTGACAAGAGATTATTGAATACCATTGGGAATAAGGCTGTAACATAACTAAATGTGGAAAAACTGCTATGGACGGAACCCTTTCCAGATGTTTTGCATCTATTATGTTCATTTCTAAAAGTTTTCATAATGCTGGACAGCTAATGAAAACACAAACTCTTATGTCCACGATAGGGTCCAGAAAAAGGTTAAGCCACTGAAGATCATTGCTGAACAAGCCGGCCGCTCACAGATTGTTTTCTTCCAGGATATCAATGGAAAATTGAGTAGAAGGAAAAAATGTCAATTACTAGACAACAAAAAAGTTTTGCATCAATATATAGTCCAATATATATAGCACAGTTAAGACTTTGTGTTTTAGGAGCAGCTTATTAAAGTGATTTAGATAGATTGCTGGATATTCTTATGTGTGTTGGCCTTTGGAACCCTAACTACAGCACCTTGTGAATCTCCTCCACACTTCTTCATAATCTGCAGTCATTCCTGTTGCTTTGGCCTTTCTCTACTTTTCAATTCAGTTTATTTATAAAGCGCTAATTCACAACTAATTTCATCTCAAAGTATTTTACAGAGGCGATTAAAACAGATCATACAGGCAGATTGGTTCAAAGTTTTCTATCTGATGAAAACCAGCTGATTGCATCCACTCCCTCACACCAAGCATATATGTAGCGACTGTGGAGAGAAAAACTACCTTTTAACAGGAAGAAACCTCCAACCAGACTCGGTGTGGGCAGCCATCTACCGAGGCCAACTGGGGTTCAAGGAGACTGAAGCAGAGATACAGAAAGAAGCACTAAACTACTAAACTTTCCTGCTGTGAATGGATAGAGCACCATGTTCTCATTATTGAGAAAACTTGTTCGACAGTAACTTTTTGTGGCTTGCACCCTTCAGAGACCCTCAACGCAGTGGTTTTGTGACATATAGGTGTTACATCTGTCTTTCTTACACCGATGTGCAATAAGTTGGGATTAAGATCTCTTAAAGATCTCCTATCACTCTGTTTTGGTTAAATTTAAAGAATTTTCTATTTAGAAACAGCATCAAATAAATATTTAAACTTGTAATTATGTTATTAATTGAAGGCTAATTAAATTTTTCAAATGTAATCATTTTTATGATACTTTTATTTTTAGAATCAACTAATTCCTCCATGTTTTCCAACAGAACGTGCGTCCATGTCTGCAGAGACAGCCCCCCGCATCACCTCGTCGGCTGTGGTCCAGTTCCAACTGGGGCTGTTCAGGGACATGGTTCGAGTCCCGCCCGGAAACCTGAGCTACCGCCACGCTCGCAGACTGGCGGCCGAAGTCATAGAGAGGAAGGTGAGGAGAAGCAAACAGCAGCAGGGCCTCGATTCTGCAGCTCAGTCTTTGGATGGTGCACAATTTGGGATTTTGGTCAAGGTTTATACAATTTAATGTGGAAAAAAAAAGCTTAATTATATATCTTATGTAACAAATGTATAAATGAATCTGCTGTAAACATTAACACAGACCCACTTGAAGAACAAAAAATGTTTGTTTTTTTTAGCACGCAGACAGGAAGTGGACTCTTAAAGACCAGCTCATGTCGGTTAATGCAAAGTACGCCATCCCTTTTGACAGCTTCTGCTGCTCTGCAGCCTAATCTGCGGCTGATTTAATGTTTGTCCCGGATTTATGTCTCTTCTCGATTAAAACGCAAACAGCTTCAGTCCTTTTGAAGCATTTCTGTGATCTTCAGAAGTAGTACAGCGCATCAGCTGTGGCTTAGACCGAGCTGCTGCAGGTGTTGTATTGGCTCTGGCCTTCATGCAGCCTCAGTATCTGTGTGGTCTCTGAGAGTGCAGAAAACTTTCCAACCACAGCCTTTCCCCTCTGTCAAACACTCTCTAACACACACACACATAGGGTAGGTTGTGTGCCTCCTCTCAAACACAGAAATAAACCTGAGTTTCCGGGCATTGGGTCAGCAGGCTATGCAAGAAAGAAGGTAAATGTCATGCTTTGCAGACGAGTTACTAAAGGTGCTACTCTTCTGGTTTTGCATCGACCTTCCTGGAAATCAGCATTTTACAAATACTAGTTAATCCAATTGTCTAATTTGATCAGTTTGATAAAGCTGGTGTTTTTGTTTCATTAAATATTTAGAAAAGCTATAAATAAGGCATATATATATATATATATAAATTATAAGGCCATGAAACTAATAACTTTAATTACTTATTTCTGTTTAATAAAAAAGGACAGGAGCCTTTAGTCTTCCTAGCTTAGTTCCTTTAGCACAGGAAGCTTGCAGGGTCACTCACAGATACTTAGATGCTGTCCCACAATCCTTTGCATGACAGATGCATAGACAGCAGAGTTTACCATTAAAACAGTTTCTTTACCTGTACTCTGAATGACACATGCTAACGTAATCATATTCATATATTTTGGGTTTTATGAGGTAAAACTTCATCTGTTGGCTACATTTTTGCAAATTGTGTTTGTTTTTTGTAGCATCTGTAACATCTTCCATGTGTGGTTTGGTTGCATAGCGATGTCTACAGCGGTGTGGACTTCCTTTTTCTACCTATGATGGTGTTTTTACGTTTGACCTCAGGAAAGGTGAAGCAACAAAAGGCTACGATTAGATTAGTTTGGATACAGACTGAGTCCTTTACTCAGACAGTGAGGCGACAGTGGCAACGGCTGCAGGAGTTTGCCTTGCAATTGGCTGGTTGTCGGTTCGAGCCCCAGTGTTATTTAGTCTTTGGGTGAGAAAATTCACCTGCATTGGCTACTGATGGTGGTCAGAGGGATTGGCGGCACCAGTGTACAGCAGCCTCGCATCTGTCAGTGATCCACAGGGCCGCTGTGGCTGCAATTTATTTTACCACCATCAGTGTGTGCATGAATGACTAAATTACTGAATATACCGTAGTTTAAATCACTTTGGTTGATTCTCTTGACTCTCAAAAGCGCTATATAAGCCCATTTACCATTTACTTCATGAGGGAGTAATTTTTATCACTTTGTTTTCTGGAGAACTGTTATGTTACTGTTATGCGGAGATTTAAGTTGTTTATGTTGGTCTCACTGCCTCTCAATCTGAATAAAGTCCATCCTTGGACTAGGCCATGCTAAAACCTTTATTGAGTCACTCGTAGGGTAACATATCACTAAACTTTAGATAGCTTTTTTTGGTTTGTTCTGTTTTTTTTGTTTCATTTTCACTTTAAATTTTTGACGCTATTCAGATGATTATCACTTTTATGCAGCTCCAGGCTGTCTAATAGGTTCTGTTAAAGGTATTTATTTAGAAATTTGACCTACTTCCTGCTGTCATACAGGTTCTTTTTAAGTTTCTCTATGTTTTACAGAGGACAGGTTATTTTGGATCACTCTCTTTCTTTAATAAATGGCATCATTGGTTAAAAAAAGCTACTTTTGGTTTGATCAGGTTACCTTTGTGACTAAAAAATGCAACATTCAGGAGAATTCTATTATGAGAGCTATGACTACTTTATTTATGGCACCAAAAAGACCTCCATCGTTTTTCTTTACAATAAGGTTTTCATTATTTTAGAAACTTTATCTACTTTTGCACTATTTCAACTTACTCTGTGACTTTCTGTTGTCATAATATTTGAGGGGGGGTTTCACAAAGCTGGGGCCCAGGATCCCTGGGGGGTCTTAAGACACAAAGATGGGTTCTCAGGGGGTCACAAGACGGGTTTCACAATCAATACTATAGGATCTCTGAGGTAGACAGGAGGCCGGAATATATGAGAAGACAGATAAATGTAAATGCTCTATACAATAAGTACACATTTATTTGTTTATTTATTTATCTAATAAATAATTTAAATCTTAAATATTCCATTAATTTCTAAAAATTAACCAATTCATAATAAAAAAAACATTTAAAATGATAAATTATATAATTAAATGTCATTTTCAAAGAATTAATTTATTTGAAAATTTTAATAATTATTGCACTTTATATTTGCGAATAAATTTAAAGTGAAATTAATAAACTATATATTTATCTGTGTTTTTCAGGGGGTTGTTGTTGTTGTTGTCACACGCTGAAAGGTTTGGGAGCTTCTAATTTAGGGGAAGATTTATAGAGAATAAACTTGGCATTAGCGATCAATGCCTGTTAACACCATTAAAATCAATACTCAATACAAAAATATAAATCAATGTGGCCTTTTTTTTCTTTTTTAGACAGCATCAAGATACTTCAAGTTGTTTTGGCCACTTTTAAAAGAAATGATTGATTTACTTTGATCAGGTCTGCAATAGTTCCTGTAAAATCTTCCATTCATAATGTGGCTTCTTCTAAACTCCGGGAGAAACACCAACATTCTGCATGAAAGCAGCATGTCTATATATATATATATATATATATATATATATATATAGTCTTCTGTTTGCTGGATGCATCAGTAGGATTCTTCCGTGTCTGCAGGCTCCAGACTGCAGCGTGGTGGGCCCCGGTGAGAAGATCCTGCTGTTCAGACATCGACCCGCCTCTGAGCAGCTGCTGCAGCGGCTTACAGACGAGGACGAGCTGCAGGACGGAGACCTCATCGAGATCATTGTTGCAGGTTAGACATCAGATCTTTCAGATTACATCAGATGGGTGCAGAGATAGCTCTTGGGTTTACGATAACATCAAGATGGAAGATTACATCGTGAGTGTGTCTTATGACTAGTATAAGATGGCATAGAGATACATACAGATTGAACAACGTAGGTAAATAAAGACAAAACTTCTATGTTTAAATATAATTTTAACTCTGAGTCCTTTTTATCAGGATTTTTATTTACAATCTACAGCTTCCAAACTGTTTCTCAATCCATCAGATTGGGAGGTATTATTCCAGCTTTATTAAGGTGACCTCACAGAATCTCTGACAGATTGAGCTCTGTAATCTGGGTATTACGTTCTCATTAAAACATCCAGGTGGAGCAGTGATTAGCCCGCATGATCCATGTACAGAGGCCTTAGTCCTTGACGAGGTCGACCCGGGTTCGAATTTGGTCTGTGGTCCTTTGCATGTCTCTCTCTCTGTCATACCCCCTTTCCTGTCAGCCTACTTTCGGAAAAAGGAGTCACTAGTGCCGTAATAAACTAAAAAAAACAACCCATCGTTTCAGAACTACTCCTTCGTCTATTAGAACTTTTGCCTTGAGCTCAATGTGAAGCTAAAAAAGAAACCACTTTCATCTGCAGTCTTCTAGTACATTGATTTCCAAAGTTGGGGTTGTTGTGACTCCGATCTGGGTCACAGATTAACAAGCATGAAGTCTAGAAATTCACTGTAGAAATTAAGCTAAACTATAAAAATATAGTGATTATGCATATTTATGTGTTTAAAGATAATGAAACGTCACATAACTAAATACGTATGTTTTATCACCTTTATAGCATTAGCTCATAGTTAGTTTGTTTGTATTCCAACTAAAACATCATGAGTGCATTCTGGTTGACCTGAAACCTGAGGGTTTTTGTTCACTTCATTACTCAATATCTCATCCAGCTTTTCCCCCACCAGAAGAAGAATCCCGCATCATCATGCTGCCACTTCCATGCCTCATTATAAAAACCAGGGCTCAAGAATTAAGGATGATTTTATCAGATCAATATTCCTTTGTGAGGATTTTGGAAATATTTGATCTTTTCTTTGTCTGAAGGACTTAAACGAGACATATGAAGATTGGAAAACACAATAAAATAATTCTAGAATGTAAACTAGTGGAAACTTTTGCAGCTTCTTCAGAGGTTCCATCAACCTATTGGGAGCTTATCTGAATACGTACCTTCTTTTAATGCTACTGGTTCTGGAGGCATAATTTCAGTTTTTCCTCTTATCTGGTTTCTTAATATCATTATCTGCTCTATTTCCTTATGGAGATGATTTATTCTTCATGCTGTCAAATTAGATCTATTCAGGGTTTTTTCTTGATACCTCAGGTCAGACCTTGGTAAATATTTACCTTTAAAACAGGTATTTCTGTTTAATACTGTTTTTTAAAATAGTTTATTATCTGAAAAATCATTATTGTTTGAGGGAGTAAATCTGTTTTATGGTTTGCAAAATGTTAAGCACTTTTAACCATTTTTATCAACATCTTTTTAGATACTTTACAGGCAGCAAGATTCAGTTTTATGTCATAGGGGTTAGCATAATGTCTGATGCTACTCTGATGGTAACTTTTAATTAAAAGTCTATAATTAATGAAGGAAAATAAGGAATTTTGAGGAAATTTCTCCTGGGTCGCATACAGTATGAATAATGACAGGTTTGTAATCAGTGAGTGAGTTTCCTTATCCAATCAAATGATTATTGAACAATTATTTATTCCTTATATTTGGATTTATTTCCCTTAAACAGTTCTGATTTTGAGGAAAAGAAGTTAAATCTGTCATTTTAAAGGCAAGTGTAACCATTTAAAAGCCACTGTCGATAGAACTATGGAAAAAATGTTCTGGTTTAAATGGATAAATATGCATTGCCGTTACTTAAGGTACCTTTCTGCATTTTAATATTCACAGTTAAACAGTTAATGTGTGAGCTCCAGGCTCCTGTATTTACACTAACCACCTTTCCAAAGCCTCTAAATACCACCATGAGGCGCAGTTAAGCCTCTAAGTCAAAACAAACATCCATAAAGATAACAAGGACACCAACACTCTGCCACACTAAAGAGCTGTGCTTTGAGCTTAATCACTGGTGGGGGGAAAAAAAAGCATTTTAATGCACTTACTGTAAATACTTTGCTAATGCTGACTTGTTTTCTAAAGCGTTATGCTGGAAGGGGCTGGGAATTTAAGACTTGACGTTCATTTTGAGGTAATTTTAGGATGAAGGTCATTTTAGGAAGAAATGTCTTTTATCTGCAAGTCTTCTGTTTTGTATTGAAACCAGGATCGGCTTCTGTGGCTGAGATGAGGATGCGTCCTCACTGCCTGGTGGTCCAGTCGTACCGGACCCCCACCTTCTGTCACCACTGTGGGGAGATGCTGTGGGGCCTCGTGCGACAGGGATTGAAATGTGAAGGTAAAGCCACCGCCGCTCGTTCTGCAGAGCTCAGTTTAAACAACTACTGCACTTTGTTGAAGTGTTCAACCCTCTTGAACTTTTCCTCATGTCGTCACATTGAAAGAGATGGTTACATGTCTAACTCCTCACGGCCAGTAAATGGCGCACCTGCTTGCTCCGTTCCAACCTTTTTTGCAAATCTTCGCCAGCTGGTTGCTACGTCTACCAATGCTAACATTTAATGTACCTGTACATAAGCAAGCTTGCAACCTCTGATTGACTTTTGAGTGTTTTTGCTTCCTCTTCTTTCACTTTTTTTTTCTGAAAAATGTCAGAATGAGAAGTGCAATGAGGGTCTAGGATCTGGTAATGCTAGAGCTCCTTACTATTCCTATTGCTGCAAAAACCTTTAATTTTAACGTTGTGATAAAAAGTTAATATTTAAAGGAATAGTACACCCAAAACATGATTAGCCTTCATTTTCTACTCACCCCCATGCTGAACAACACTCTGGAGTACTTTTTTGATATCTCAAATGCATCTGGAGATCTGGGAGGCTTCTTGCTGTCTACTGACATTCAAATAATGGAGGTCTATGGTGCCCGAGACAGAAAGGTCTATAACAGTCCACAAAAAACGTGTCAATATTCCTCCATACTGCTCGTCCAATGTATTCCAAGTGTCCTGAGTGGGTAGCATCCAGAATTTACTCGAAACGAAGTCATTTAGAATGTTTTTAGAGCATAAACAGTAGTGTATAGGATTTCCTGAAAGCGCGCCGGCGCGTTCATGACGCTACGGTTTTTTTACGGAACTTTCAGGATGCGCTTTCAGGAAATCCTATACACTACTGTTTATGCTCTAAAAACATTCTAAATGACTTCGTTTCGAGTAAATTCTGGATGCTACCCACTCAGGACATTTGGAATACATTGGACGAGCAGTATGGAGGAATATTGACACGTTTTTTGTGGACTGTTATAGACCTTTCTGTCTCGGGCACCATAGACCTCCATTATTTGAATGTCAGCAGACAGCAAGAAGCCTCCCAGATCTCCAGATGCATTTGAGATATCAAAAAAGTACTCCAGAGTGTTGTTCAGCATGGGGGTGAGTAGAAAATGAAGGCTAATCATGTTTTGGGTGTACTATTCCTTTAAAGATTTTGGACCCGTTAAAATTTATAAAACAAATTTTAAATACTTTTTCTCTTCAGTAAAATTGCTGGTTAAGATTCTCAGTCGTCCAGTTCAATGTCATTCCAAAAAAGTAAAAAGAACAATCCACTGGACTTTGTTTCAAAGTTTGAAGACGTTTTGCTTCCCATCCAGGAAGCTTTTTCATTTCAAAATGTCAGAATTAGCGTTGAGTACCAACCTTTATAGAGTGGACCAATAGCATAGCCTTGTTTTGGCTTAGAAAACATGCAAATTGAACCGAACAAACAGGTCCGTCCTTTAGGAATGGGGAGTCGTTGAGATCTTTTTTTAGCCTGCTATACACGATACTGGTCTATGCCTCTGAAAGGGGAGTCGTTAGGGGCATTGTTGGCCTGGCTGACCAGGTGGGATGTTTTGTCCCCTTCATGGTGATGGGGGTTGAGATGATAGTAGGAAGGAATCTACTCTATTGCTGCATTGTAGGTTTTTGAGAGCTGAAATCTGAGTCCGCCCCCTTTAAGGTTGGTTTTTCTCTCTTAGCATAAATGGCTTCCTTCCTTCACTTTCAGTAAAATTGAAACTGTTTTCATCACCACTCCGGAAGTTATGAAGACATTATATTAATTATTTGATGAAAATAGTTGCAGCTTTGACCTTTAAAGCCACAAAATTGGTTGTTTGTGATACAGGAAGATGATGGAGATCCTGTATTCCAGCCTCAATTCTTTAGTTTCCGAATCATTGATGTTTGACTGTTTCCATTATTTGGCTCCATTCACTTACCAATCCTCTATGAACAGCATTATGCTGCCACCACCATGTTTCTTGTTGCAGAACAATCAAATCAGGGGGATGGTTTTATTCCACATATAGGGCCTGATCTTTATAGGGTCAAAATAATCATTTGCATAAAATTGAGTTTGCAGCCGGTTATCTGAAAAAGAGTGCATGTGCGTTCTGCTGTATTTAAATGAGTGAGTGTTGGAAGGGCCTTAAAGAAAATATGACTTTTTAAGCACTGAGATGAAGTAAATAATGATAATAATTAAAATAAGAATAACAATAAAAATAATGATGAATATTAGTTAGGGCTGGACTAAATATCAAGTGTTTATGCAGAATAGTTTATACAGCGATTTGACTTCTAAACTCTCTGTAGTGAGACTGTTTTTAAGCTGCTATTATTATTTTTTCTTATTCATTTTTTTTACTATTTTGTTTTTTTATTATTATTATTTTTGATCACCAAAGACCCTGTTTTTTTTTTGGGGTCTGTTTTTCTTCCGAGCTGCTCAAACGAATTGCCCCTGGTGGGAATAAAAAATTGGTCTAAGTTTATTTCTAAAGTTACTGAGATTTTTTTCAAAAGATAAGAAAAGACTATATGGTTCATATGGAGATGGTCTGCTTAGCATTATAATTATACTTTTATGTATGCAATAAGGTTATTTTGAGCTTTATCTACCGCTGTCTGTCAAAGAAACAAGTCCCTGTATGACATTTAGTATAAAACTTTTATTTAAAAGTTTAAAAACATATTGTACTAATTTCATCACTGGATTTTTGAAATACCAAAATATCATTTTCAATTGATGTTGCATAGCCTTAACATTAGTTGTAGTAAATTTTACATGAGTGTTTCAAAGTGCTGCAAAGAAAAATTTAAATGATTAAAAAAAAAAGATGAGAATAAAAGTTAGATTTAAAAAAGAGAAAAAACCATCCATCCATCCATCCATCCATCCATCCATCTCCCCAGCCACTTGGGCCAGCTCTTCCAGGGGAATCCCAAGACGCTCCCAGGCCAGCTGAAAAACATAGTCCCTCCAGCGCATCCTAGGTCTCCCCCTGGGCCTCCTCCCGGTGGGACGTGCCTGGAACATCTCATCAGGAAGCAAACAAAAGGCATCCTAACCAGATGCTTGAGCAGCCTCAACTGGCTCCTTTCGATCTGGAGGATCAGCAGCTCTACTCTGACTCCTCCCCAAATGACTGAGCTCCTCACCTTATCTCTAAGGGAGAGCCCAGACACACTACAGAGAAAACTCATGTCGCCTGCTTGTACCTGGGATCTCGTTCTTTCAGTCAGGACCCAGAGCTCATGACCATAGATGAGGGTAGGAAAGTAGATCGACCGTTAATTCAAGAGCTTTGCCTTTTGGCTCTCTCTTCACCATAAAGGACCGGTATATCGCCCGCTTCACAGCAAAAGTCACACCAATCTGCCTGTCCATCTCCCGCTTCATCTTCCCATTACTCATGAACAATTTAATAACATTTTGGAACAATAAAAATAACAATCTAATGATAAGAACCTGGTAGTGCTGAATTGGTCTGCTCCTTCCCAACCCCCTTGCTCTCCTTTTGGAGAGAGCGCCAGCTTTAGAATCCAGCAGTGGGAGATGTGGAGCATCTATTTGTTCTAGTGAATTCACAGTGAATTAAACTGTGCTGATTATATATTATTGCAAAGCAAAGTAGGCCTGTTATATTTCATTCAGCATAACTGTGGAGCAGTAAAGAAACACGAGGGAGGAAAAAAAGATCCCTCTTACCAGAAGTTAGAGATGTGCACACCCCCACAACCATCAAAGGCTCTCTGATAGATCTTCACTGGCGGTTTTTTTTTTTTTTTTATCTTTTGGTTTGTTAATAAATACGCCACAATATAGAAATTTAGTCAATATATATTTTTTTGTTGTTCATTAAGTTGTTCCATAAAGTTTCTTTTTCTTCTGCTGGATCAATCTGTCCCATGTTGATGTTTCTTTCCCCCCCAATTTTATACTAACATTATTATTTCTACATATGTTCCCAGACTCTCTCTCCATTGTTTCTCATTGTCCCAAAGCCTCCATTCTGGCAGCAATAACTGCAGAAACTCCCGCTTGAGTTTACGCCTCATCCTCAAACTTGTTAAATATAGACACAAAAACTGCTCCCCCAGTTTCAGGATAGATAACTTGCTAAATTTGGATTATAAGCATATAATCTACTTGTTCATAAAAGCACGTCTGCAAAAAAGTTTCCTCAGCTGTTCTGCTCACTTTACACATAAATTGATTTGCACATTCTTTGCAGATCATCTTTCCAGTTTGCATGTGTTTTTTTTGTTTGTTTGCATGCAAACCTTTCGAAGATCAAACCTGTTGCGTTTTGGACTCTTTTGACCACAGCAGCTTCCTATAGCTGCATCTATATTGAGATCGAGCAGCACAATAGTGGATTGTTCTAAAATAGATTGTCGATCTAAATTTAAATGTTGAAAACTGTTTTTTTTTCTTTCCGCTTTACCGTTTTAGACCTTATTTTTTCCTGGTATATCACCAGAATTTCCCCATTGTAGGACAAATAAAGGGATTTGCTATTCTATTCTATTCTATTCTATTCTATTCTATTCTATTCTATTCTATTCTATTCTATTCTATTCTATTCTATTCTATTCTATTCTATTCTATTTCAAACCCCAAATGAAATATCTCATAGATTGTGTCGTGACGTGACAAAAAATGTAGAAAATGATAAGTTTTGAAGGTTGGAGGGTAATAAATAAATGGCAGGTTTTCCGTCTGCTCTCCATCTCCCCAGGCTGTGGTTTAGACTTTCACAAACGTTGTGCCTTCCTGTTACCCAATGACTGCAGTCGAGTTCGACGGCAAGTCAGCACCAGCTTATCCTTGTTTCCGCCACGTAGACCACGTACGCATTCGCTGTCCAGTCAGGCTGGAGGCAGTCTGGAGGAGGTAAGATGACTACCTGCCTTTTTCTCCCATGCAGGTCTTGCTCATTTAAACCTTTAAAAAAAAACAACTTTCCACTAGATCAGCTTGTCGAAGCCCTCATCCAGGCCTCCGTCGTGGAACGAGCCACCTGTCTGGCTTGGGGACAAGAGCCGCCCTCAGGTCCCCCACACCTTCCACATCCACAGCTACACCAAACCCACAGTCTGCCAGTACTGCCACCGGCTGCTCAAAGGGCTCTTCAGACAGGGGCTGCAGTGCTCAGGTAGGAACAAGACTTATCACCTCAAAACCGCTAAAAAAATTGGTTTAGCAATGTAAATGTTATGGAAAGTACAAAATATAAAAATAAAGAATAATGACCTGATTTTTTTTTATAAATGTGACAGTTTTTACCCTGCAAAAATTATCTAGCAATAAGAAAAATGTCTTAAATTAGGTGTATTTAGCCTTTATTTGAGTAGGTAAATAAGATTTCTTGCAAATGTAATGAGTATTTTTACTCACAGAATAAGATGATTAGATAATATGCACTTGAAATATGACATTGCAATCAATGCATTTTTTTTTTATTTTAAATGTAAATTGTCTTGTTCCATTGGCAACATGTCTCACTTTCCTTCAAGAAAAATTCAAGAAAAAATGCACTTATAAAAAAAAAAGACTAATTGAGATTTCAGATTGCAGAGTGTTTAAATACTAAGATTTATCATAAGAGGAAGGTATTTAGAAGAAATATTTACTGGGTTGTAAATAAATAACATTTGCAGACGGTATTTTATACAAACTCATCCTGTGCATGAAATTTAAACTAATATGGGACTTTTTACAAATGATTAAAACTGTTTATTTTCAGGGTGGGAGAATTCTATAAAAAATAACCTCAGTGATAAAAAAAAAAAAAAAAAAAATAATAATTTTAGTGCACAAGTTAATTTATATGTTTGTTGAAATTCTCTAAATATAAACGGTCAAAAGTTTACATTAAGCTGTGAGAGACTGTCTCTGATCAAAGATTTAATTAAAAAATCAAAGGAAAAAGTCACAGAAAATCGAATTTCCATAGCGGTCAGTAAGGTGCTGCCATATTATTGACTGGATATTAGAGCACTCTCTATTTAATGGAGATAAATGGCTACAATCATAGATTTTGGATGAGATTTTAGACCTAATCCGTTATCGGTTGTCAGGCATATTGGTGGCAGCATCATGCTGGGGGTTGTTTTGCTGCCAGTGATGTTGACGCGTCAAACTAATCAGACGGAGAAAAGAAGAAGGACTACTTTCAACTTGTTGTCCTTAAATCAAGAGGCTTATGGTTGCCACTGGCACACAGCTGGGCGTTCAAAAAGGACGCCTGGATTTTTATGGGACGAAGCAATCTGACTTAATTACTGGTTTACACTTACAGCAAACTCTGTGAGTTGAGTTCAGCACATATTTAAAAACAGAGAACAATGCGTCAAAGGTAATGGAATTAAATCTAGTTTTTCAATAAATGGGTGTTCCACAGGATGGTATCAAAGCTGCTAAATGGAAGATGTATGCAGATGACGCCAGTATATTTGTACATGCAAAAAAATTTGCAGAGCTGCTAAACAGAGAATCACAGTTTGACTCTAAGCCAACAGTCTCATTAGGTTTTACAATCAGGCATAAAGTCTGTTTGGATGAGTTTAAATACCTGGATGTCCTTCTTGTTTCCCATGTAAATCTTTATGCTCACATTAGGAAAGTGTCCAAAATCTTTAAAACCAACCTAAGCTGTTTTCATCCTATATGATCATGTGTTATAACTGCTCAGTTATGCACAAAGGCCATGATGTTTTATCAAATGTCATACTGTGTCACTGTTTGGAGCCAATCAGCTCAATCTGTGTTAAAGCCTACGGTGCTGTTGTATAAACAAGCACTTCAAGTCCTAGATCAAACATCAATGAAGAGGCACACTGGAGCTTCTTAAGTTTTGATCATTTTAGACGTTTTTCCTTTTTAAAAGTAACTTTCAAATATATTAGCAGTCTTGTCTTGGAATCAGTGAGTAGAAGGATTCCCAAAGTCAGCAGTACAGGAGCTGGAAGTAGATAGGCTGTTAGCTCTCTGAGCTATCTCTATAATTATGCTGCTATAGGCTTAGACTTCTGGAGGACATAGGGACCCATATTTCATCATTCTGCTTCATTTTATCTTTATTCTTCCACTTTACAGAATCTGTTAGTTCAATCCCTACCATACTCTCTCTGCTTTTTCTCATAGTAGCTTTGCCTTGTCTGTTCCTTTTTGGTTGTGACACTATCCTGGAAAGAAATATCAGCTGTGCTGCTGCCATCAACACTTTTGTTTATAGATGATGGAGATCAGCCTGTTTTTCAGTGAAGTCCTGTTTCTCTGACTGTGACTGGCTGGATGTTCTCTCTTCATCCTCTGACATGGGAGCTGGCTCGGAGCTTGTCTACCTGGCTGTGTGTTTCCCGGACGGGGCCACCTTTTACAGTTGCCTTTTGTATATCTGCTTCTGTGCTTCTCTGCTATCTCTGCTTCTTCTTGAACCCCAGTCGGCCTCGGCAGATGGCCGCTCACACTGAGCCTGGTTCTGCTGGAGGTTTCTTTCTGTTAAAAGGGAGGCTTTCCTCTCCACTGTCGCTACAAGCATGCTTAGTGTGAGGGATTGCATCTGAGTCAATGAGTCGACGCAATCAACTGGTTTTCCTTAGGTAGAAAATTTTGAATCAATTTGACTGTATGATCTCGTGAACTGTAAAGTGCCTTGAGATGACGTATTGTTAATTGATGCTATATAAATAAACTGAATTGAATTGAATTAATGGAAACGGTAAACTTGCAAAATATAAAACATGATTTGGTCAAGGTTCCTTCTCATTTACAAGGCCTCATAACAGTTTACCACCTGCAATAAAAACAGTGACTGAATTTAGACTCTTCAGCCTGTGGCAGACCAATGGTTGTTTGTTTATTTCTATATATGACAATGTTTGATGTGCCATCCTTGATAAACTTAATTTTCAATCAAATTAAAGGTTTCTCCATTTTCCAGAGAAGACTGATCAAATATCCAAACAGAATTACGGCACAATTAATGTGTGTATGTATCTGACCCTGCAGCTCTACCTCATCCCCATGTCCAGTCATGCTCATGATGAGTAAATGTAAACCATTGGACATGCAGGCAGTAGAAGCTTCTTGCTGTCCCTCTTCTGGGGCCGTTTTTAGCCGCTCTGCTCCATTTCAGCCTGACTCTGATTGGTCATGTTTGGATCAGAGGCTCCTCAGCTCCCAGTGCGCCCGCCGAGGCAGGCACATAAACATGGTGCTGTCAAATCTGAGCCAACAGATGGCTCGTAACTAATTCTGTTACATGCATGAACACGTCTGAGCCTAAAGAAGTCTAATTCATGAATTTTAATCAGGAGAACTGGAACCAGTTAAAGTTTGTGTAGCCTGAGGATAAGTCTGATCACTCCTGTGAGTTTTGAGAGTGAAGCTTCTGTGTCATCCTGTCAGCCTCTCTGTCTTCATCTCGTCAGACTGCAGGTTTAACTGCCACCGGCGCTGCGAGCCGCTCGTCCCCAGAGACTGTCCAGGAGAGAAGAAGGCATTCAATGGGGGTGGTAAGCTGCACTTCTGTTCACTTTTATTCTACATTCTGGGTTCCAAGCAACAACAGACGAAGGCTGTTTCCATATTGCTCGGATCAGACAGGAAGTGACTCACCCAACTCCTCAGGAGTCATCACCTTTACCAGCAAAGTCCCATTTATATTTCTGCTAGAGATTATGATTCAGAGGAAAACTGGGAAAGCTGGATGATCCTTTTTAGCTCATCTGAATTAGTCACTTAAAGTCAGAGGAAGAAAATATGAAGGAACATAGAGGTTTAGCATTTGCATTCTTGGCAATCGAAATCATGTGAAATGAGCCAAAGGTGATGGTCATCCTGTTCTAAAAACGGTGTGGTTCCTTCTCAGCGGCCGACCATAGCTGCCCACCAGATCCTGAGGACGCTGAGTCCGAGCTCACCAGCCCAACACTAGACACCTCAGAGGACGAGATGTCCTCCGATGGAGACTCTCTGCCTGAGATAGTGGAAGAGGAGCAGCTGAGAGAGCCCATGAGGTTAGAGAGAGTTACCTGGAGGATGTCAGATAATTGAAGCTGATATGAATTAACTTCATAACATCTTCCTTCCTTCCTTCCTTCCTTCCTTCCTTCCTTCCTTCCTTCCTTCCTTCCTTCCTTCCTTCCTTCCTTCCTTCCTTCCTTCCTTCCTTCCTTCCTTCCTTCCTTCCATTCGTTCCTTCCGTTTTTTCCTTCCGTTCGTTCCTTCTGTTTGTTCCTTCCTTCCTTTCTTCCTTCATCCATTTGTTCCTTCCTTCCTTACTTCCTTGTTTCCTTCTTTCTTCCGTTCCGTCTTATGTTCCTTCCTTCCTTCCTTCCTTCCTTCCTTCCTTCCTTTGTTCTTTCGTTCTTCCCTTCCTTCCTTAATTGTTTCCTTCTTCCTTCCTTCGTCTGTTCGTTCCTTCCTTTCTTTGTTCCTTCCTTCCATTCCTTTGTTTGTTTGTTCTTTCCTTCCATTCGTTCCTTCCGTTTGTTCGTTCCTTCCTTCCTTGTTTCCTTCTTTCGTCTGTTCCGTCTTATGTTCCTTCCTTCCTTCCTTCCTTCCTTCCTTCCTTCCTTCCTTCCTTCCTTCCTTCCTTCCTTCCTTCCTTCCTTCCTTGTTTCCTTCTTTCGTCAGTTCCGTCTTATGTCCCTTCCTTCCTTCCTTCCTTCCTTGTTTCCTTCTTCCTTCCTTTGTTCCTTCGTTCCTCCCTTCCTTCCTTACTTGTTTCCTTCTTCCTTCCTTTGTCTGTTCGTTCCTTCCTTTCTTTGTTCCTTCCTTCCATTCCTTTGTTTGTTTGTTCTTTCCTTCCATTCGTTCCTTCCGTTCGTTCGTTCGTTCCTTCCTGGTTTCCTTCTTTCGTCTGTTCCTTCCTTCCTTCCTTCCTTCCTTCCTTCCTTCCTTCCTTCCTTCCTTCCTTCCTTCCTTCCTTCCTTCCTTCCTTCCTTCCTTCCTTCCATTCGTTCCTTTGGTTTGTTCCTTCCGTTTCTTTCGCTCCTTCCTTCCTTCTTTCCTTCTTAATTCTACTTGTTTACCACCTAAACCTACCTGTTGTAGAAATATCAGTCATAAACTCATAACAATAACAAACAGGAATGAAAAAAGTGTCAAATGAAACCCTGGAGCTGGGTTGTTGTTGCCCCTCACTCTCTCTGTCTCCTTCTCCTCCATCAGTCCCTGTTTCAGCAGCAATATTCCCCTGATGAGGCTTGTCCAGTCGGCGCATCACACTAAGAGGAGAGGAGGAGGAGTCCTGAGAGAAGGCTGGCTGCTGCACAACACCAACACAGACACTCTGGTGAGACGCTGGTGCTCCTCCTAACCAGTGGGTGGAGTCAGTGAGGCTGCTAGGTGATACCATCCTGTTGAATAGAAAATCCAGTGTAGGTGTGGTGGTGTAAGTTTGGTCCGATCTCTAATGCTTCTCTGGATATAATATCTACAGAGCTTGTTTCAACTTTAGATAGTTTTTTGCTGTCTTGCCCTTGCTGCCTTGGTTTGAGGGATTTCTCTGAGAATGGAAACTGAGTTTGGGATTATTTTCCTAACTAACCATATGATCACTTTATCAATTATCCTAACAGTAAATGGATCTGGGATCTGTCTTCTCTTTTAGTAAATTCTCAAAAATAACATAAGTTGAACTTTTTTGCTCTCAGAGGAAACGGCATTACTGGATCCTGGACTGGAAAACAATCACTTTGTACCAGAATGAGAGCAGCACCAAGTATTACAAGGTACAACTTGCTGCACAGCAGTGTAGCTCTTCAGATGTCCTCCAGCACCTTCACGGCGTTCCTTTCTTGCAGGAGATCCCTCTGTCTGAGGTGCTGCAGGTGCGTGGCCCCGCCCGGCTCTCCGTGCCCTCGCTGCCAGGCACCGATAGCCACTCCTTTGAACTGGTCACGGCCTCTCTGGTGTTTTGCGTGCAGGCTGGGGATGAGGGCGTGGCCTGGGAGAGCTCCATCTACCAGGCTCTGATGCCCTTGCAGAGCAGTACGGGACAAGCCGAACAACAACAGGGTGAGTCGGCCGGAAAGTTCCCTTCTCCAGCAAGGACAGTAGTCCCGTTTTACAAATCTGCTATGCTTCTGGTTACAGATAGAGATCTGCAAAGAGACAACGTGGTAAGCATCAATTTGAACCTTAGAGGGATTTTTCTGATAAACTTCAGAGCTCAACGCAGTTTTTATGTGTTTCAGGACATCAGCTCAGTGTACCAGATCTTTACGGATGAAGTCCTCGGGTCGGGGCAGTTTGGAGTGGTGTACAAAGGTGAGAAGGAAGGAAGTGTTTGATGTTCTGTTAAGTCATTTCTACAGCCGTCGCTGTCTAGTAGGGGTCTGATGTTCTGGCGCTAAGAGCTGGTTTGGATTCTGATGAATGATTGTAAATAACAGCATCCCAAACAAAACGACTCCTCATCCACCAGGTACTCACAGGAAGTTGGGCCGGTCAGTCGCCATCAAAGTCATCGACAAGACGCGCTTCCCGACCCAACAGGAGAGACAGCTGAGGAACGAGGTGGCCATCCTGCAGGTGTGTAGAATCCCCTACCAGGTGATTTACGGCTTATTGCTGCGATCTCTGATGACTTTACATCCGTTCTGTCGCTCAGAATCTCTCCCACCCTGGAGTGGTGGTGCTGGAGGCGATGTTTGAAACCTGCAGGCATGTTTTCGTGGTCATGGAGAAGCTCCATGGAGACATGCTGGAGATGATCCTGTCCAGCGAGAAGGGCCGGCTCCCTGAACGCATCACTCGCTTCCTGGTCATACAGGTAGAGCTCAACTCTTCCACATCCTCTGCGTCTCTTCCTGACTGTGTGCATTTTATGAAGGCTGTTGCTCATGTTTCCGCAGATTCTCGAGGCTTTGCGGTATCTCCACCTGAAACACGTGGCCCACTGCGACCTGAAGCCGGAAAATGTCCTGCTGGTCTCTGCCGACCCTTTCCCTCAGGTGAAGCTGTGCGACTTCGGTTTCGCACGCATCATAGGTGAGAAGTCATTCCGGCGCTCGGTGGTGGGAACCCCGGCCTACCTGGCCCCCGAGGTGATCAGCAGCAGCGGCTATAACCGCTCCCTGGACATGTGGTCCGTGGGCGTCATCATGTATGTGAGCCTGAGCGGGACCTTCCCCTTCAATGAAGACGAGGACATCCGACAGCAGATCACCAACGCTGCTTTCATGTACCCCCGCCAGCCCTGGTCCACCATCTCTCTGGAAGGTCAGACCCTGAGTTTGTGAATCCTTGAGTTTGTTCAATCAGAAGGACCAACCTGACTCCACGTGTCACTTCCTCTGCAGCTGTGAGCCTCATCAGCAACCTGCTGCAGGTGGCAGTGAGACGCAGGTTCACCGTGGGCAAAGCTCTGGGACACTCCTGGCTGCAGGTCTCAAACTTTTCCCTCAATTCTTTTTTTCTGGTGTTATATGATAGATCAACACTTACGGGTGTGATTGTGAAGCAGGCGGCTACGCTAAGTAAATACTTTGTGAAACCTTCTCTCTGCTAACATACGTTTCCAGAGCTGCCAGTGTCTCTTTAGAACCTCTACAATGACTCCTAATAATGGCCTTAAAATGATATAAAGAGCCAACTAATTTACTTTGATAACATATACCAGTCTTTAAAGATTTTCTGGGTTTTTTCAAAGAATATTTGGTTGAGTTTTTACAAAAGAATCACACTAAAATAACCAGAAATATGTTTTTAGATCAAATTTTCTTTGTTTTACATCAAATAATATCCTACAGAGGGAAATTCATGCTTCATCTTCATTCAAAGTTTTGTTCTTTTTTCCTCATTTTAAATGCTAAAAATAAAAATAACTTTTTATGTTGAAGATACTAGGCAATAATTATAGCTTATGTTTTATTTTAAGGTTATATCATTTTACCAAGTAGGACTCGGAGCAGGAATCTGCCGAGGAGCCATTTTACTCCATAAAATTGGCAGTTTCCTTAAGATTATTCAGATTAGATGGAAGTGCCCTTGAATATATAATTGCAGGCTACAGATTCCTGGCTGGACTTGGTTCTGTGCTTTAACTAGGCCATTCTAAAGCTTGGATATGACTGGCTGTAGCTCTGGCTGTCTGTTAAGGATCGTTTTGCTGAAAAGTGCTTCTAGTTATCTGCCTCCAGCTGATTTTTTGGGGGTTTTTTTTCTGGCCTGCCTCCATCTACCCATAATTCCCCAGCTTCCTTATTTCTCCTGATTCACCTTCTTCTTACTTTATGGCAAACTTTTCATAGCATTTCTCACTTTATTGCTATTCTTTCGATAGTGACTTTCTTCTTCCTGCTAATATTATTTTGACATTAAGTCTCATCCAGATTTAGTCTTTTTTTATTAATTCAATGAGGACAACTAAAGGAGTTTTTTCCCCAGGAGTATCGAAATGAAATGATACCCTACTTTCTGTTGGTCTACATTGAAATCCTTGTTTTTTTGTGAAAAAATGTGAAAAATCAGGAGATTTTGTCATACCCTGATTAAAAAAAGTGTTGTTTTCATGAATTGATTTTTATTTCACTGTGTTGCGTGCAGAACTTCCAGCTGTGGTGTGACCTTAGGGAGTTCGAGCTGAGGATGGGCTCCAGGTATCTGACACATAAAGGAGACGAGGAGCACTGGAGGAGCTACGCTGAGCAGAGGGGGCTGAGCTTCCCTTCACATTTCTGCTGGGACCCCGACAATGAAATGGAAATTTGATAAAAACAAACCAAAAAAGATTTTTTTTTTTATATGGTAAAGACTTTTCAATGGACAAATAATAGACTGTAATAAGTGCTGGTCATTTAAAGATAATTTGCAGAATTTGTCGTGTGCCAGAGTGCCTGAAATGATGGAAGAAAAACCACAAACAACGGCTGTTTAATAACATCATTATCCTTTTTTATTCCAGCTTTTTTTTTAATGTAGCTGTTTGAATGTGAGGAGGTTGTTTTTTTTTTTTAAGTATCAGTAATGATGGACAGAATAAACTGAGAATGAGAGGGGCTGAGGAGGTGAATGGAGAACAGGTGAGATAAAATGCCTCCCACATGCACAGAGGAGTGGACTTGCACTGTTTGTCGGTGTCGTTCCGGCTGATGTTTCATTGTGAAAATGAGACCAAAAACCTTTAGTTTCTCCTCACTGACAGGCCTGCTGCGGTCCCACATGCACAGCATCGATTCTTACTCTGTTTACAACTTTCCTGACACTCTGATGTGTCTCTCACTGCTGACATCTTCTCAGTCTTCCTTTAACAGAAAGGACAGAGGTGTGTCAGTCTTTCTGCTCCTGTACCTGTTTCTTTCTTTCTTTTGTAATTTATTATTTTTTAGCTCTCCTAAATCGCCATCGAGCCACGACCATCTTTGTCTGCTTAGCTTCTCCGTCTGCTTACGTGTCGGGTTGCTCTCATTCATCCTTCAGAAGTTCCTGAGTTATCTAAGATCCCCGGGTTCACGTGTCGATCTTCGCCTCAGCTTTCGCCGTGCGATGGCAGTCGTTTTTTTTCTTCACAAGTGAGATGTTTGAGTGTCGCTTTCCCTCCCTGACTGCTGCAGGCGCTGTTTGGGTTTCGCTGTGATTAGGGAAGAGCCGAAGACACGAAGGCGGAGTTTCTAAACCTTTAAAAGAAGCATGCGTCTGCAGAAATACACAACCAACCAAGCCAACGGACCAACCGGCTTTTTTGTCACATTTTCTTCTTTAATTACCCTTCTACAAAAAAAAAAAGAATCATACGGGACGAGGAGAACAGGAGGCTTTGCTCAAAATGTAACCCTCATAATATTTGCTTTTTTTAAAGAAGGTATTTTTCAGGTGCTGCTTGCATACGATCACTGCTATACCTGACTCTTCTTAAAGCTCAGTCCTAGCACAGTTTCTAAGATTTAAGCAAAGTCTCCTGCTCTCCTCCTCTATAAGCAGTGTTCCTGGCGTGAGGGGAGGAAGGGGGGGATTGTTGGAGGAAAAAGTTCAGATTTAACAGAGAGGGATAAAATAATTAGAACAAAGCATTTAGAGGGTAGGGTGAAGGGTTTAAAATCACTTTCTCCAAACAGGAGAAATAGAAGCTGGGGAGGAAGAAGAGGAGAACGCGAGGAGGAGCGGCTAGGTTTATAAGTCGCTCTCTCCGTAGAGGGCACTGGAGAAGGAGATGTAGTCCAGGGCGCCGGGGGGAGCGTCGGCTCCGACGTATCTGGTCATGCGGCTGATGCAGTACTCCGCCTGCTCGGGTGGTAGCTCCCTGCGCAGCTCGTCCACTGTGATGTAGTTCTGCAGCACAGAGAGATAGGCTTATAAAGACAGAAATAAACTTACATCACCTCATATAAAATTTATATAGCCTCTTATTTAACTTTTTATTTAACAAGTAACTTTTGCTTAATTTAATGCATGCAGTTCATATTCTAAGTATTTTTTTGTTCAGAGTTCCTTAAATGAGCCTAAAATGACAAAGAAGAACAAAAAACAGGCATGCTTGCTGCTAAAAACAAGGAAATAATTGTCTATTTAAAAAATGCAGTTTCTTTTGTATCCTCTAGATGGTGCCAAATTACCCCCATCTTTTGTAACAAGGGAATAAATGGTTATCGATTACATCCTCTCCTTCTAATCAATGTCATTTTTAAACCTGGCATACCTCAGACTGAACCTGAAGTACAACTTATATTCTATGCAGTATCAATCTGGAAAGGCTCCTGTAGAAAATGTTCACAAAAGGCAGGGAGATTCAGTACAATTATTTATAGCTGTTAAATAATGGGCCAAACTCTTAGCAAATCCAGTGAGGAAGAATGCGCAAACATCTTTTCCATTCACAAAGGCACAGATTGCGTCCTTTTGCTAATTTTCCAAAAAGAAATAGAGGGTCTTCCAGCTAAAACAGACTGAATAGCGGAGTCTACAGGTATTACTACCGGCGCAGCAATCTTTGTTTTGCTTCAGCCTTCTGCCTCTGGTTGACATGTTGACGTCACACATGTCCGTGCATTTCATGGGTTCCAAACATTTCTGTATCGAGGCTAAAGCATCTGTTGCCTTCTGGGAGGATGTTTTTTTCAGGAGTTTGTGAATTTGTAAATGTCGTGATGATTGGTCTTGGTTGAAAGGTCAGTTATTTCAGACGATCCTGCTATTTTCCATTGAACGTAGTCAGTGCTACATAACAATCCGTCTCGGTCTGTTGGCAGAGAAGAATGTTGCCCTCATGTGAAGTCTTTACCTTGTCTGAAGCCAGGATCTTGAAGGAAGCCATGACTTGCTCTGCTGTGTCGGTCTCTGCGGTCTCACGGGTCATAAAGTCAATGAAGGCTTGGAAGGTCACCACGCCAGTGTTGTTGGGGTCAACCAGGGTCATGATGCGGGCAAATTCAACCTCACCCTTTTGGTAGAGAAAAAAAGACAGAGTACATTATCTAAAGAGATCGGATGGTTCTTGTTTGATCAAGTGTAGGAGACCACAAGCGTTTGCTTGGTTTGAAATCTGCAGGTTGCACTCACCAGATCGTAACCCATGGAGATGAGGCAGGCACGGAAGTCGTCTGGATCCATCATGCCGTTTCTCTTCTGCAAAGATTCGAACCAATTGATCCGTTTAGACTCAGAACCGTCCACAATAAGGAAAATGCTTTAGGTTTGGGTTGCCTCACCCTGTCGAAGTGGTTGAAGGAGGCCCTGAACTCGTTGAGCTGCTCCTGGCTGATGCCCTTGGCGTCGCGGGTCAGGATCTGGTTCTCCACCTCGTTGATGGTTCTGGCGATGGTGGTGAGCAGCTGCTCCCAGCCCACACGGACGTGCTGCAGCGTTTAATGAGAGCAGAACCGATCAGAAAGTCCACCTTAAAGCGCAGACAGAGAGGAAGAGAACGAAGGCATTGGTACTGCACCTCCATGGAGTAGTTGGTGTGCTTGTTGTCGAAGATGAGGGACTCCTGGCTGAGCTGGTGGTCTCCCTCCAGCTTATCGATGTTGGACTTGTAGTTGATAATGTTCTGTTCATACTGCTTTAGACTGTTCATCTGTTCCTCCAGGGAGCCGGCGATGTCCACAGACACATGGCTGATCTCCTGCATGGGCAGAAAACAGTGGAACATGCAATGAGTGCTTTAGAGTTCTGATACCACAGTGGCTAAAACGATGGGCCTCATGCAAGAACCGTTCTTTTAAACAAATTTGTTTTCAAAACATTCAGGGGACTGGAGAAAATGTAACCTCCAGGATTTTTCTCTTATTTCTATTCTTCTCTCAGGGAACACATTTTCCCAATGCTCCAGACATAACATAGAAGTCATGACATAGAATCAGTCAGCTGCATCCAAACCTAGTTTTTTACTAAATGACTACATTTGTTTTACTTAGTAGCAGTTGTCCCTCTCTTTAGGCTAGGGCGGGGGCCATATTAGCGAACCGTGGTCCGGGTCCGGACCCACCTGCTGGCTAATGCGGACCTAACCTGATTTAAAACATTTATAAATTACCGCATATTGTCCGACAACAGTGTCTAACTTTACTTGCGCCTTTTCTCCTGTTAATACGGTAAACCCACCGGAGCGTCTGACACCAGGCTACATGTGATACAAATTAGCCAATGAGGTGTTTCAGAAAGGGTTGCTGCTGCTAGCTACTTTTAGACACAGCAGGAAAACCTTTGGCAGGCCGGGCGATGGGAAAGAAGGAGAAGACGATGAGAAAAAGAAAGCAGAGAACATTTAGACTGCTGGAAGAACCAAGGCGAACTGGTGGAAAAAAAAAAGTGAAATGGTGTGCTCAAAGATGACCCTGCACATTTTGAGTATGTTTTGCTCAACCAGCTGCTGTGAAGCAGGATTCTCCACTATAAACAGAATCAAAAATAAATACTGATCCAGGCTCACCAATGAGCACCTTGATATGTGCTTGATAATGGCTTTGTTTCTATTAAAACCCAGTTTTAAAAGCATTGCAGGGCAGCCTAAAGCCCGCTGCTCTCATTAAGCCAATAAAAAGGAAAGATAAAATAACAAACGGTCAGTTCAGGTGTTTTATAAAATATGTGAATCGGGAAATTGTCTATATACCAAACTGAACTATTGCTGTTCACTACTTCAAAAAATATTTTAGATTTTAAAATGGAAAAATGTTCCAGACGTTGATATTATTTGTAGTAATTTTTTCCCCCTTTAGTTAAAGTTAGTGTCCTGTATCTTCAGGTTCTCAGAGGTCGTTCAAATATCCACGCATATAAGGGATCCAACCAGCATGAACTAGATTTAATTGGAGTTGTAATTTTTAGTCGATGTTGCTGAGATGTACATGTCGCAGAGGGTTTGTACCTCCATCTTGGTTTGAATCCAGGGTCCAATGATGTTGGCCTGGGCAGCAAACTGGCGCCTCAGCCTCTCGTTGGCCTGCTGTCTGGCCACTTCCTCCTGCAGCATTTGGTCTCTCAGGGGTACAAGGTGCTTCACCTGCAAATGTTCATCATGCAAAAGTGGACATGCTGATCCTTTTCCTGCTAGAAACTTCACTTATAATGAAAAGAACTGAATTAGATTACTGTATTGAAATATATAGGATTCCTACAGCTTAATATCTGATCTAATTTTTCCTTACAGATGGTTTAATGTCTTCATTCCACCAGATCTGACAGATTGTTCAGTGTGATTCTTATTTCCCCTGATGGTTTACTTGCAGTGTTCTGTATCAGTTCAATCTAAACTTAGTCCTGACCCCTGTTTGGAATGTACCCCGCTTATTTTTAGCCAGATGACCAAATGCAGCTCACAGAGACACTGTATCGGTTTACCTGTTTGCACAATGCAGCTATAAGCTGTAATCGTTCGCATTAATCGTTCGTTTCCTGTTCTGGCTTTAAGTTGTGCTTTGACTCACAGTGTCCCACTTGTTGTTGATGTCCTGCTGGCTCAGGTTGGTGTACGGGTTGATTCCGGACAGCTTGATGCCGTAGGTCTGGGCAATCTTCAGGATCTCGTTATGGATGCCGATGGTGGCCATGCGCTCCTTGTCGGCCTCGGGCAGAGTGGCCTTGAACTGGTCGTGAGCTGTGATCAGACTCTGGAAGGGGAGAGAAAGAGCTGATAATATTAACACAAAGTAAGCTTTCCTGGAGCCAGTATTTACCATCTAGAACATGTAGATCTCTCTAGACTTTGACCTCTTTCTCTTGGATAATGTGTCACTGGCCAACAAGGAAAAGGAGGCATGGATTCTAAAAAGTGTGGGGTGCATTTAATGTCATCCTCCTAGAGAATGTACTTTATAAAACTACCTTTTATTTTCATTTCAACAAAATTATGTTCTTTTTTATGCAAAATAGCTCATTAAGAATCCAGCAAACTCTTATTTGGACCCTCTACAATGGCTCTTAATAGTGACTAAAAACACTCATTTTGAATATAGTTTGATAACAAATACCAGTCATAAAATAGATCTATTTTTCATTATCATTAGCTTAGATGTTTTGTTTTTTTTAATCAAAATTGCCCACAAATACCATCCTGAGGAGGAAACTCCATTCTTCTTTAAGAAACGTTTTACATACAGCAATAGATTTCCTATTTAAGACATCTAACAAAATAAGGTTGCTTTTATTCAAAGTTCGTGTAATATTTTTCCCCCTGAATGACTTTCTTAGTTGGACTCAGGATAAAACAGCTCTGCACCTGATTCAGAGGACCTAAGTTTACCAAAAGCCTGTTTATCAGCCATTACTGGAGATCAGGTGAGCCGAAACATTTAAAAAATGCAAGGCACTGACGTTGGACACCCCTGATCTAAACCATGCCTTTATTAAGTTTTTAATTTGTCGCTTCCCCTTAAATCTAAAAACCCACCTCAAGCTATTTGCCACCTTAACAACTTCCTTCTGACTATTTCCTGGTTTAGCTCCGCCCACTTCCCCACCTCTTCATGTCGAAGAAAAGCTTTCCCTCAACATGATCCTACCATCACCATGCTTCACCATGTGGATGGAGTGTTTGGGGTGATAATGCATTGTTTTTTAATTACACTTAAGGTTTTATGTAGTAAATAATAATAACAACATGGCTCATGTGGGCGGTTTCCAATAGTTACAGACATCACGAAGATGTTTATCAGGTTGATACCATGCATCATTTTTCTTCCTCTGCTTTGTGTTTGCTATCACATATAATTCTGATCAAACATGTTGATGTTTGAAGCTCTAAAGTTAAAATCCAAGCAGCTACCTGGATCTCCTCAATGCTGTGGACGATGAACATGTCCTGCAGGTCCTCCATGGCTCCGTCCATCCAGTTATTGAAGGGTGCCGCCCTCTTTGCAAACTCCAGGTACAGCTGGTCGATGGTCTCCCACAGTTTCTCTACACGCTAAACTCACAAAATAAAAACAAAAATAAAAACACTCTCCTTTAAGAATGTAAATAATTTGCAGCCTTTGAGGTCTAATGGCCTGATTTAACACCCATGCAGCAGGTTTGAAGTTGTTGTACTCACCTCCAGAGCGTCCCTCCTCTTCTGGGTCAGGGTTCCCAGGTTGTCCCACTGGTCACAGATCCCCTGGCAGCGGGCGTTCACTGTAGCAGCATCATGGTAGTCCAGCTCACTGAAGGACATGGTAAACCACACTATTTTTTTTTTTTTTGATTTATATATACTCTAATAATCCCAGAGGGAAATTACTTCTCTGCATTTAACCCATCCCCTTCGGGAGCAGTGAGCTGCCATTGTGAGGCGCCCGGGGAGCAGGGTGAGGTTAAGGGTCTTGCTCAGGGAGCCAGAGTGGCAGTCTGTGGGAGTGGGGGATCGAACTCACAATCTCAGGATTGAAAGCCCTATGCCCTAACCACTAGGCTGCCACTCCCACTATCAGTCATTCTAACTTCCTGCAGACAGTTAAATATTCTTTTCTTGACTTTACATGTAGTTTTGGAGCACTGTGACTAAAACCAAACCTTAACTTTGCTGAAAGAATATTCCAGAGGAGTTTTGAGACACAGCATAACATCCTATACACCTTATATACTATATATATATATATACTTATACATACATCTCCGTCTCTACAAGTTTCTAGATTATTCCTGGGGATCTACCTTAAACCTTTCTGTAAATCCCAGTCTGATGGCGTCTTACTTTAGCTCCTGAGCGATGGCAGCGATCTGCTCCACTCTGTCCTGGTGAGCAGCGAGGTCGCTTTCAAAAGCCTCGTGCTTCCTCATCAGGGCCCTGATCTCCATCAGAGAAGCCGACTCGTAGTCTTTCTGAGACAGAAGATCTTCCTTTCCTGAAACACAGTTGCTATGGTGAACACCGGTGCAAACATAAGGTTATCTGGCTTTTAAAAAAATGCTAACTATTACAAAGAGGAGCATTTACTGATGTAGAACCTTTCTACGTATTCTTCCTAAGCTGGATGGAAATCAGAGGAGCTTGGCTAACTTGTTGCATTCTCTCGCAGCATCTATTCTCATGATTCCTACCTCCAGTCCAGGCTTCATGCATGGCGCACTTCTGCTTGAACTTCTCGGCCAGGTGGTCCAGTCTCTCCAGACGGCGGATCTCGGTCAGCAGCCATTCCTCATAGCCCTTCTCCACCTGCTCCAGACCTTTCCAGGCATTGGCAATGTCCTGAAGCAAAGGTTTCATTAACATCTCAGATTGTGAGCTGTCTTTGACCTAAAAGGACAAAATATGCACGAAGCCAAAACACTGTCATTGGTGCTGAGTTAACAAAAATCCGCCCTCCTCACCGACACCATCTTGCCCTCAGAGGGCATGAAAGCAGGCCTGTTGCTGAGCCTCAGCTTTGTCTGCAGGGTGTTGAAGTTGATCTCCAGCTGACATTTCTCCTGCACGCGAGGGGGCTTGTGGACTCTGCGGTAGTCGCGGAAATCCTCCAGTTTCTGCTGCATTGCACGCATGGTCTGCTCTGCCACGCGGTTCTCCAGCCAGGGGATGGTGCGACGGATCCACTCCAGCAGCTGTGCAAAACAGGGCAATTTTTATCATGCTACAGTAGCTGAGTCTGTGAACTTAAATGTGATCTTCTCCAGATTAATTTGAAAATGATTGGAACATCTGCTGATCTATTTTCTAAATGTATTTAATCCGTCTGTATAAAGGCAAATCCAGTTTAAAGTAAAATGAAGTTAAGTGAGAAAACCAGTAGCTGAAACTGAAGGGGAAAAGCTTTTGCAACAAGGAAACATCGTTAACCTAAAATAGTTATGCTAAAAACGGGACATGCTCCAAAATATCTACTTTGTGGTCGGAGTCAGACATGTTTTAGCTTGACGGAAAATTAAAAATCTGATTTGTATTTCCTCTATCAGTATCAAATTGAACTATTATTATAAAAAAAGGAGACATTCAAACTTTAAGGTAAAGCACAGAGATGTAATGAGCTACTTAAAAGGATTTTCTCTGACATTTTCAGTCACAGGAACAGGCTTTAAGAGAGCAATGCTTTTAGCTGATAACAGGAAGGCTAAAGCTACTACTGCAGAGTTCATTGGTTGATCCTTTTGATTATTAAACTTCCTTAAAAAAATCCTATTGATATAGAAATAATGGCATTTTTAATTAAATAATATTAAGACTGATTGTTTGGTAATGCTGTCCACCGCGGCAGTGTTAATGATAAATACAGTTTTATATTAACATTTTTGTTGAAATTAATGATAAAAACCTGTCAGAACCTTCCTTAAGTCAATCTTATAATAGACAATCTGCTATTAAATTAATTTATGGGAGAAGAAAATAACATTTACATTGATTGGGCACTTTAAACTACGAACATGAAATATACCAGTTAAAACTAACCCTATTTTTGTAAAAAAGTTTACACTGCAAAAACAAACTAAAAATGAGTAAAAATGTCTTAAATTACGTGTTTTTACCCTTAATTTGAGCAATGAGATGATTTGTCAATGGAATGAGTATTTTTACTGTTAGAATAAGATAATTAGATAATATGCACTTGAAATAAGACAATATAATTGTTTTTTCTTATTTTAAATGTAAATTGTCTTGTTTCATTGGCAAAGTGTCTCCCTTACCTCCTTAATTCAAGAAAAAATGCACTTATTTTAAGAAAAAAATGACTTATTGAGATTTAAATTTTTTACAGTGTAACCAGTGGAACATAAACAGAAAAGAGTTGCTTGCAGGAGTTTCTCACCTCGCTGGCCAGCTTCTCGTACTCCTCCATCAGTTTCTCATTCTCCTGGTTGACAGCCAGCACCTTGCAGATGCGGTTAGCAGCCGTCTCAGCCTGCATTGCAAATAAAAAAATTAACTAAATACGCTTCAACCCCCCCAAAAAAACTGATTTAGCCCATGTTCTTATCAGTTCCTTTTCCATAGACTATTGCATACTTTTAGAAGGCAGCATAGCTTTATTATTTATTTATTATTAGCAACATGGGAGACTGGGACCAAACAATACTTTTGATTCAAATATATCTTTGTGCTTTGATCCAACATAAGCCTTAAATCTGACCTGCTCAGCTCCAGCAAAGGCGTGATAGAAGCACGACACGTAAGTCATGATGGCCTTCTCATCAGGTTTGGGTGTGTTCACAATATCTGATGAAATTAAAAAGTTACTTAAAAAAAAAAATCCCAAAACACAACAACTTTCAAAACCTTTAATATTAAGCACAGCCTTTATAATATAACAGAATCAGATTGGATCAGTTTTTCTGCAGCATAATATAAGATTAGAGGTCCTCAAATCTAATTGACCTAAAATAGAAGATAAATGGATAAGGGAAACATTACGATTCGTTCTTATATAATCAGATTATTCCAGCTGTTTGCACGGTTTCCTCTATTCTCAATAGAAATCCTGATTTAATAAATGCTGTTAACAGGATTCAAACTTCTGAGTTACTGAGTATTATAGCAGTACTCCTTTCCTGACCTTGTACCATCTGTCAGCAACGTCTATGGTATCAGAGTGATTTCATAAAAATCTGACGTTCTTGCTCGAGTTTCTCCATCATGACTTTTCCACAGCCTCACCTTCAGCATCCAGCATCTTGGGGATGTCCAGATACTTCTCGGCAACTTCAAAGGCCGTGTTCAGGTTACCGATAGGGTCGTCCTAAAGGAAGAAAGACAGGGACACAACAAACTAGCATGAAGAAGCATTTATGATGCAAAAACAACCAGAAAAAGATAGATTTGCATATCAAAAGAGATGGATCTTCATTTTCAGCTATAATTTGTGTCTAACTATCTGCTATCATCTTCTCAATTATATCCAGGATGAAAAAGCCTCTGAAACGAAAAGAAACTGACACATGGTATAATCCTCAAAGCTGATACAACATAAAACCAAATACTGATAAAAAAAAAAAAAGTCCAAAATACGATCTTGTAATCATTCAAATATGTGCACAATACTGTGTCAGAAAAACCTGACATCTAGGGGCATTTTTAGCCCTTAGATGATTAAAGGTGTGGCTCTCTAATGCAGGAAGAATCCATTAAACATGCTGGTTATTTCATCTGTTCAAGCATGGAACATAAGAGCCAACATTTATTACATTATAAACTTATTTTCTCAGCAATAACACTATAATCTCTGCTTTCTCTCTTTTAGCACATTGTGCAACTCCAAAGAATGACAAATCTGTATATAATAGATCTGTACATGATACTGAATATATATGTAGAAGCAGAGGACAGAAATATTAGCAGGAAAAGAAGATGACTGGAAAGAAGGATTTAAAGACTGAGGAGAATAAAGGGAAGAAGGAGGAGGAATATAAGGGGAGGGAGAAAAAGTGCACAGATTTAAGGAAAAAAAGAATGAAGGAATTAAAGAAGCACCTTTCTCAGTTTGGAGTAGTCAATGAGGTCCGGTCTGTGTCTGTGGATGAGGGCACACAGGGCCAGGCCATCCTTCCAACTGAGCAGCACAGAGCAGGGAAAAAAGGCAGAAGGTGGATCAGAAGGAATACGAAACACAGACAGGAATGTAAAGAAAGCATAAAAAGGTAATAAGAACAGAAATGCATGTAAAGAAAAGTATGAAATTAATGATTTGTAACCAGGAAGAGGCAATAAATTAAACAAGTTTTAACATGAGTGTTTGCAGTTCCCTATTCATGCCACAGTGAGGCGCTGCAGGCCAACCTGATGTGGAAGTTCTGCACATTGACATTCCTGTAGGGGGCAGTCTTCCTCTGGCACCAGAGCAGCAGACCTTCTTTAGCAGAGGTCTCTGGAACAGTTAAGGAGGGAGAAAGTGGGTGAAACAGGCAGAAAATAAACCAAATTAAAGTTGATCACAAAGTCTGAGGAGGAACAGAGGTCAGAGGTCAAAACAGAGAGAGATAGAAGGAGGGCGAGAGGGGGGGGATATTAAAACAAAAAACAAATATAGAGGTAAGCAAAGATGAGAAAGCCTTAGGGAGAAATGAATTCAGCAGAGAAACCTTCTTTCACTGGTAGACAGTGATATATTATCTGACTCCATCTGAGACTGATGACATTAAACAGCCTGAGGGTTAAACTTGTAATGAAAGCAGAGGAATGAGGAGGACAGGGAGCACAGGGTCCTGAACAAGAGTTTATTGTAAGTCTTATTTTTTTTTTTATATTTTTGAGAAATCATTGCTTTGTTAATTAAACGTGTTAATTTAAGTAAACACACACCTTCCACGGAGATGTCCTGGATAGCGAAGCGCAGGATGATGGTCCAGATCATACCCAGGGTCATTTTCACATTACCGTCAACAATTTCTGTACAGACACAGCAAAAAAGAAAAAGAAAAACAGAGACTTGAAGAGATGGTTCTCCCATATAATGCATTCAGGTTCTGTTTTCTACTGAAGTTTTCAGAAAAAGGTTTTCAAATAAGATTCAAAATGAAGAGTTTTGATGGGATAAAGAAATGATGAGGGCAACAAAACAGGAATCACTAAATCACATGAACCTGTTCCCTCAAAATAATAAACTTTCCTTTTGTCACAATTAAAAAAAACATACTGTTATTTGTTAAGAATAAGAAAAATATTAAAAAACCAGGCAATAATGTAACCATAGCGACACAATTTGTGTTAGTAAAAGGAGTTATTATTAGTTTAACGTTGCCAATATGCCCGTTTAGATGCATTAAAACCAAAGACAGAAGGAAGTCTGGTTTTTGATGATCAAATTCAACTTTTTCTTTGGTTCTTCATCTCATTTTGTCTATTTTGAAACACAATTATGCTAAATTAATCTAGAAAATATTTCCACAGCAAATATGATGGATGAACAGATGGACAAAATTTAGACAACTGTGAGCTGCTTATCAGACTACATCCACCTTGGATGAATTAATGATCATGTTTAAATTTGCTCATTAAAAATTACTCAACGGCTCATTTTTATCGTGCCTAAAGCATAAATTAGATTATTTCTATAGAGCTCCAAAAAACAGAAACCAACAAAGATAGCTTGTTGTATAAATGTGGCTATTTTAAAGCCAAGACACTTTAATTACAGGATCCAATTTTATTTCAGATAAGTGAACGCACCATACCTTAGAGCTGGCAAAAAGAAAATGCTAATTTAGCTCCTTTTATAATATCTGTGATGTGTTAGAAAAGAGAAAAAACGGGTTAAAGAAGCTTTGCGGATAGAAGGTTAGGGTTAGGGTTAGGGATAGGATTTTCTTTGGAGGGCTGTGCATTAAATAAGTTTCTCTGTCTTATCTCTTTTAACCCGCCAACCTCTACCGTGCATCAGGCTATATGAGGTCTGCTTATCTATATGAATGGATACATGAAGGGATTTAGCAACAATACAAATAGAAAGAGCCATAAAACACCAGAATGAGATGTTAGGTTTATTTCTATAAGTCCTCCCCATATAAACTACCTTATTGGTTAGTTTTTGTAGTTTTATTGACACAAAGAGAGGGAACTGTACCCTGTTTTTGACATAATTATTTTATTTTCTATAAAGTTATTATTAGGAAATCCACATTTTAATTAATGCATTTTTTTGGTTTTATTTCTAGTTTAAAAAAAAAAAGATGTGAAAAGGTTACGTCGCTGGTATGAGCTCTGAGCTTTACATAGCCGGTGTTTTGAAAATCGCCCCCAAACTCTCTGACTGTTGCATTTCTGTCTGTAAGAAAATCTAATGGTTCATGATCACCTATATCTATATAACTCCATGGTCTAAATTCATCATGTCTTTATTACTATTTTTCACTTCTTTCTTTTATTCTTATATTGCTTGTTTATGTTCATTTCCAATGTTAACTATTTGAAATTCCTTATTGGAATAGAATACACTTCCTATTTTATTACATATTTTATTTATTTAATTTTAATGTTATCAGTACCAATTTTTTATTATGAAAGTTGTCTGTTTTCTCTTTTTTCATAACAAATCAACTCAAAAAAAGCAAACTGCTCATATGAGGAAAGTTTTAAGAAATTCATGAAAAAAAATGAGAATATTGGGAAGTGGAACACAGAACACAGAAGTGGAACAATTAAACACGACAGTAACCTCACCCTCTGCTCCGATGGACACCAGTTTGACCCCCTTGCTACAGATAAAGTCCAGAGCTTTATTCACGTTGGCAATCTTGTGGAAACGCATCTTTCCTTTGTCGGGTTTGGGCAGCCTCTCGCCTGGAAGAATACATCCAACAACAAAAATCAATCCCAAATAAAACTGGATTGGATGTTAAACAGTGGTGCAGTCTGTAGCTGCCGCAATGCAGCAAGAAGGTCCTTGGTTTGAATCCTGGCTCAGGATCTTTGTGCATATAGGGTAGTTAAAATGGCGGCGCCCCTGGCGGCAGCGGCTGGCATACAGCTCCGACCAACTTGCGGAGATTTTCATAAAAATATACCGCCAAACCCGCTGCAAACTGCTTATCTACCTAGCAGATCATCACTGGACCGCCAGCGCCTGCTGGAGTTACGATCATGCAGTGTATTTGGACTTGTAACCACCACTACGCTCGACTGTTTACGTGACTCCGGAGTGCTCCGGGATCAAGCCCCGGAGGCCTGCGATGCAGCGGACCCGTCGAGCGGCTCACGCTGGAGGAGAGCCAAGCGAAAGCGGTGCAGCCGGCCGAGGAAACGCGGCTGTCGCGGAGGTTTAGCAGCCAAGCTAAAGGCTAACCCCCACAGACCATCGCTTCCATCCATCCTGCTCTCCAACGTACGTTCACTGGATAACAAAACTGACCATCTTCAACTCGAGCTCTCAGCAAAGAGGGAGTTTAGGGACTGTTGCGCTCTCATTCTGACAGAGACGTGGCTCACATCATCAACCCCGGACAACGCCATTAGCCTGGAGGGGCTAGCTACTTTCCGCGCCGACAGAAACAAAGAACTCAGCGGTAAGAGCCGAGGAGGCGGACTCTGTGTTTACATCAATAACAACTGGTGTAAAAATGCTAGAATAGTCTCAAGTTTTTGCTCTCCGGACATAGAGCTTCTGACTGTTAGCTGCAGACCCTTTTACCTGCCCAGAGAGTTCACTGTTGTTACCATCACAGCGGTGTATGTCCCCCCCAGCGCTGATACAAAGGAGGCCATGAGTGTTCTCTATCGGACTGTCTCTGAGCTGCAATCTACACACACAGAGGGCGTTTTCATCATTGCTGGAGATTTTAATCAGGCGAATATGAAAACTGTTCTCCCTCATTTTTATCAACACGTGGATTTTGCTACTCGTGGAGAGAACACTCTGGACTTAGTTTATACAAACATAAAAGACGCATTCAGAGCAGCCCCCCGCCCCCACATCGGCTCCTCAGACCACCTTTCTGTGATGCTAATTCCTGCATACAGACCCCTGCTGATCAGAGCAAAACCTACAGTGAAGCAGGTGAGGGTCTGGACGGAGGGGGCCATGGATGCACTCCAGGACTGCTTTGAATGCTCTGAATGGGACATGTTCAAATCAGCAGCAACATATGACAACAAGATCAATGTTGATGAGTACGCCATGACTGTTTCAGCCTACATCAACCACTGCATCGAGGACGTCAGCACAACAAAGACCATCACCACCCGAGCCAACCAACGGCCCTGGATGACTGAGGAGGTCCGCCACGCGCTAAAAGCACGGAACTCAGCCTTCAAGTCTGGTGACAAGGAGGCACTGAGGACAGCTAGAGCCACCCTGAACCGTGCCATCAGGTTAGCAAAGCGGAACCATAACCAGAAAATCCAGCATCTGTTCCACGACGCCAACAACACCAGGAGCATGTGGCAAGGCATACGGGCGATCACAGACTACAACACGCCCCCTGCCCCGGTGGATGAAGTTGATGCTGACTTCCTAAACGGACTAAATAACTTCTTTGGGAGGTTTGAGGCACTAAATCGCACTCCAGCAGTGAAGGCTGTCCCACATCAGGAAGAGGAGGTTCTCTGCCTTGACACAGCCGACGTGTGGAAGACTCTGAGGAGGGTCAACCCGCGGAAGGCCCCAGGTCCCGACAACATACCTGGGCGGGTGCTCAAGGAGTGTGCAGGTCAGCTAGCTGGTGTCCTCACGGACATTTTTAACACCTCGCTGGAGCAAGCCACAGTGCCAGCATGCTTCAAGTCTGCCTCCATCATCCCAGTGCCAAAGAAACCTCAAGTCACCTGCTACAACGACTACCGGCCCGTCGCACTGACTCCCATCATGATGAAGTGCTTTGAAAGGCTGGTAAAGGAACACATCGTCTCCAGTCTCCCCCCAACACTCGACCCGTTCCAGTTTGCCTACCGGCGAAACCGCTCCACTGAGGACGCCATCTCCTCTGCTCTTCACCTGAGCCTGGCCCACCTGGAGGAGAAGAACACCCACGTGCGGATGCTGTTCCTGGACTTCAGTTCAGCGTTTAACACCATCATCCCACAGCACCTGGTGGGAAAGCTGGAACATCTGGGCTTCAACACACCCCTTCGAAACTGGCTGCTGGACTTCCTCACCAACAGACCTCAGTCAGTCCGGGTCGGTCAGAACACCTCTGATGTCATCACCCTCAGCACGGGCTCCCCTCAGGGCTGCGTCCTGAGCCCCCTGCTGTTCACCCTGATGACATATGACTGCGTCCCCAGGTTCACCACCAATCACATCGTGAAGTTTGCGGACGACACCACGGTGGTGGGCCTCATCAGGGACGACAACGACCGGGACTACAGAGAGGAGGTGGAGCAGCTGGTGGACTGGTGCAGTGAAAACAGTCTGATCCTGAACGTGGAGAAGACGAAGGAGATCATCGTCGACTTCAGGAAAAACCGCCCCCACCATGCTCCACTGCTCATCAACAGCTCAGCTGTGGAGGTGGTCAGCAGCACAAAGTTCCTGGGGGTGCACATCACGGACAACCTCACCTGGACTGTAAACACTTCATCTCTAGTGAAGAGGGCACAGAAGCGCTTGTACTTTCTGCGGAGGATGAGGAGAGCCCGCCTGCCCCCGCCCATCCTCACAACCTTCTACAGAAGCACCATAGAGAGCGTTCTGACCAGCTGTCTCTCTCTGTGGTGTGGAGGCTGCAGAGCTTCTGACTGGAAGAATGTGAGGAGGGTGGTGAGGACAGCGGAAGGAATCATTGGGGCTCCTCTTCCCTCCATTAAGGACATTTCATCACAGCGCTGTGTGTCCCGAGCCCGTAATATCATCAAAGACCCCTCACACCCCCACCATGGACTGTTCTCCCTGCTGCCCTCTGGAAAGAGGTTCCGCAGCATCCGCTGCAGATCCACCAGGTTGTGCAACAGCTTCTTCCCCACTGCCATCAGACTGTTGAACCTTTGATCCACAATCCGAACTCTGCACCTATTGCACATTATCGGGCATCAAATGCTGCTGAACTTTTAACTTTTAGCCCTTTAAATTGTTCATCTCATTGTATTTTTCAATAACGCATTTTTTGCACAAATGCCATTTTGCACTGAACCACTGCAACTTGCACACTGTCTCTTATCCTCTGCACTGTTCACACTTTGACCACTGCTGCACTTTTTGTATTTTTCTATAACTCGTGCCATTGTGAAATATCAATGCAACGTTCATAAGCTGTATGTAACGCAATTTCGTTCTGTATGCACCCTGTGCATACAAAATGACAAATAAAGAAGTCTAAGTCTAAGTCTAAGTCTAAGTCATATGTGGGTTCTCTATGGGTACTCCAGCTCACACTCCCCCAATCCAAAAACATGACTTTTAGGTAAATTGGCGTCTCTAAATCCCTATTAGGATGGAGTATGTTTATGTTGAACGTCTCTGTGATGTCCTGCTGCTACGGACACCAAACCTTCTTTACAGTAGAAAATGGATGATTAACAGTTTTCTATTTTCTTGACTCATTTCTGATGGCCCAAAAAATCATTTAATAAATAAATTGTGTTTCTTGTTTGCTTGTAAATGAGATGTACCTGATATGACCTCCAGCAGCAGCATGAGTTTGAGGCCATTCCTGAAATCCTCCTCAATGTTCTCGATCTGTGTTCCAGCTTTCCTCAAGTGGGAGTTACACCAAGCTGTGAAGGTCTGAAAGGGAGAGACGAGGTGAGGCGGAGGGGACAGACGTTACACATGCGACTGTACAGGATGTTCTCCCACACACCAGCTGTGCACACGCAGCAGTAAAAGGTAGAAAACAAAGCAGGCACACATTCCCACAGCTGGATGGGTCCTTTTTAGGACCAGGTTGGATAATTGCTTAGTTAGGCTGTTTGAGACCTTGAGGTGACAACAGTGGCTGACTGTAAAAGGAACACACATGATGACATTTATATTCTTTTTATCTTTCCCCCTTTTTCATTATAGTGTTGTCCTATTGAAGTTAATTTTTTGGTTACCTATAAGGACAACAAATAAAGAGCTCCTCTTTTTGTAAAAGGGAATGTATAATAATATAAGGAAATAACATCATGGCTGGTGTTATGAGGTAGTGAAAGTCTGTTAACTTTTTTTTAGATGTCATTAATACATTTCTCACAGACTTAAACTCAACGCTATTTCTGACATTTTGAATTGAAAAAGCTTCCTGGATGGGAGGCGAAATGTCTTCAAACTTGGAAACGAAGTCCAATAGATTGTTTTTAACCTTTTTTGGAATGACTATGACCTGGATGACTGAGAATCTTCACCTGCATTAATGCATATATATATATATATATATATATATATATATATATATATATATATATATATATATATATATATATATATATAGATATATATAGATAGATAGATAGATAGATAGATAGATAGATAGATAGATAAAAACGAAGTACTTTTTTGAAAAGGTGATTTTTGTCGGGATTGGAGCGGTTAAACAAGACTTAGCAATGAAATAAGATTATTAATGTTTAAGATAAGAGCAAATAACTATATTATCTTATTAAAAGTGCAGCATATGTAATTTATTAGGGGCAGAAATACTAATTTCATTGGCAGATTACGTTAGTTAGCTGATCAAAAGAAAGACAAATACAATTTGTTTTTGTAGAGGATTTCAGGAAGCTTAAGTTTCTGTTGAAAATTAATAATAATAATTGAACTTTATTGATCTCACAATGGAGAAATTCCCTCTCTGCATTTAACCCATCCCCTTGGGAATGGGTTAAATTGAACCAGGTACTTGTGACCTCCTCAGAGCACAAGCGCACTGCTCTAACCACCAGGCCAACACTCCCCTAGAATAACCTAATTCAAAACTTAATGCATTAGCTTTTTGCATCAAAAAACAAACCTTTTATTATGTTTAAGCAGTCAGAAAAAGTCTTCTGTCTTTAATTGTCTTGCACTCACTAGTTCTTCACATGCACTTTTAGAGAAAAACCCAAAACATGGCAACATTAGGATACTGAGGGCCGGATTTATCAAGATCCAATTTTGCGTGCAGTAATTTGCGCTCGCAAACTGGAATTTTGCGCGAGGGGCTGAACCATGGTTTGCAGGTGATTTAACAAGAGTGATTGCGTAACTGGTGGCAGGTGCAAAACTGTTGGAGACGCCCTATTTAAATGATGGTTTTGCGCGTTTTGTGGTTTGCGGCAAAGTAGGCTAGTTTGTAGTTTGTACAAACTAGTGCTTTAAGAAATTTAAGTCTTACAGTGACACCCAACGAAAAAAATAATATATATATATATATATATATATATATATATATATATATATATATCAGTGGCGGCTGGTGAAAAATATTTTTGGTGGGGCTGATATAGCCTAGTGTATGTCTCCAACTAACCCGGAATAAGAATTCAAATAAACAATTGGACAATACATACAATTTAACAGTAATGATTTAATTTACTATATAATAACAGTAACAGTGATGATTTGGGTCACTGTGACGGGGTTCTTTGGCCTCCAAGAATCCAGTCTCAGTCGGGTTACCGGTGTTGGTGATTTATTGAGCTCAAAAACTCAAAACAGGGTGCAAAAGAAACTAAACATGTACAAGATACTCTGGGCCTCAGCCTCCCTCCAGTTACCAGCAATGTAACAAAGAAACAGAAAACAAAAATTGCCGCTTTTCTTCCCACAGCCCTCATTAAATAGTTTAAGCCCCTCACCTCAGGCTCTCTTATTTCTGATTTCTTCTCATTAATCAGTTTTGTCCATATATTACCTCCACAAACAATTGATGTACAAAAACAAATAATTTTTACAACTTAATTCTTTTACACAGATTCATTGACTTATTCAATTACACCAAACTGGGTTGGTGTAACACACACACACACACACACACACACACACACACACACACACACACACACACACACACACGGCTAACCCCACTGAAATATTAAGTGTGCACCCTCAATACGCCAGCAGGTAACCAGGAACAGCTTGTGTGTTTTAAGTTAATAGAGCTACTGATCTCAGCGCGAGTGTATTGGTCCTCACAAACACAGTATAACAGGAATGTGTGTGTGGCGCGCAAAGTTAGAGAGGTTGTTTTAAGCGACGAGGTGGATTCGTCACAGTCACAATAACCATGACATGAAATGTTCATATCATACAACAGGGATGTTCTTCTGGCAAACGGGTAGATAAATAAGGATCTCACCGAATTTGGTGGAAGCTGCATCTCGCTCGTTACATTCGCCATCTTCCCTCTAATTGTCTGCACCTGCGCTTGGGTTCAGAAGCCTGTTAAAGCGCAGTATTTTCAGCGCCCCAAGACCATAAAGTTCCGAGACGCTGATTGGCCATTAAATTCACCTAGCAATAGTACATGATTGACAGATTCTCTGCAAATGTGGGTCAGTCTGATCACAGCCCCCAGAACAGAGACGGTAGGAGTCTGTCTGTGGAAATCCACAAATTAATGACAGTAGATAGGGAAATGTAGTTTATATAATTTGTTTTGCTTATAGTTACACAGTCTAGAGAGTAAAACAGACATTTATGAGTTAATTTCTAAAAATATATTTTACGTTTCTCTCTTCTTATCAGGGAGGGCGGTGCCCCAGCGCCCCCTATGGGCCGGCCGCCACTGATATATATATATATATATATATATATATATACATATATATATATATATATATATATATATATATATATATATATATATATATATATATATATATATATATATATATGTATATATATATATATATTGGCAACCTTTATTCCCTAAGGTGGTATGTGGCTGAATTTCTACTTCACTGCAGTAAAAAAAAAAAAAAACTGGTGTTTTGTATTGGCCTGTAGAAGAATGCACATACCAAATGGCTCACAAGAAGTGACTGTGGATGAGATTACTGCGCGTACGCATCCCCGCAGCATTGGCATGTTGCTCCACAGGCGCAGGGGGAGGTCGGGGTTCTCTGGTAGGGCGTCAGGGCGACATGGCATTTAGAACGTCGGACAGCACTTCGGACAGCACTTCTGAAAAACGAGATTGGGAGATCCCAGCTCTCGCTGCAACCGTACGCTGGAATGACCCAGATGCGAAAAAGTGCAATGCTGCAAGGAGTTTTGTGATATCTGGTATTGCGTGGGTCCTCCTTTTGGCTGGCTCCAAATCCATTCGGAGTTCCCCCAACAGCTCCAAAATGGCAATGCTGGATAAACGATATGTTTTGATGATCGTTTCCTCCTTTATTCCAAAAATATTCACACGGAGTGAAAAAATGTGTTCTCTGCGTCTCCTTGCTTCATTTCGATCTCTCCTTCTTGCGACAATAACCGCTGCCATGTGTGCGCAATTACGCATACAGACCATTTGCACCTTCTTTTGAAACACGTTAAATATAGAGTCAGATACCGTTAGCAAAATTGCTTTCAGGTTTGATAACTCACTTTGCGAGTGCTAAATTTATATATTTACATGTTCTCCTCCCACAAGACGCACTTTTGCGTGTAAACACCCCATATTGCATATTCATTGCAGAAAAAGTACTAAATGGATAAGAGGCGCTATTTAGAACGTTTTAAAGACAAAATCCTTTTAGCACGCTGTTGATAGATCAGTTTGTACATTTTTTAGCGTGCGCAGTGAAATAGCTCACGTTTTTATACACGCAAACCTTTGATAGATCCGGGCCTGAGTGCAGAACAGATATGCTAAACTTAACTTCACTCCATTTCCAATTCTCTACCCAAAATAATCCCTGAGACTGGAGAGAACTAAACATTTGTGTTTTCAGACTCCAGACCTCGAGGGCAGAGGCGATTCTAGAGTCTGTGGGGGCCCCAAGCAAAAAATTCTAGGGGGCCCTACTGACGAGTGTTCATCACCATTATGTTAGGCTATAAATAATCTGACACCAAAGAAAAATGTATTAAATAAAACTTTTTTTTATTCCAAATGTTCTAAACATGAACAACCTTGTTATTTTGGAAAATATAAAAGAATAAAAGTAAAGAATAAACTAATACATTAAAATAAATGTATAATAAAATAAAAAAAAAACAGTAAATTACTTTAAAAACCCAATATAAACGTTGTACAAAATATAAAGTATAGTAAGTGTAGTGAAATTATCGGGGTCCTATACTGCTTCCAGAATTGTTGCTTATGGGCCTTGGCTTGTGCAAATGCAGACACTGAGGCCCCGTCCACACGAAGTCAAACCCTGGCCTACATGCACAAATTTTTTACCAAACCAGCCTCTCATCAATTCGAAGCCGGCGTTTCGGGGGTCTGTAAACGATCTTTTTTTTATTAAGCCTTCAGAGTGCGAAGATTTTGAAACGCCGTTTTCGCGTTTCCATCTTTAAGCTCTAACTGCATTTTTTTTTACACCCATGCGTCATACTGTAGCGTCGCCTCTAAACACGCATGCGCAACACAGTATCACAACAACAATGGCGCCGTACTGTGTTGAATAGTTGCTGCTCATGCTACTCACCCTGCTGTCGGGCTTACAACAGAATCTTCTTCTTCTGGAATATCTCCAGGAAGAACAGAGCAATATCGACGACATAGTTCAGCACCTGAATTTGACTGAACCACAGAAATGGACCCGCAGGGCAACCATGTATAAATATAAGTGCGCATGCCCAACATTTCGTTGCCTATTTTTTCTTTGCCACCACAGCGCCACTTACAGGCCTGGCATACATTTTGCAGCGTTTTCATGCATTCGTGTGGTCGATCACATTTATTTTATGTCTCCGTCTTTACGACAAACGTTCTGGAAAATATTAGCGTTTCGTGTTCGTTTTGACTTCGTGTGGACGGGGCCTAAGTCCTCCAGATCCAAAGACCTTTGCACGCTATACTCTATAGAAATAAGCGCCAGTCCTGAAAGTCTCTCTTGAGACATGGAAAATGAATCATTTTCCTTCAGCTTAGTTACATAATTGCTTTCCAATTTACTGAACGATAGGCCTACAACGTCACCCATTCGCTAGGCTACGTTCATTTTCATTAAGGGAAGTCATCCACCTGGGCTGGGCAAGGCTGGATTTTGACTGGGCAAAGCCAATGTCAATCAACATTCCATCCAATCGGAATTTTTATATGCAGTTGTGCATCTCCTCAGTCACTATAGCGTTGCCACTTCATGCTCGCCTGTTGCTGTATCTACCGGGTGTACAGTAGCTGGCTCTGGGGGGCCCCCCAGCGGCTCGGGGCTCCAAGCAGTTGCTTGGTTTGCCTGTTGACAAGGTGCGCCTCTGTTCATATAGTACCTTTGTAGATTACTGCTTTAACAGTCAGTTCTACAGCAGGGATCTCTGTGGACCGTCTGCAATGTCTATAGAGACTAAAAGGGACAACTAATACAGTAAAATAAAAACAAAGTCTACTCTAAAGAAAATTTGAATTGTACTATTTTCACAATATAATGAATTTAAAAGAACCATGCATATATGTTTTTAGGTCTAATTCATCGGTCGATATTATTGTTCTTTATAAATGTTATTTCTTTACCCATCAAAATATAACCTATAGTATAACATCCATGTTTTACATTTTGCCATGTTTTAAAACCTATAAATAAAAAATAAACTGTTTGGCAGCAACAGAAAAAAATTATAAGCTGTGTTTTATTAAAAAAGTAATGTAATATTTACAGCTCCAAAAAAATGTTATTTTGCTTGATTCAGGGTAAAATGGCTCTTTAGATATGAAAGGTTGCAGACAGGAACGCGCCTATTCTCTGCCCTCCTCTAAATTAGCATTATTATTAGTGATAACCAGAGGATCCTACTCAATAGATCTGTATAAACTAACCATGATGTAATGCCATGTCTGTTTGGTCTGAATAGCATCTAGTAGTCCTCTTCACAGACACTTTGCAGCTTCCATTCCATTCAATCACTTAAAAATGCTTTCATGCTGTTTGGATTAAATTTGTTTAAGTTTAAATTCAGGGCACTAAATATGTGTTATAGCTTTTTACTGTAGAGGCGATAATTTGGCTGCATTTGGAAGAATGCGGGGGAACAGAAGCTGAGCACCTAAGAAGAGATGAGTGTGTGGGCGGAGTGAGGCACATGCTGTGCATTCATTAGAGCTGAAACAGGTTTAGTTCCCTGATTATACTTTTTCCTCTCTTTGTGCTGGATTATGAAGAAATCAAAAAGGAAATCCGTGCTGTTAAGAGTGAAAGTCTATATTTTTTATTTCTTTAATTTAGTAACATTGATATCTTCACAAAGACAACAATAGGTTAAGAAAATAGGAGCTTCTATTTTCCTGGAGCCGGACTAAAGGGACTGGAAGCAAGATGACAACATATCAGAGTTTAAGACACAATATTACAGTGAGAAAAATAAACCTTCAAATTTTTTTGAAGGTCTGCTGCCTTTTAACAAAGCAGCAGACAGGATTATTGGTAGCTCTTATCTAATTTACGCTTCTGACCATGCAGGTTAAATGATAAACATATTAAACATTAATTTAGTGAGGCGATCAAATTGGCGTTTTCAGCATCAAGTCTGTGGCGATGTTTGTGTCAGTCTCTGTTGCCCATTAGTGTCTATCTATTTTCCTCCTGGCTCCCTTTTAGTTAGTTCTATTCACCCCTGCTCCATATTAGCTCATTAGCCCATTCTTTGTTCTGTTCCCCATATATACACCACCTCAGCAGTTCCTCATTGCTGGTTTCTTATTGACTCAATGTTTAACTCTTCGTGTGTATTTCTCCCCAGCGTCTCCATTTTTTTTGTTTTCTTTTCAGTGTTCTAGGATTTGTGCTTCCGTTGCCATCAACTTGGGTCCTAAAAAGCTCCTCCAAACCTTGACACATATAGCATGTGTAGCCAGCATCAGCCCTGTCACTACCCCGATCCGTCCCAGAAGCACGATCCGTTCTGCGCATGCGCCATCAGCTCATTTGCGCATGCGCGTCCAAATATATATCAGGGTAGTCCTCGATTTTATTTTGTGAAAAATACCTAAATTAGGTTTTCCCTCCCCAAAAATAGCAAACGTACTAACATATAATGTGTTAAAGGTTAATATGTATTTCCTGAGAAAATAAGTACCTAAAAAACTTTCTGTCTCATAACTCGTCTCTGTCCTATCTGCACCCACCAGAAATGGGATTCTACCCTAATTCCTGTGGCTAACTTTTTCGGCTTTGGATTTAAACATAAATCTAGTCTTTTTGAGTTTTATGTTTTCGTTATAACATTATGGTATATAGTGCGTAATCTAAAGAAATCATTAATCATGTTTTGCTGGACTGCTCTGAGCATGTCTGATGATGACGTCACACAAGCAGTTTAACGAAGAAAATGTAAAAAGCATCAAAATTGTCTCACAAAAGTCATAAAACATTTTTTACAGATGTGTATTAGCATTCTTTAGTGAGTTAAGGATAGAAATACATTATTTTAGTACCATAATTACATTATTTATGGACATCCGGATGTATTCATGCATGCTCAGAACGGATCGTGCTTCCGGGAGGGATCAGGTAGTGACACACCGTTTTGTGGGCAGTGCGCGCCCTTCACCTTGATGCAGTAGCTTGCTATTGATTGGCACACAGGTGGTAAAACAGGGAAGTTCGAGCTTCTCTCATCTCCCTGACCAGGGGTGCATCTAAACAAGCACCTCATATAATTAGTTTCACAAATAAATCACCATTGATCACTTTCAATTATATTATTGTGCATTTAGCCTTTAGTTCACAGCTTGTTTGTGTGCAATTCGTGAATAAATATACAAAAATGATTATGCACGCCACAGAAGTTAAATGAGACAAGCAGATAATAAGCAAAAAGAAAACCTCTCAAAGCCATCCAGGTCCCGGTTTAGGAATAAAAAGAAAAGAAGATAAGGTAAGTACCTGTGTCATCTCATGCATGAAAGCTAAACCTTGTAGCAAGCTAGGCTTATTATTTACTAGTAAACTGAGACGCAAACTTTTATTTTCTGTTTTGTCCTTTTTTCTATCACAATAACTGTCATTAAAAGGCTATGTCATTTTTTTCCCAATATGTAAAACGCATCACTAATAATCGTTACTTAGCAAATAATGGAGGAAGGAAAGCCTAGGAAAGAAAGAGCTATGGCATGGAAATGCTCTTATATCTAAAAAGATAACAGAATAATGTACTCCAGTAGAAGCAGCCCTACTCTAAGATAAGAGTAATAGAAAAAAAAAAAAAATATATATATATATACATATATATATATATATATATAAATATATATATATATATGTGTATATATATATATATAGATATATATATATATATATATATATATATATATATATATATATATATATATATGTATATATATATATATATATATATATATATATATATATATATGTATATATATATATATATATATATATATATATATATATATATATATATATATACACACATATATATATATATAAATATATGTATATATATATATATATATATATATATATATATATATATATATATATATATATATATATATATATATATATATATATATGCATATATATATTTTTAAAACAAATGTTACTCGTTACTCTGGGCTTCGGTTTAATGTTTATAAATATTTATTTTACATCATGTACGCCATCCAATGCAGATAATTGGCGCCATCCACATCTAGTGAAAACTAGTGTAATTGGATGAGTCATATAACGCAAACACTCATTGGTTAGTTAAAGGAAATCATCAGAAGCAAGCAGGTGTTCTTCAAACTGTAAACATGAATTGTCTATGCCATGCTACAATGTCAGATTCAGAAAAAGATGTTGAAATGTCTGAAAGGTCGGACACAGGCGAGAGCGTATCAGGAGATGGAGACCAACAAGACCTCCCTCATCCTTGGCCCTATCTCAAAGAATTTTTCAAAATAGTCAAAAATTTAGCTTTCAATTCATATAGTGGCATCTGGCTGTTTTTTTTAAAGGTTACTTAATGCTTTTATACTTTAGGTAGTTTTTTGAGCTCATACTTTTTCACTTTTACTTCAGTAAAGAGGTCAAGTTGATACTTTGACTTTTCACAGAGTGTTTTTAAACTGCAGGATCTATACTTCTACTTAAGTAACAAATGTGTGGACTTTTGACACCACTGATGTTTAATTTATGTCTCAGCAGAAGAAACAATTATGGTTCAGTAAAACTACTCCTAAAAGTAAAGTAACAAGTTACTACCCACCTCTGGAAGTGAGTATAAGGTATGTGTTGCTTATGATGTGGGTACATCAGGATAAAGGGTATTCTACTGTATCAGAACAAAGTTAATTTTATTACTTTATTTTACTTTTACTCATCATTATTAATAAATTTAGACTGATAGTTAAAAGGCGCTTGTCAAAGTCTAGGAGTTCCCCAGAGGGATGACATGTGAAGAGGTCACATCAAGCATTTGGCATGCTGAGGTGAACGAATCGTTATCATCAGCCTATATACTTACCGGCCACTTTATTGTCCAACTGCTCGTTAACACTTAATTTCTAAGAAGCCAATCACATGGCGGCAACTCAGTGCATTTAGGCATGTAGACATGGTCAAGACAATCTCCTGCAGTTCAAACCGAGCATCATTATGGGGAAGAAAGGTGATTTGAGTGACTTTGAACGTGGCATGATTGTTGGTGCCAGAAGGGCTGGTCTGAATATTTCAGAAACTGCATCCCTAGGGTTTACAGAGAATGGTCCGAAAAAGAAAAAACATCCAGTGAGCGGCAGTTCTGTGGGCGGAAATGCCTTGTTGATGCCAGAGGCCAGAGGAGAATGGCCAGACTGGTTCGAGCTGATAGAAGGGCAACAGTGACTCAAATAACCACCCGTTACAACCAAGGTGGGCAAAACAGCATCTCTGAACGCACAGTACGTCGAACTTTGAGGCAGATGGGCTACAGCAGCAGAAGACCACACCGGGTGCCACTCCTTTCAGCTAAGAACAGGAAACTGAGGCTATAATTTGCACAAGCTCATCGAAATTGGACAATAGAAGATTGGAAAAACGTTGCCTGGTCTGATGAGTCTCGATTTCTGCTGCGACATTCGGATGGTAGGGTCAAAATTTGGCGTCTACAACATGAAAGCATGGATCCATCCTGCCTTGTATCAACGGTTCAGGCTGGTGGTGGTGGTGTTATGGTGTGGGGAATATTTTCTTGGCACTCTTTGGGCCCCTTGGTACCAATTGACCATCGTTGCAACGCCACAGCCTACCTGAGTATTGTTGCCGACCATGTCCATCCCTTTATGACCACAATGTACCCAACTTCTGATGGCTACTTTCAGCAGGATAATGCTCCATGTCATAAAGCTGGAATCATCTCAGACTGGTTTCTTGAACATGACAATGAGTTCACTGAACTCAAATGGCCTCCACAGTCACCAGATCTCAATCCAATAGAGCATCTTTGGGATGTGGTGGAACGGGAGATTCGCATCATGGATGTGCAGCCGACAAATCTGCGGCAACTGTGTGATGCCATCATGTCAATATGGACCAAACTCCCTGAGGAATGCTTCCAGCACCTTGCTGAATCTATGCCACGAAGAATTGAGGCAGTTCTGAAGGCAAAAGAGGGTCCAACCCGTTACTAGCATGGGGTAACTAATAAAGTGGCCGGTGAGTGTATAGTCTGAGATGAGTGATCTTATTATTGGGTACATATATAATAAATTAGTAGAGCTTTGTTAAGAGTAGCATATTTCATTTATATCTTTAAATACACTAAGAAAAACGTCAGAGATAGTGGCAAAAGTAGGGTTCATATAGAAAAAAAGGACCACAATCCCGTTATTTTCTTTCAATATAACTGAATGACAAAATGTCTGTTGATCATATCTTTTTTTTTAATTGGTATTAAGAAAATAATCTTTGATAAATTACTGCCAATGCATAGTTTTTCCTTATTACATCCATATACCTACATACTCTAACTGTATAAAAAGATAAAAACTTTCAATTTGCGTTGAAGGAAGTCAAACTCTTTTCTAAATCTAAATTCTGTTGAAAGCTGAACTCAAAGCTTAGTATCATCTAATTCTAAATAAAATTTGATTTTAACTTCAGAGGTTAAAAAGAAAGAGCTTTTTAGCGCGAGGACTGACAGGAATTCTCAGGCTCCAGTGTAATTTGATGTAAGGGTCCCAGGAGGAGAAGAGGCCGCCTGTCCAACTAGCAGGTGTTGGGCTCATTCGCCATGCATGACCAAATTTAGACAGACCGTTAACCCCCCCCCAACCATCACCAAAGTGGTGAAGAGATGAGGTGGTGTTGGAAGAAGGAGGTAGAGAGAAGCTAAAGGAGCAGGAAGGAGGGGTAAAAGGAGGAGGAGGCTAAATTGGGTTGGCATGGGACACCATGGGACAGCTGAGAGGGCAGGATTCCTGAGGTGAACTGTAAAAGTACAAGACAGAGGGAGAGGAGGAGGAGGAAGGTCAAGGAGGCGAGGGCGGGGAAGGAAGGAAGGAATGGATTTGAGAATATGAGATAAGATTTCTGGGTGAAAGAAACTGAGCAGAGATAAAAGGTCGATCCTTTGCTGCTATCTACTGAGAGGGAAGCTGTGATTGGGTGGAAATAGGAAATCAATGAAAGTCTTTAAACACAAACTAAACTTAAGGCTCCTAGTTAACCTCTAGATTACTGAAATTAAAGCAATTACTACATCTTTAAATCCTAGTTAACCTCTATATTACTGATATTAAAGCAATTCTTACATCTTTATCTCCTAGTTAACCTCTAGATTACTGATATTCAAGCAATTATTACATCTTTATGTCCTAGTTAACCTCTAGATTACTGATATTCAAGCAATTATTACATCTTTATCTCCTAGTTAACCTCTAGATTACTGATATTAAAGCAATTATTACATCTTTATCTCCTAGTTAACCTCTAGATTACTGATATTAAAGCAATTATTACATCTTTATCTCCTAGTTAACCTCTAGATTACTGATACTAAAGCAATTATTACATATTTATCTCCTAGTTAACCTGTAGATTAATGATACTAAAGCAAATATTACATCTTTATCTCCTATTTAACCTCTAGATTACTGATATTAAAGCAATTATTACATCTTTATCTCCTAGTTAACCTCTAGATTACTGATACTAAAGCAATTATTACATATTTATCTCCTAGTTAACCTGTAGATTAATGATACTAAAGCAATTATTACATCTTTATCTCCTAGTTAACCTGTAGATTAATGATACTAAAGCAATTATTACATCTTTATCTCCTAGTTAACCTGTAGATTACTGATATTAAAGCAATTATTACATCTTTAACTCCTAGTTAACCTGTAGATTACTGATATTAAAGCAATTATTACATCTTTATCTCCTAGTTAACCTGTAGATTAATGATACTAAAGCAATTATTACATCTTTATCTCCTAGTTAACCTCTAGATTACTGATACTTAAGCAATTATTACATCTTTATCTCCTAGTTAACCTGTAGATTACTGATATTAAAGCAATTATTACATCTTTATCTCCTAGTTAACCTCTAGATTACTGATACTTAAGCAATTATTACATCTTTATCTCCTAGTTAACCTGTAGATTACTGATATTAAAGCAATTATTACATCTTTATCTCCTAGTTAACCTGTAGATTAATGATACAAAAGCAATTATTACATCTTTATCTCCTAGTTAACCTCTAGATTACTGATACTAAAACAATTATTACATCTTTATCTCCTAGTTAACCTGTAGATTAATGATACTAAAACAATTATTACATCTTTATCTCCTAGTTAACCTGTAGATTAATGATACTAAAGCAATTATTACATCTTTATCTCCTAGTTAACCTCTAGATTACTGATATTAAAGCAATTATTACATCTTTATCTCCTAGTTAACCTGTAGATTAATGATACTAAAACAATTATTACATCTTTATCTCCTAGTTAACCTGTAGATTACTGATACTAAAGCAATTATTACATCTTTAACTCCTAGTTAACCTGTAGATTAATGATACTAAAGCAATTATTACATCTTTAACTCCTAGTTAACCTGTAGATTAATGATACTAAAGCAATTATTACATCTTTATCTCCTAGTTAACCTGTAGATTAATGATACTAAAGCAATTATTACATCTTTAACTCCTAGTTAACCTGTAGATTAATGATACTAAAGCAATTATTACATCTTTATCTCCTAGTTAACCTGTAGATTACTGATACTAAAGCAATTATTACATCTTTAACTCCTAGTTAACCTGTAGATTAATGATACTAAAGCAATTATTACATCTTTATCTCCTAGTTAACCTGTAGATTAATGATACTAAAGCAATTATTACATCTTTAACTCCTAGTTAACCTGTAGATTAATGATACTAAAGCAATTATTACATCTTTATCTCCTAGTTAACCTGTAGATTACTGATACTTAAGCAATTATTACATCTTTATCTCCTAGTTAACCTCTAGATTACTGATATTAAAGCAATTATTACATCCTTATCTCCTAGTTAACCTCTAGATTACTGATATTAAAGCAATTATTACATCTTTATCTCCTAGTTAACCTGTAGATTACTGATACTAAAGCAATTATTACATCTTTAACTCCTAGTTAACCTGTAGATTACTGATATTAAAGCAATTATTACATCTTTATCTCCTAGTTAACCTATAGATTACTGATATTAAAGCAATTATTACATCTTTATCTCCTAGTTAACCTCTAGATTACTGATATTAAAGCAATTATTACATCTTTATCTCCTAGTTAACCTGTAGATTAATGATACTAAAGCAATTATTACATCTATATCTCCTAGTTAACCTCTAGATTACTGATATTAAAGCAATTATTACATCTTTATCTCCTAGTTAACCTCTAGATTACTGATATTAAAGCAATTATTACATCTTTATCTCCTAGTTAACCTGTAGATTAATGATACTAAAACAATTATTACATCTTTATCTCCTAGTTAACCTGTAGATTAATGATACTAAAGCAATTATTACATCTTTATCTCCTAGTTAACCTGTAGATTAATGATACTAAAACAATTATTACATCTTTATCTCCTAGTTAACCTGTAGATTAATGATACTAAAACAATTATTACATCTTTATCTCCTAGTTAACCTGTAGATTAATGATACTAAAGCAATTATTACATCTTTAACTCCTAGTTAACCTGTAGATTAATGATACTAAAGCAATTATTACATCTTTATCTCATAGTTAACCTCTAGATTACTGATATTAAAGCAATTATTACATCTTTATCTCATAGTTAACCTCTAGATTACTGATATTAAAGCAATTATTACATCTTTATCTCCTAGTTCACCTGTAGATTAATGATACTAAAGCAATTATTACATCTTTATCTCCTAGTTAACCTCTAGATTACTGATATTAAAGCAATTATTACATCTTTATCTCCTAGTTCATCTCTAGATTACTGATATTAAAGCAATTATTACATCTTTATCTCCTAGTTAACCTCTAGATTACTGATATTAAAGCAATTATTACATATTTATCTCCTAGTTAACCTCTAGATTACTGTGTTTCCTGGCTCTGGTAGTTGTGGTACAGTCCATCAGCATGAAGTCACAGCTCCATCGTGTCTTTTCTTCCCTCATGTGTATCCACACCTGTCAGTCTGGCCTAGCTTAGCTTAGCTTGGCTGCCCCCCCACCCCCCCCCCCTTTTTTTTTTTTGAACAGGTCCTTCTGGTAAAATGAGGTCACGGTAGCCCAGCTGAATGCCTGACATAACTCAAGCCCTCCCAAGGAAGATCAGGGCTGCTGACCCTCACTACAGCTGACACGCACACCCGACCTCCTCGTTCACATCTGAACGGGCGTCAGGTTCTTGATAACGTCGCTCGCCCCCCTCCGGCTGTCTATCAAAGGGCTGATGCAACCCTCAGAGCTGCAGGAGGACGTCATTGCAGGAGTCGCAGGAAGTTAAAGGAGTTGTGTCTTCAGACTATAGACAATATAGTGCTCCAGTTACTACTTTGAAAAGACTTTAAGGACCTCTTTGATTGAAATAGAAATATATAGAAAAACATGTTATGATGGTAATTTCTATGTAATCTATAAAAACTGTATTATTTAATATTTAAAAAACTTGATCACAACTTTAGATCTATATTAGTGAACAAACACAAGCTTAGATAAATGATCTCAACCTGTTTTCAAATTATACCTTGTTAAATATACTCTACTGAGGCCAAGAGCAAGAACATCACAAACATAACTGCTGAAACATATAAGGAGCCAGTTTTAGAGTCTTTTGTAGCTTTTTTTTTTCATAAGAAATGTTTTTTTTTTCTTCATGGGTCACATCACAACTTGCATCTGGACCTTTTAGGTCGGATTAGCTTCCTGCTGCAAACCGGAATCAAACTCTGGCTCCCCGTATCAAAGATGCAAATTAGAAAGAGAATAAAATAAATAATAATTTCCATGCTTATACATATCTATACATTTGCTAAACACTCATTCAATGGTAATGGTGTTAATTCTAACACTAGATCACAATTCTACATTCAGTAACATAGTGGGCAGGGACAATACATAAACAAGCAGTAGACGGTTGCTCTATAGTTGACCAGTTGCTTCAGACACACAGCGCTGACTCAGCGTGTGTCTACCTGCATCCTCTGTGACTGATCTGATCAAACCAGACTCTTACCCCAGAAAAAAAATCAAGGTGATCTTAATAATAAGTCCCAGTTCTTAGCTGCAAACAATCCTTTGACAAATAAATCCCCCTCTAAACATGTGCTAATGAGAAAGATTATTGCATAAACTAACTGTAAAACAAACAATGGAGTCCACTTCAAGTCTTTAAATTGATTTATAAATGTCCACCCTAGCTGTTTTCTCTAATTAACAACCTCAATCTGAGCCAGGGGATCAAATGAAGGAAATACGTTGGTGGAATGTTGGTCTGGTTTAAAACCGCTATGCAGCTGCATTAAGCACAGACCTGTCTGACACTTTTACATTAATAATGTATAGCTTCATGCTCAATAGATTTAGGAGCTGGCACATTTATATTCTCGGGCGGGTGGGAGGGGGGCTGGGGAGGCAGAGCGGAGTGAAAATATGAAGGCTGCTATACAGTAAAGGCAGGAAAATAATGTTTTAGAAAGGGAAGAACTGGGACATCTGGGATAGAGACACAGATTCTGATGAATTATGTAAATTAACCAGAATATATTAGATTATTATTATTTTAAAATAAAATCTATCCATTTTATGGTCATAATCTGTGCAAAGAAGAGCTAGTTATGCTATTATTAGTCTTTACCATGATAGATCCAACTTTAAAAAGCTGATGCACATATTATGTTATGTAACGTATTGATTATAATTAACATTTTTATGACTCTGTACCAGAGTAGGAATAGTTTACCTTCATGAGTGACCCTTTGGTCTCCACTTGGGCTACAGTCAAACACCTGTTCAGAAGTCATGTCCAACCATCCATGCATTCTGCTCCCAAGGTCTGCTAACGTGCACTCAGAGTGTGCACATCAACGCCCCCATATAAAAAAAAGATGTATTAGGTTTATGTATGTGTGCACACACTGTTTCCAAGGGTTTCTTGACACCAGGAAGACATGCAAAACATGATAAAATCATCAAGGATGTTTTCTAAACTTCTTTTGGCAGCTTTAAGCAAGCATTACTGATTATCTAACTGCAATATGGAGCATAGAATTACCTTCATTTTGATTTGGTATGTGTTGCTGTTCAGTCGTCTCTTTTAGATACTGATAATGCATTGAAAACTGAAAAAACAGGTTTTAAATGTTATGCAATGCACATTAAAAGCACAAACTTACAAAGCTGTAAGCTAATCCATACACTCTAATATACACAGTGTATTCACATAGATCTGGTTAATGCAAACCACTAATGAGAAATAACAGAGTTCTCTAGTTCACGTGTCCAATGCACAAGAAGGAACGACTCCTTCTAATAATATCAAAGCTGCAGCTCAGCTTTTGAAGAGAGGCCAAACATCATCTCATGTTTTTCTTTTATGTACTAAAACAAGTGCATTTTGATGATAAAATCTAAGGAAATATTAACCCTTAATTCTCAGTGACCAGAACTGGAAATCCTTGGATAAATTCTGAATTTCTTATCCTCTGTAAAGAGACTGTAAAGCCGTGAAAACAGCTTAATAGATTAATTCCACTTAGACTTAAAAACAATTAGAAATTATTAAATTTTTGAGTTTCTAAATTTAGATATGATCAAGGAACAAAACTGCAGACTTAGCAGTTAATAGCGACTCCATCAAAGTGCTAGATGTATTGTGTACTATTGTGTGTTAACAAAACTAATGGTGCCTAAAAAACAAACAAAAACCCTTTAATCTGTTTATGCAAAATGATACAGGCAGAAAATAATCTAATCTAATGAGCTTCACAAATCGACAAAAACCTTAATAATTTTTTTACTCAGTATGCATACTAATGTTTTCCATGGTACATAATCTTATTTATTTATTTATTTATTTATTTATTTATTTATTTATTTATTTATTTATTTATTTCAGAGACTGTGGATTAACTTCTGAGAAAAGTATTCACATCATTAAAATATCTGAATAATTCTTGGCATTAAACTTCTTCATGTTTGCAAAGAGCTGTATAACAACCGGCTGTAAACATCATAATGAATTTGTCCAAAGTGACATCACTTCATGGTGTGAGAGCTCCCTTGTAAACAGCAAGTGCCCAGAGATCAGTCGGAGTTTTAACAGGCGATAAAGCGACAGGAGCATGATAGGAGAGGAGCTTCAGAGCACAACAGGTGCTCCCAGCATGCAGGAATGTGTCTGACCTCCCTCTGCCTCGCTGTGGCTTTACATGCACACCTACACAAGCCTCTCCAGATACCAGGGACCATGAACCTGGGGACAATTAAAATGATTGTGGAAAACATTCTCTTGAACTCATGTCATTATTTCCTTTAAAAAAAATAGAAGATTTTCATCCTAGGGAAACATTATTGCTTCTTTTTTTGGAACAGATTCTACTTTCTGAGTATAAAGAAATGTGTCCAAAGGACGACCAAAACTCAACTATTCGGGTAAGGAGGATAAAGATGAGAAAATACCATTAAAACTATGATTAATCAACACAATTTAGATTTTAAAAAGGGGGATTGCTTTTACCATTACCATCACATTACTAAACTATTGCTGACATTTACCTTCGGGCAAACATGAATAATCATCAGTTGAATATTTTCTTTTTGGATCAGATGGAGATCTAACTGCTCATCTGATACAATCAGAAAACATTTGACGATTGTGACTTAAATCGGAAAATAATCAATCCATAGTTACATTGACCAAATCTTTCAGGATGTAACATGATGACAATCCCAGTTGTCTACTTTCTGAATCAAAATAGTGTTTAAAAAGAAGTCAGAGGAAGCACAGGGTTTTAATGAATCACAGACATATTCTTTAATGGTAAGAATATGTCTTTGGTTCATTCAAGCTGCGAGAGAGTGAGAGAGAGCAAGACTTTAACCAGTTACAGGAGGGCTGAAAGGAGTAGAGCAAAGGTCCCAACTTTATCCTTTTCAAACTTCTGCATGTCAACGTACAAGCTGGATATAATACTAGCGGACCTTTAGACTTAGATAATCCTAATGAGGAATGTTAAAGTCCTCAAGGGCCGGTATCCTGCATCCTTTAGGAATCTCTCTGATCCAACACACCTAAATCAAATAGTTTAATGACCTCCTCAGTTGACGTCTAGTTCTGCAGAGCTGTGCAAAAGATCAGTTGTGTTAAAACAGAGAGAAAGCTATAAAGTGCAGGACACCTGTCTTTGAGGAGTGGATTCTAACATCCCTGATCTCGATCATAAACATGCACGCTGCAGTTTTAGTCATATGGGTCATACTAATCAATATTTTAAGACGGTAAAACAGCTAAGATTGGAAACTCCATCATTCTGTATTTCTGTTGAATAAAAAAAAGCATAATTGCTTTAAAAGAAATTAATTTGGGTGAGCTCGCTATCTGCAGGTCAAAGAAACGTTGGCAAACTGAGACAAGAAATAAAGAACAAAAAGTTTAAATCTCTGAAATCTCAGATTATTGCTATTCAGTAGGACAGGAGACTTTCATTTTCCCTAGTTTGTTTTGAATTGTTAGCCTAAAATGAAAGTATCCCCTTCCTCTCTCCAAGTTTTCTTCACGGCTAATTAATAGGCTTAAACCCAGAGTGCTCGCTGACAGGAGGACTATCATTGGCCTCTGGAGTAAGGCCCAGGTCTAAACCCTCTGATTTAGCGAATTGTTCAGAGGATAAAAAGCCTTGCTCTTTTATTCTAGTCAGCTATGTGTCGGGCTGTTATTGGGCTGTGTGTAAACCCTGTACATGATTCCAGGGAGATATACAGCAGATGCAATGATCTGATCAGAACAAGTGTAAAAGGTGCTAACAGACCATGTTAGTCTACCAAGCTGGAAAATAAGTGCAAGTCTAATAATATTACACATATCTAAAGGGGAAACTCACAGCTCTGTCTTGGATAATAACGCACATAAAAGCATGCCTGCTATTATTCAAATTAGAATAATAGCAATAATGCACATTGTCTATTTTATACTAATATTTTAGTAGTAAAGAAGTGATGAAGCTAAGCTTTACATGTGCTTAAGTAGAGGACTGACTTACCAAATAAATACTTGGTCCAGTTTGTAGCAGTACTGCTTTGACACAACCATCTGTCTTCACTGTCATATTAATTGCCCCAGCTTCATGGAAGGATGCATGGTGCAGCTATTAGGCTGGCTCACATTGTGTTCCCCCGCCACACGTTTCCAGGCTGCTGCACAGCTAGATGATGCCAGCCAACAAAATAACAATGCAGTCACGCTCCGAGCAGTGTGGCTGTGGGTGTATGCAGATGTTCACTTCTCTCAGGAACCAGAGGTGCAAGAACACATGCAGGCTGAGTGCAGCGTGAATTTATATGTTAGGGAAAAAAAGTGATGAAAAAGAAAATAATAGATGCAATAGAAAGAAATTAGTAAACCTTTTCTAGTGACGTGAAAGATATAACAAGGGCAAGTAGGTTCCCTTCAAAGCCTTGGTAAACGAAAAGATTATATAAAATGCATTGGCATATTAGAGATAATGCAACTGTAAATGGTTAATATTAGCAAATAGGCTAATGTTGATTTTTCTTAACAGATATGATGTAAAAAAATTCCACCATTTTTGTTTGGTATTATCGATTTAATGGGAATAAATTTCAGGATCATGGTAGTGTGAGCAGTATTTAAACAGCTGTTATTCTATCCCTCATCTTCCAAAATCGGCTGTAACAAAAACACCCCAATAAAAAAACAAAAAAACCTTTCATGTGAATCAAAACATGAAGGAATAAAGCTGTTTGTTAAAAGAAATGGTAAGTTGTGTTTATCAAGTCCAAGGATCCCAAAGTGCTTTATTTTACATCCAATCATTGACTCATGCTTAATGGTGGTAGCAAGCTAATTTGCAGCCACAGCTGCTCTTGGGCACGCTGACAGAAGCAGGGCTGCCATACACAGGCGCCACTGGGCCCTCTGACCTCCATCAGTGTAATAACATGTTGCTGGTTGCATAATGTGGCGTATAAGCCTTAAGGGTGCAAGTGCGTCAGGTTAATTTTAATGTGTCATCATTGTCTTGTAAACTCAAGTTTAATGTTCTGAAAGTTGTTTCCCTGATGTGGTGAAAAAAATGATTATCGGCCCGCTTTACACTATAGAATGTTTTGCCATTTTCGGGCCAATTCTCCTATTGTGCGATAATTTTTTCGATCTGGCCGAGTTTCAGCCTCATCGTGCGTCCTGAGTTGTGTAGTATACAGGGGGTAACGAGGAGCGATTAGCCTCTCATGACCTTCTACCGATCAGGAATCGTAAAGTCAGGAGAAAATCAAACATCTTTGAAATTCAGTTGACTCCCGTAAGGTGTTCGTGTGCAAATACGAGCCCATTTACCAGAACCTGCAAACAAAGGAATTATTCTTCCACATCCGACCAGCGCCATCTCTTGGTTTTTAGACCTGTGAGCAGGTAGATGGCATCAGAGCGTCGTGCCGTACAATATAACAACATGCCTCTTAAGCAGTGAACTTTTAAACCCTGTGATTTCATCGTACATGTTCAGCTGTAGCGTACAGTACAACGATTGAAAATATCGTACAGTGCATGCCCGGCCTAATTCAGAAAATAGTTCCTGACTCTAATGTTAGAGATACTTCAAGCATTTGGCATGCTGAGGTGAGAGAATCTTTGACAACACAGACTGAGCATCTGCACAATTTACCAACAGTACAGGCATTTTTACAGCAAAGACACATATGTGCAGTAAGTTTAGTTATGATTCGCATGTAATGGAATTATTTTAACCCTTACCCTAGCATAGCCAAATATCAAAAAGTGGATACTACATACATCTACATAAATTCGATGATTCATATACATACGCATGTATCTGTGGCAGAGGGGCAGGAGTAGAGCATGCAAACCATTTCCAAACGTTTCAGTCTATCCCTGGTTTAAATCACAACCTGTGATACTTGTGTGGTGCCCAAGTTCCTCTATCCTCACCAAACACCTTCTGTGTAGAATCCGTCAAATAAAGGCCAATAGAAAAATCTGTGGCAGACATCATTCAATCTGAAAGGTTCAACACACCGGTGCAATGTGACACCTTTTTTAGATATTTTTAAACCATTTTTTTATTTCTTTATGCATAAATGCCTGAGCTGTAACATTTATAGGAACTACCCTGGTCAAAATTACACCACCTTTATGGTGCAAAGCCAGCTAACTTAACTAATGCCGGTTGGTTGCGATGGCACCAAGCTTTCCTTGCTTGGTAAATTAAAATGCCAAACCACAAAGAGTTTACTTCCTCCTCAGCAGGCTGTCTCAGTCCTACCAGAAAGTAAAGACGACAAAAAGGGGACATGAATGGAAAAGCTCTGTGCTTCAGAAAGTCATTGCTGAAAAGTTAGGCTGCTTTATTTCACATACAGTACATCCCTATGCCACCAAACCCAATATGAAGATAAGCACCAACTGATAGTAGAGATGTGGTCAGGTTGACATTTTTTAAAACTTGAAATTGCCTAATATACTAGAAGAAATTGGCATCTTGAAGGCACAGAATTTCTTAGCAAACTCTAAAAAAAGGAAAACAACATGAACAGCAGACAAAAGGGTTGTTAGGCTTATAACAAGAGTCATTTCTCTCAGACTCAGAACCTCACACCTAACAACCTTATCTTCCATTATTCGCTCTAATGCTGCATTTAGCTTCTTTGTTACACGAGTCAATAGCTGAATTACCCAGGCAGCGTGATTGATGGCGGAGACTGAAGGTGAGCGCCAAGGTTTGTTGCTGACGGCAGCAGCATTTTGGATCTTTTGTCATTTAATGATCCCCGAAATCCAGACGGATAAACCGGCGTGGACGGTTGTAGTTAAGGACACAGCAAGTTTCCTGACTTTGGTCATTGGTGGGAGGCAGCTCTAAGGGGCAGCTAAATCAGAAACCTTGATAATAAAGACGTTTGTGAAACCAATCTAAGGCTGTATAAAGCAACATGAAACTGAGACATTTTCCCTATTTCATTTAAGCCAAAAAAGGCTATAAATCGTAGCATTTTTCATCCTCGCTGAATGACTCCCTGCTGTGACCAAAGTGTTTAGACTGATTGACTACTATTGTTAATAATGTAAGTTATTGCAATGCCAGATAATATAAAACATGACTAATTGTATAAATGCTTTGTGGCTAATGCATATGATTCTATTTTATTAGTTCTGTTCCCATTATCCAATAAAAATTTATTGCAAGGCTGCAATCATTTCTATTTCTATGTATCGGCCTAGAAAACTACAGGTGCTGGTCATAAAATTAGAATATCATGAAAAAGTAGATTGATTTCAGTAATTCCATTTAAAAAGTGAAACTTGTATATTATATTCATACATTACATACAAACTCATATATTTCAGATGTTTATTTTGTTTAATTTTGATGATTACAAATGACAACAAATGAAAATCTCAAATTCATCATATCAGAAAATTAGAATATTGTGAAAAGGTTCAAAATTGATGGCCCCTGGTGCCACACTCTAATCAGCTAATTAACTCAAACCACCTGCAAAAGCCTTTAAATGGTCTTTCAGTCTAGTTCTATAGGCTACACAATCATGGGGAAGACTGCTGACTTGACAGTTGTCCAAAAGACGACCATCGACACCTTGCACAAGGAGGGCAAGACACAAAAGGTCATCGCTAAAGAGGCTGGCTGTTCACAGAGCTCAGTGTCCAAGCACATTAATAGAGAGGCGAAGGGAAGGAAAAGATGTGGTCGAAAAAAGTGTACAAGCAAGAGAGATAACCGCACCCTGGAGAGGATTGTGAAACAAAACCCCTTCAAAAATGTGGGGGAGATTCACAAAGAGTGGACTGCAGCTGGAGTGAGTGCTTCAAGAACCACCACACACAGACGTATGAAAGACATGGGTTTCTGCTGTCGCATTCCTTGTGTCAAGCCACTCTTGAACCACAGACAGCGTCAGAAGCGTCTTGCCTGGGCTAAAGAGAAACAGGACTGGACTGCTGGTGAGTGGTCCAAAGTCATGTTCTCTGATGAAAGTAAATTTTGCATTTCCTTTGGAAATCAAGGTCCCAGAGTCTGGAGGAAAAGAAGAGAGGCACTTCATCCACGTTGCTTGAAGTCCAGTGTAAAGTTTCCACAGTCAGTGATGGTTTGGGGTGCCATGTCATCTGCTGGTGTTGGTCCATTGTGTTTTCTGAGGTCCAGGGTCAACGCAGCCACATACCAGGAAGTTTTAGAGCACTTCATGCTTCCTGCAGCTGACCAACTTTTTGGAGATGCAGATTTCATTTTCCAATAGGACTTGGCACCTGCACACAGTGCCAAAGCTACCAGTACCTGGTTGAAGGACCATGGTATCCCTGTTCTTAATTGGCCAGCAAACTCTCCTGACCTTAACCCCATAGAAAATCTATGGGGTATTGTGAAGAAGAAGATGCAATACACCAGACCCAACAATTCAGAAGAGCTAAAAGCCACTATTAGAGCAACCTGGGCTATCATAATACCTGAGCAGTGCCACAGACTGATCGACTCCATGCCACGCCGCATTGCTGCAGTAATACAGGCCAAAGGAGGCCCAACTAAATACTGAGTGCTGTACATGCTCATACTTTTCATGTTCATACTTTTCAGTTGGCCAACATTTCTATAAATCCTTTGTTTTTATTGGTCTTCAGTAATATTCTAATTTTCTGATATGATGAATTTGAGATTTTCATTTGTTGTCATTTGTAATCATCAAAATTAAACAAAATAAACATCTGAAATATATGAGTTTGTATGTAATGTATGAATATAATATACAAGTTTCACTTTTTAAATGGAATTACTTAAATCAATCTACTTTTTCATGATATTCTAATTTTATGACCAGCACCTGTACTTAAGCGTACATGTGACTCTAACATCCTTAGATGTAAGGTGATGTTCTGAGGATTTTTTTAAAGCTTAATCTGGTTTATGACATGCTTGTTTATTTCTTCAAAATAAAATCAAGTCTCAGATTTCTCTCTCCAGCGCCAAGAAAGACGACTGGTAGTTTAGCCAAAAAAAAAAAAGATCTACAAATGCTCTAATCGAAGAAAGATGGCCGCTCTGTCTACTCATCAGTCATCACACAGTGCTACTTTCACCATATGGATACTGTATCATGCGTATCATGTGTTGACTTTTGCCATTACAACACCTTGCAAGAACTTTCTGTTTTTATACTGCGGCCCAATCCTCATAAAAAACCCCTGCAACAGAACACACACACTCACATACAAAATAAAAGCCAACGACACGCCTGTAAAAAATACTGTGAAGATGTCACACAGGCATATTTTCTCCTTAGCCTTTTCTACAGTCTCTCAGGGCTCCAGTGCTAGCACTAAAGCAGATTATAGAAGGCTCCCTACATGGACACAACTTCTGGAATAGCAACTGCTATTTGATCTGACTGCACGGACTCTTGACTCTCCACTTACTTGGACCCTCATACAGATGCTCTCTACATGCAGCTACAGAAAGGCTGGCAGTTTGCTTGCTGTTACGGCTACATTAGATGCATTTTAGATCAAAGTCTGCATGAAATCATACATCTGTTGACGGTGGAGTGCTTAATATTAGATTCCTGTTGAAGAAAAAAATAATGCATTACTGTTAACCCCTGTAATCCTGTAGTTAACACTGTCTTGACTGTCTTCAGACTTCCTGGTATTGCCTGAGTTAACCATGAGAGACAGATTCATGATTCCCAGATGTAAAACGTATATAGGAAGCAAATCTAAGAAATCAGTCCTGGAATGTCTGCACCACTACTACAAATTAACCAATTGGGATGCTAATTGCTCTCTCCTTGATCATTTGTTCTCTGTTAAATCAATATTTTAAACATGATATCCTTGCCCGCAATGACAGACATGGTTATTTATAATAACTATAATTCGTCAACACATCAGCAAAGGAGATAAAATGGCCTCTGTTGTTTTCAGAATGAAATAAAATCATTTACATTGCAAAAATTATGTAAAAATTGTGAAATGTCTTAAATTAAGCATGTTTACCCTTAATTTGAGTAGATAAATGAGACAATCTGCCAGTGGAATGAATATTTATACACTTTAAATTAAATTTGCGATTGGAGACTTGGAGAGTAGTTGTTTTTGACTTATTTTAAATATAAATTGTCTTATTTCATTAGTTTATGATTCCACTTACCTGATCAAAATACGCTTATGTTAAGAAAAATTGACTTGGATTTCAATTTTTTGCAGTTTAAGAAATAATTCATTATAGAGGTAAGAAGATTCATGCAAAATTTACCCCCTACTTTTGTTCATTGTAAATTCCTCAGGTGAAATACTAGTAGACATTGCATAAAGTAGGAAAAGAGGGAAAATAGCAACACATTATGCTCTCCCAGGATAAAAAGAAGAGGATCGATATCTTTGGTGTTGTTTGGTGCCGCATTGGATGATAGATCAATAACTCTGTAGGGCTTCTACGCAGCAGGGCGAGCTGTTTTGAGTGCAAAATGAGATTAAATGAGCACAGATTTAATTACACACCACAGAGGGGTATTACATCAGGCTGAGCGGATGCTCTGTGAGTATCACATTTCTGAATATAATGGGGAAAAAAACACGACAAGGTAACAATAATCACTCCCTTTCGACGGCTTTGATTCTTTTGTTTTCATCGCACTCAGCGAAAGCCAAATGTTAAATGACTTTTGAATGAGATTTATTTAAAGAGGGGAATAATATCTGAAGTTGACAAAACAATATTAAATAGGAAATATTAAATAGCGGGTTAATGTCTCCTTAAATCATAATAGCACACCTATAAGAGTCCAAATAATACTACTTATAAAACTATTCTAATTTGTTTTATTGCAATTATTTGGAGCATTTTTGAAATGGAAAGAAATCGTTACATGAGTTTTAAATTTTTTTTTTTTTTGTAAAAATAAACTTCATCCTGTCAAACTTCATTATGTAACCAGTTATGACCATAATTTAAAATCTCCTGTATTTAATTTAAACTCAAACCAATTTGAATGTGTGCTTTAGCTTTCACTCTTAGCATTCACTGTCTCCACAGGCAGGTCTGAGCCATTAAGACAGTTGATTACTCTGTAATGGATATTTTTAGGTTATTGCAAGCATAGGCTATACCAAGCAGCGAGACGTTCAGTTAGCAGGATAACAGCTGAACTCCTGAACAATGTGAAACAGAAGATGACTTCACTCGCTCTGATGAACTTATCGGGTGTGTTGAGATCTGGCTTTACTAATTGCATGTATTACACAAACCATGACAAATTAAAAGGATGGCAGATTAAGACAAAGAGACTGTCTGCATTGAGCATTTCAGTGAGAGTTTGACTTTAGAGAGATATTGATTATGCTTCAAGACATCACTTTTGTTGCAAATGTGCTCCAGCAGCAGCTCGGTATCAATGAGAGTCGGACATCAATAAGCTTTGGGGGTTCTTCATCTCTTCTATGCCTTGTTTGCTTCTGCTTAAATTGGGTTCCTTTTTTATTTCTTTAATTCCAGGACTTCGGCTGCTTTGGATGAACAAGATTGCTTAGATGAGACACACTCAGATCTCATTCCTGCATCCTTTCATCACCTCCCAAGCAGCTTTTACCACATGCAATTTCTCGCACAATTTTTCACAACTCTTATTACGCTGAACTCTTTGTCCAAAACAAGTCACGGATAAATGCACCATGCAATCTAAAAGAGACGCTTCAGGGTAAAAATAAACCAACTGGCATGAATTGGGAGGCACGGACATTACCAAGCGTGCGTCATTTTCTGATGCTTGGTATCGGATTCGACATCACTGTGTGTTGACAAACACTTTACTACCTCATCAAATACCGGTCAGCTTTCTTTTCTTTCCACTGAATTCAAGGATTGAAGGGACAACAGGTGCTGGAAGGCTTTCCTTTCACATTCATTACACTGCAAAATGATGCACTTGCTATATATACGGGCTGATATCAGCTCCTTAAGCTGGATTTGACATGCCGAGAAGTGCCGTGGAGTACCATGACTTGTTCCCCTGGGGGGTCACAAGGGGAACACCTAAAGCTTTGCAATAGAGATTTAACACTCAGAGCCAATTATAAGACAATACATGAGGAGATATTTCAATAACTGTAGAGTATGTCAGTGTTCAACATGATAAAGGGAGAAGTTAAAGGTGAAGGTAAGAAGGAAGGAGGGGTAGGAGAGAGGCAGCTAGGTGCCAAGCAAGTTAAATAAGTATTTTTAGGATGATGTTTATTTGGAGGTTGGTGAAACCAACCCCAGGTCTATATACCACCATCTGTTGAGGTCTCTCAGCCTGTCACTGTGCTCTGTAGGCGGGGGGCATTTTAAACAGATAGAAGCTTTTACAGATCACTACAGTTAAAAAAAAAAAACATGTCACACTTAAAATTTTAATTAAGAAATGAGATTGTTGCACCAGCAGCTCTTTATGGCAACAATAAAACTAAATCAAACTACTCTTGTATGAATATATGTCCTTTAATATTAAAATCTGAGAACCCATGAAGTCTAACTACTGTTTCAAATGTGAAATATTAAAACATCAGCTTATGTGACTTAAAACTTAATAAAAATATAAATTTCCACTTAGAAATTTTGAACTTTATTTTACAACTCATCTTAATTTTTTGTAATGACGCAAAAATTGTGATTATAAAAAATATTAGTCTCTATTTCTTTGAAAAAATATGCAAAAGAAAATGCAGCTCCAACTTAAATGAATTGCTTCAACTGCTAACAAGCAATAGAGCTAATTTTGCCCAACTTATTGTTTTAATCTTAGCAGCTTATAAACAAAAAAAAAAGTTTGTTGAATCAATTTGATTTAATGATTTCTTATCAATTAAAGCCATTCATTTAAGTTGGAGCTGCATTGTCTTTTTAGAGATTAGTACTGACAGTATTTGAAAGATTGTGCAGAGTTAAATGAGGCGCAATATTTGGTCATTATGATCTTTAAAATGGATCTAATAAAATCACATGAATACATGAAAACAAAAAGATAAAGGCATTCCATATTAACTTTTCTTATTTACCAGGATAATGTCTGATTTTAAAGAGGAATCTCAAGTTACATTCAAATAATACTTTATTTATCCCATAGGATAAATAAGAACAATCCACCATTCAGATACATAAGATCATGTTTTTTAGCCATGCAAAATTTAGAGTCCATAATCTTAAAATGTATGACCATCTGAAGATTTGTATCTAGAACCACTTATATTGGTACAATTTCAAAATATAGTTTAGCTTTTCTACAGACATCAAATGCTTTAGTTTTATCGTTGCTTGTAACATAAATTGAATGGAAAGACAGAAATTTTAGATAAATTTTACCCTAAAAATGGCCTTGCTTTAAAGAACCTCTTAAAGAAATGCACATTTCTTTGGACACTGGACATGCCAACTCAATTCAACAAGATGTCAGGTGAGTTTGAAACAAAACTGAAACTACGTCTGTGCTGCAAAACGTTTTATTTGATTGAAAGCCCTGTTCTGTTGATTAGATAAACCTTAATGGTATTTCCTGAACCATGAGTAATGATTCACCGGGTTGGCTATTTTCAGCTCGGACTCCAGGAACTGATGGGTGGATCAAGGATCTGGTCCCTCCTACAGGAATGGAACCATCAAACATGGAGACCAGGTAGCAACCAGCAAACTCAACATCAAGCACACACACGGAAAGTTAGGAGGAAATAAAACAAAAGTTAAAGTCAACTTTCATTTTAGGCCTACAGTATAAAATAGGCCTATGATGAATAGGGGATTCAAACTCATCATACACACCTGTAAAAAGGAATAGTTGCCATGGTAACTGGTGGTCAGCCATTTAAATAATGGCTAGCCATCCAATATTCAATTAATTTAAATATATGTTATTGAATTTTATTTTTCATAGATCAATTTTAAGTCGTTTTTGATTAGAAATGCTGATAATTTATCTTAGTAAAATTAGGTCCAACTTTAATATCAATGGGTTAACCTTTTTTTTTTGGTCTACATCTCAAACCGTTATCTTTTTTGTATCTTGGTCAGTGTAAAACGTTAACATGTCACTCTTAAAGTCTCTAAAAGAAACAAAAACGTGAAATGAGAGGGTGGGTATTAAATTTAGACAGTCTGTAAGGCACTCCGGGGTAACTGAAAGACAACACTGAGAAAGTTCCACGGCCTAAAATATCTGCCCACTGAAGTGCCAGGTGCTGGAAGACCACAAGGCGCAGCTGAATCATATCACATTGTACTGTTAAAAAAAATTTAAAGGCAATACTGAAACTTATTTTTTTTAAGCAAACTGCATTAAAATTCAAAAACATGCAAAGAGACACCACTCAGTTAGGTGTAAATAAGTGCAAGGCGCAAATCAGTGCGTAATTACGCACAGCAGCACAGGCCCCATCCCGCTGCCAAGGGAGGGGAGGGGGACACACATCCAACCCTACCTTCCTCTGCTGCTTCTCCCAGGCAGGATCCAGCAGCAGGTCCCTGTCCCAGTCGTCCTCCTGGGTCATATACGTTTCTTCATGTTGGATCGTATAGGAGCTGTTATATGTCATTTGGCTTTCGATAGCTGTCATCGTTCCGCCTCTGTTAGGACTTCACAAGTCCCCCTCAGATTATATTATCAAAAAATAGGATCAGCACAAGAGACCACGACGAGGGGAGAGGCAGTTAGGGACTGCGGAGACCAGACTCCTCTGGTGAGAGGTGGCTGTGCGAAGGTGGTGCTCCCACTAACAGAAGACCCTGCTGAGCGGTGCTCCTTTCCTGGTCAAAAGTGGCACACGTGACGGCACCCCAATAAGTATGGGACCTTACATCTTGGGTGTCAGGTTCTGGACCTAAAAGGGCCTGAAAGGCGGGGTGATCCCCTGCAGACGGAGATAACTGGATTGTGAGTGGTGTGGCTGTGTGTCAATCACACCTCCTCTCAACATGGGGGAGTTTATGGCCCTTGTAATGCACCTGTCGCTGTTAATGATCCCCAATGGTAAACCCAGGCCTCTTTAGCTTCATGCAGCTTTTCAGAGGAAACATTACAAAAAAAGAGTGCCAAGAAAAATCTGGAATTTGAATTTTTTTTTTAGAAAAATAAAGATATTTTCACTAAAATGTTCCTCAATTTATGAAATACATATGGATATATATTTATATAAATCTATTTATATGTATGTAGATAGATAGATAGATAGATAGATAGATAGATAGATAGATAGATAGATAGATAGATAGATAGATAGATAGGCCCCCTTCGCATTTATGGACTAGGACATCTCATTGCATACTGGAGTTGCTTAGAGGCCCCGACCTCTTAGGGGCCCCGTCACTGACACATGGTAGGCCCCCTTCGCAATTATGGTATAGGACGGTAGGTCCCCTTTGCAATTATGGTATAGGATGCAATTATGGTATAGGACGGTAGGTCCCCTTTGCAATTATGGTATCGGACGCAATTATGGTATAGGATGGTAGGTCCCCTTTGCAATTATGGTATAGGACGCAATTATGGTATAGGATGGTAGGTCCCCTTTGCAATTATGGTATAGGACGCAATTATGGTATAGGATGGTAGTTCCCCTTCGCAATTATGGTATAGGACGCGGTTATGGTATAGGATGGTAGTTCCCCTTCGCAATTATGGTATATGACGCAATTATGGTATAGGACGGTAGGTCCCCTTTGCAATTATGGTATAGGACGCAATTATGGTATAGGACGGTAGGTCCCCTTCGCAATTATGGTATAGGACGCAATTATGGTATAGGATGGTAGTTCCCCGACGCAATTATGGTATAGGATGCAATTATGGTATAGGACGGTAGGTCCCCTTTGCACTTATGGTATAGGACGCAATTATGGTATAAGACGGTAGGTCCCCTTTGTAATTAGGGTATAGGATGCAATTATGGTATAGGACGGTAGGTCCCCTTTGTAATTATGGTATAGGATGCAATTATGGTATAGGACGGTAGGTCCCCTTTGCAATTATGGTATAGGACGCAATTATGGTATAAGACGGTAGGTCTCCTTCGCAATTATGGTATAGGACGCAATTATGGTATAAGACGGTAGGTCCCCTTCGCAATTATGGTATAGGACGGTAGGTCCCCTTTGCAATTATGGTATAGGATGCAATTATGGTATAGGACGGTAGGTCCCCTTTGCAATTATGGTATAGGACGCAATTATGGTATAGGATGGTAGGTCCCCTTTGCAATTATGGTATAGGATGGTAGGTCCCCTTTGCAATTATGGTATAGGACGCAATTATGGTATAGGATGGTAGTTCCCCTTCGCAATTATGGTATAGGACGCGATTATGGTATAGGATGGTAGTTCCCCTTCGCAATTATGGTATATGACGCAATTATGGTATAGGACGGTAGGTCCCCTTTGCAATTATGGTATAGGACGCAATTATGGTATAGGACGGTAGGTCCCCTTCGCAATTATGGTATAGGACGCAATTATGGTATAGGATGGTAGTTCCCCGACGCAATTATGGTATAGGATGCAATTATGGTATAGGACGGTAGGTCCCCTTTGCACTTATGGTATAGGACGCAATTATGGTATAAGATGGTAGGTCCCCTTTGTAATTATGGTATAGGATGCAATTATGGTATAGGACGGTAGGTCCCCTTTGTAATTATGGTATAGGATGCAATTATGGTATAGGACGGTAGGTCCCCTTTGCAATTATGGTATAGGACGCAATTATGGTATAAGACGGTAGGTCCCCTTCGCAATTATGGTATAGGACGCAATTATGGTATAAGACGGTAGGTCCCCTTCGCAATTATGGTATAGGACGGTAGGTCCCCTTTGCAATTATGGTATAGGATGCAATTATGGTATAGGACGGTAGGTCCCCTTCGGAATTATGGTATAGGACGCAATTATGGTATAGGATGGTAGGTCCCCTTTGCAATTATGGTATAGGACGCAATTATGGTATAGGATGGTAGTTCCCCTTCGCAATTATGGTATAGGACGCGATTATGGTATAGGATGGTAGTTCCCCTTCGCAATTATGGTATATGACGCAATTATGGTATAGGACGGTAGGTCCCCTTTGCAATTATGGTATAGGACGCAATTATGGTATAGGACGGTAGGTCCCCTTCGCAATTATGGTATAGGACGCAATTATGGTATAGGATGGTAGTTCCCCGACGCAATTATGGTATAGGATGCAATTATGGTATAGGACGGTAGGTCCCCTTTGCACTTATGGTATAGGACGCAATTATGGTATAAGACGGTAGGTCCCCTTTGTAATTATGGTATAGGATGCAATTATGGTATAGGACGGTAGGTCCCCTTTGTAATTATGGTATAGGATGCAATTATGGTATAGGACGGTAGGTCCCCTTTGCAATTATGGTATAGGACGCAATTATGGTATAAGACGGTAGGTCCCCTTCGCAATTATGGTATAGGACGCAATTATGGTATAAGACGGTAGGTCCCCTTCGCAATTATGGTATAGGACGGTAGGTCCCCTTTGCACTTATGGTATAGGACGCAATTATGGTATAAGACGGTAGGTCCCCTTTGTAATTATGGTATAGGATGCAATTATGGTATAGGACGGTAGGTCCCCTTTGTAATTATGGTATAGGATGCAATTATGGTATAGGACGGTAGGTCCCCTTTGCAATTATGGTATAGGACGCAATTATGGTATAAGACGGTAGGTCCCCTTCGCAATTATGGTATAGGACGCAATTATGGTATAAGACGGTAGGTCCCCTTCGCAATTATGGTATAGGACGGTAGGTCCCCTTTGCAATTATGGTATAGGATGCAATTATGGTATAGGACGGTAGGTCCCCTTCGGAATTATGGACTAAGTATGGGATGTCTTATTGCATACGCAATGGTGTGAAAAATTCCTCTTAAAACCCACCTGATGTTAAGATGGCTGACTGGACCTTATTTGTACCCCAACACATGGCAGATTTCAACACGATGGTGAGCCGTTTAAACACGACACCAATAGCAAAGCAGACAGTGGTACTTTTAATTACTATGTTAATAACTGTATATAGTTTATTGGACTGTTGGTAAAAAAAAATACACTCATATAAGGTGTTTCAATCAACAATCAAGATCTTAAAAGAACGATGTATTTGAGTATTTTATTTTTTACACTACGACTAGGAATTTTTTCCCTGTGTTTATTTTCTCAATCCATCTGCTGATAAGAAACACAAGAGATGCTGCCACCAACCTGGGGGATGATGTGGTAGAGGCTAAGTATAGTGTTAGATTTCCCCCACATGTTTAGTCCATCATTTAATTAGGTCTCCCATAGGAAAAAAAACATCTCCTACCTGAGCTGTTAATCTCTGCAGCTCATCCAGATCTACCATGGATAGATTGCCGCTGCTTTCTGAAATCTTCAAATTGCACTGAAAAGAGGGACTTTTTGGTCCTGTAAATATTACCTGGATAAATTTACTCCCAATAGCCATGTAAGCGCCTTTACTTCAAAATGACACCTTTTATTAAATGTAACTTAGAATTAATTAGTAAATCTATATCCATCAGAAGATAAGTACATTAAATTAATCTTACAAATAGTATTAGCAAAACAATTAAAATAAGTTAAGTCAGGAAACTTGGTGCTTTTTTCCTTGCCCAACCATGTTTAGGTCAGAAATAGACAATATTGTTTCCTTGTAGGCTGCAGTTTGTAAAACTGTCAGCATGAAGGTGCTGGGTTCAATCGCGGGTAGTGGGTCTCTCAGTAAGGGGTTTGCATGTTCTCCCTGTGCATGCCTGAGTTCTCTCTGGGTACTCTGGCTTCCTCCCCCAGTCCAAAGACACGACTGTCAGGTTAATTGGATTCTCTTGACTCTCCTTTGGTGTGCATGGTTGCCTCTCTGTGAAAAGTACTAGCAAAACCAAAGTAAATCTTTTAAGAAAAATTTTGTTTTTGTTGAGATTTTTTGTTAACTTAACTCTTCTTGACATAAAAGAATTTCTATGTAGAAAAAGTTACTTTTTTCTAAGTAAATGTTATTTTTCTCAGTGTATACCTCTCCACATCTGTTGTATTTTTTATGAGGCTGATTTTTTCATTAATTTTTAATACAAACCTATAAGCCATTCATTAGGGGGTGTTGCCATGCATCGATCAAATAATCAACCATCCATTAACATCAATAAAATAAAATAAAAATGAAATGCTCTTTCCGTCTTCATCATTAAGACGTGCCTTTACTTTTAACATAGGTGAACACAGGTGATCTTTTATTTACAAGCAGAATGCTGTTATTAATTTAAATACCATGTGCCTGTTATAATGGAAAAAATTAAATGTTATACTAAATTTGAGTGTTTTTAAGAAGCAGTCGATGGGCAGATATTATCTCATGATATTGATTGCAGACATGTGAATTAAATCGAAATTTTATTGCGACACTTTGTGATATCTGTTTTGTTCAAACAAAGATGGAGCTATTTATATCTATGCAGAGTGGATAACAAATATAAATAACACCATAATTTCTAATTCGGTGTTTGAATGTTATGTGGGAAATAAAGGTGACTAAATCCAAGTTTTGCATCACACTTGAAAACTTTTGTTGAAAAAAAAAATGGAAAGCAAAGTGTTATTTTTCATTCCAATTCAACACTAAGCACCATTTTCCAAGCAAGCAAAATTTACACACAAAACTGTATTTACAACACAACAATGTCGGTATAAATACATTTGGATAATACATTTCATTTAGACTCCTGTAAACCAGGTGTGGAATTGTGTTTCACTTACAGCAGCTGAAATACCTTATTTCACACTGCTTTAATGTAAAACAGATGCTTAATATATACTTTATATTAATTATTCCTTCTGAAAGAATCATCCAGGCACTGTGATGGAAAAAAGTTTTTATTCATAATTGCATGCAAATAAAAAGAAACATTTTTCAGAAATACAGTTTAAAAGGCATATATATATATGTGAATACACAACCATACAATATAACTTGTATCTATATCAGGATTTGTCATTCACAGTAAACATGATGAGTGTCTGATCTAACATTAAAGAATGAATCGCTCCCACCCAACATTCAGCTTTGTGCTAACTGTAATTGCTTTAAAATGGGCCAATCAACATTCCTTTCCTCTTGAGATAACAAATTACTAAGTCACCCTTTATGTCTTTGGAATCTAGAATGGTTTCTATGGTAATTAATCAAACATCTGATGTAACTACAGTAAGCTTGGTCCATTAACCTACAATAGGGAGCTCAGTGGTTACATTACTGCTCCTCTCATGAGGCTGGAAACAGTTGAAATGTCTGATCTGACCACTGTAAACATATTAAGTCTGCATCATAAAAACAGCTCGTCTGAAAGTCCCGACTAATCAGGTTTTTGCTGTAAATTGTTCATTTGGCTACATTAAAGTATAAATAATACTTGCATTATGTATAAACTACAGCACTTTTTGCAACTTTATCAGTCTCCCTCCTTAGGTGAACAAAAAAAAAAGTCAAGAGGTTTGACCTAACCACTATGTGCATCATTCTGGTCTCATTTAGATTTATTTGTTCTAGAGAAGTAGCATTGTTATAAGCTGCAAGATGTCAGTTGACTGGGTTTTATGGAGGGCCAAATTTAAATTATTAATGGAAGAAAAAAAAGTATAAATAAGTAACTGAAATAGAAAATACAATAAATATTAATCAAAAAGTAAGATTTTTTTTGTATAGTTCTGTTCCACAGTGATTATGTCATAAATTTTTTTTTTTAAATCTCATTACCATTTATCATCAAGGTTAGCAATTGTTTTTTTTTTGTTTTTTAAGTAGACCTGCCATGTTTCATAAGTGGGCAGGACTAACAGTGCTCTAGTTAAATGCGACTGGTTAATTTGCTCAAGAGGTTTCTCCTCAGACCAATCAGATGTCAGAGAATCTCAGGCCATGATGACATGTTTATTAATGATTAAACTTACTGGAATTGTGAAAGGACTGCTAAAATATATCAGTTATATTTGAACTTTTACTGATTTTAGATTTCAATCAATAATTTAAGTAATAAATAAAAAAAAAAATAGATAGAAAATATAGATAAATGAAACTGGATTTTGGCACGTTTGGCCCTTCATACACTTTGCTTGAATCTTACCAAAATTAACCGTTTACCAGTCTGCACTTAGCTGCATTTCTCAGATGCCAACCTCTGCAGAAGGACAGACATAAAATTCAGGATTCCATCAAAAAAGAGTCCCGTGCATAATCTGCACATGCAAGTTCTCTGGGCAAAACGACAGACAAAGAGGTGGAGAAGGAGGTTGGGTGTGGGGGTAGGTTGAAGGGGGCTGCAGTGAGCTTTGGCTAGCGATGCAGTGCAGCCAATTTTAGAGCGGGGTTTGGTTTGCTTCCTGTTTTTTTTTTTTTTTTACGAGATGCAGGAGTGCGTTTACCCAAGCATGGATTAAGCCCCAGCTCACAAGCGCCAGTAGAAGCATTTAATGGGGAGCTGGCAAAGTGAAGGAAAAAACATGGAGGACCTTGGAAGGGGTGCTTCAAAGGGAATTTGTAAGCAGTTCCTACAACTCTGGCAGATGCTTAAAATAAAAACTGGCCTGTGTATGAGGACGACCCTCTACCTCTGTTACTAGCAGGTAAGAACAACCTCCTTAGAGGTTGTAGCAAAAAAGTCCTATAGGAACCCTGAGATTGATCAGAATCTGCAGGTCCGAGTGGCCTGTGGGCCTTTCTTATAGGACGTTTCTGTTTGACCCAGGTTACTCTGAGGGAAATAAACTTCCCTTCTTTAGTTTTAGATGTGTTAACATCACATGTTGCCTTCATATCCCTGCCATAGCCACGTTATGCCCAACCAACACTCAACAGCTGTAGCAAAGCAACTCCTCAAGCACTGAAGTCTTTCGGTGTCTTAGGACAAAGTCAAAAAAGGCGGGCCGCCACAAATGCAACGTCCTTTTGGCACGCCTGTGTTTCTATGGTAACAAAGGGGGATGGGTGGGAGGTGTTTTGGGGAAGTTGAGTCCTAGCCAGAGAGATGGAACCAAGATCCAAGGTGGAGACGGTGGCGGCGGGTTATATAAAAAAGCGCTGTGTGCGTAATCGGCGGAGAGGTGAGGAGATGCGCAAAGAGGGACAGTGGGGTGGGGGGGTGAGGGTAGGAAAGGAGGGGAGGAGGTAAGGAAGAGTGAAGAGGGTTGAGGGCGGCGAATACGGCGGTGGACAGGAGCTGATTAGCTGGCAAGGGGATGGGTTCGGGATGCGTCCACTTACGCCAAGCCTCCCTGACCAATGAAATGGCGCCCAAAGTCTCCAGTTTTATATTTTGGCACACACAAGCACACACAGACACCTTTCCCTCACCAGCTCACACACCACCCAAACAAATGGTACAGGCTCAGATGCTGATGCAGGACGGGATCGGTCCTACTGAGGGGTCCTTAACCCCGCCCCACCCTAGCCGGCCCATCACTCCCAGTGAGGAGAATACCCAAGCTACAGGTACAAACACTGCCGATGCAGTAAGACACATTACGGACTCGGAGGAGAGTGGGGGAGGTGGTGATGGTGGAGGGAAGGAAGGCGGGGAAGGGGAGGTGTTGCATCAAGCCACAGTCAGAGGAAAGTGAGGAGAGGGGGAGGGGCATTTAGGGAGAGGAGAGGTCAGTGCTGTAATTTCTTTTTGTTGTATTCAAGTCGATTTACCTTGCTGGTGAAGAGAAAGAGAGACAACAAGTTTCCGCTGCGGTGGCGTGTCGCGCTAAAAGTCGTCCCCATGGCTCACGCGAGGCCGTGTTCCAGGTAGCATGGTGACCTAATTCAGTTGAGATAGTTAGTTCAGAGCTGGACTGTGGAGTTGGGCTTTTTTTTTTCTTTCTGTGTTTTACCTTGGGGCAGAATTACAGATTATCACACATGCAGGTCTGAGAGTTTACTGAACACAGAGACACACGAAAAGGGGAGAATTCGGTGCAGCAGGGAGAAAGAGACCAGACTTGGACCAGACCAGACGCACACCCATCAAACCCCAAGAGAGGGACTGCTCCACAGATCAAAATGCACCCAGGCCATTCTATCTGTGAGCCTCTCCCCAGCCATTACTGCAGTTTTACTGAGTCTATAGATGCTTTGAAGTCAAATTTATTTATTTTTTGGGGTTTTTTTTAAGCAATGATTTTTCTATACATTCCTGTTTGAGAGGCTGGAGAGAGGAAGGAGCTCCTATCCACACTTACCCTGACCAAAGTGAGCAAAGCTGGGCCAGCATCTACACCTGCCTCCCCCTGGATCCCCAGTCAAATGGGTCCGGTGGTCATTTTACACAAGAGAGACAGATAGTGAAGAGGAACATAAACAAAAAGAAGGCGAAATGTCCAAACCCTTTGCTTTCTTTCACCACAGTAGTCAGCCAAACATTCTTTATTCATGTCATTATAATAAAGTATACATTTTCTCAGTAAAAGGCATGCTGATGTTTTTTTTTCTCCACCGTTCTATAAAAAAAGACTAAATCAAAATACTTTTTTTTTCTCTAAAAAAACAAAACACATGGCAAACAAATCATTTTTTGTAAACCACATAATTCTACAAAGGATGCAACTGGTATGTTTTTATATATATGTATATATATGTGTTTATGTGTGTATATATACGACACTGAAAGATTACACTTTGAGATGCAAAAGTCACTTATAGCTACTAAAGAAAAACCCACAGGAGGAGAGGGGAGGCGGGAAACGATGAGGCAGTCGGGTGATTTCAGAAGGTCTGTTCTGTTTGTGCGTCGGTCTACTGTTAAACAGCAGGTACAACAAATAAAATAAAACGTACTGAGTGTAAATCAAGATAAAAGTTGCCACTCAGGACTTTGGCATCAATGTAAAAAGTATCAACACGTTTAAATCAACCTTTTCAGGTTGTTCTAACTAACTATAATGCCGTAAACTCCATCTACAGCGCCTTACAAAGCTATTTATACCCCTTATACTTCCTTCACCTTTTAACCACTAATTTTTATGTAATACATTTTCTTTTTTGTGATAGATCAACACAAAGTAGAACATAATTATAAAGTGGAGAAAACTGGAATTTTAAAATTCAAAGCCAACCAATTAAATTGGAAAGCCAGCTTATAACTTAACGCACCTGTAGTAATAATCAAGAGAAATAAATCTTTTCTGATCAGGGGTCACCAACGCAGTGCCCTTAAGGACCAATCAATCATCTTCTAAAAAATAGAACAACTCACCAGTGAGCTGCGTCTAAAATTGATATTTTATTTTGTTGCTTTTCGTTTTCAATCACACTTGCATTTTTGGGGATTTAAAAGTGACAATATCTACAAATCTGCTTATCGTACATCAAGTTTAGGTGAATGCTGACACTTCCAGTTCATAGGTCAGTGTTAGTAGCCCTTCGTTTGACTCCATGAAGTAGCTCTCAGCTTCACAAAGGTTGCTGACCCCGGCTTTAGATGTTTAACATTCATATGTCATGGCAATCGACCTAAACTAATAGGAAGGACTAAGAGAAGCAGCCAATAGGCCCATGGTAGTTCTGGAGGAGCTGCAGAGAGCCACAGCTCAGGTGGGAGAATCTGTCGGTAAAACAACTATTAGTCAAACAAAATAAAAAACTGTTCTTTATGAAAGAGGGTCAAAAAGAAAGCTATTGTTGAAAAGAATTCATAAGAAGTCATGTTTGCAGTTTGCAAGAAGCCATGCAAAGGAACACAGCACATATATGAAAGGTGGTGCGTAACATTTTGCCCTATCTGCAAAATGCTATAAAATAGATACATTCTAACGGTGGGAGCATCATGCTGTGGGCATGCTTTTCCTTATTCAAGGCAGAAAAGCTGTTTGGAGTATGAAAAAAAGATGGGAGGAGCTATAGGTAAAATTATGTCAAACTTTGTGTTGGTTTATCAGATATATTCCAATAAAATACATAGAAGTTTATGGTTATAAAACTGACTAAATTACAAGGGTATGGCGATGCTTTTTTTTTTTCCACGAGGAACTGTAGATTTAACAAGTAAACTACAACCTACTTTAATACATTTTCAGAGTAAGGATATGAAGCAGAAACGGTATCAGATGAAGAAAGGGTTGGATGTTTTTGGGGGCCACTGAGAGACACTGCCCCATCTCTCACTTCATTGGTGCTATCACTGCTGTTTCTGCTTAAAAACCAAAGGCTTATAACGAACCTCTGAGGGCCGCTTTTTGTGGCTTTTATAAACCATTTGCGATAAAAACAGACCTGCAACAGGAGTGGGAGCTTAACCACTTGTAGCCCTCTGGATTCTGAGCCCTTGGGCTCCCGTTTACGTTACTTGAAATGACTCAAAAAGGAAAATAAAAGCACTTAAAAAAATGGGAGATTCCTCCACTTAATGCACTTCACTAAAGGCTTTTAGGCACAAAAATGACCTTGTCACATATAATCCTGGTTTCTAAAAGGATGCACTTCAAAGTTAATTCTTTCAATGGTTACACATCGTTTCTCCCATTTAAAAGTCATTATATTCACATGTAAACGAACGATGGAAACAGACTATTTACACTTGTTGCTGTTTTAAAAGGCCTCTGAACATGAAAGAGGACCGAATACTATACATTAAAAAGAAAATGAAGTTTAGCTACCCAGTCTCCAGACTGCCGCAGCTTTTACAAAGAGCTTCAAATGCTGACGGTGGATGAAATGTGTGGAAAAGTACAGAACAAAATACAATCTACACTGAGATTTACAGTAAGAGGTAGGCAGCTGTAGTTAGGAGGAGGAAGAGGTGAAGCAGTGTCTTCTCAGCGTTTTAGATTCAAGGAGAGAATGGGATTCAGAGGAGGGGGGCAAGGATAGATACCAATAAACATTACAGTACGTATATCTGTGCTTTACGTTTTTTTTTCTTTCTTTTTTTTAACTCTACAAAGTGCAGTCTTAGCTGCACTTTTGTGCACTGATGAGTCAGGAGTCAGCACATCTCACACAATCACACGCACAGCATCCACGTCGCAACCAGGACAAAAAAAAAAAAAAACTCCCCCACAATACATTAACCTTGGTTCTGTTGGACACGGTACAATGCAGCCGGTACACCATCTGTGTGAACGACCTCCCTTCTGAGAACAAATCAAATCTAAACTCATCAGCATAAGGCGAAAAAAGGCTTCAGATTAGCTGCCCTACCTGATCGTCTAGGCCTACGTAGAATGGCTGATGTGATTTACTGGAGATTTGGCCCTAGAAACCATAACTGGTGTTGCGGAAATAAAGGCAAAGGAAACGACTGACTCGTTCAGTCTAATACTGGCACAAGGTGGGAGACTGGCACGAGAAAACGGCGAAACGGAAAAGCTCAAAGAATGCCCATAAAAATAGATGAAGGCCTGTCTTCAAAGCTGCACCGTGGTTATGCAAACTGGACCAAGGTTAGCGGTTCTAAAGCCAGTTAATAAGCCCGGCGGCCCACGGTTTCAACTCCGCCCACCCCCAGCCAGTTCCCAGGGACACAAACGCACACAGACATACATACACAGGTGGTCAAGTTTGAGTGGAAAAGGTATGTAGAGGGGTGAGGGGATCAGGGCAAAGAGGGGGAAAGAGGGGCAGAGAGTTGAGTGCAACTATCGGAAGGGGGGCTCAGGCGTGTGTAGGGAGAGTTCGGGGCGGTGGAGGATGGCCTCCTTGCGTGTAGGCGGCGGCAACGGCGGCTCATACACCCTGGGCGCAGCCATGGCAGCTGCCACAGCAGCGGCGGTGGGGACCACTGGCCTGAGGGCTTCCAGCGTAGCGACTGGCTGGGCAGACATGGCGGGGACTCCCTGCATGCCGGCGATGGCTGCCACTGTGCTCGACGGGTAGGCGTACTGGAACTGCGGGTACTGCTGCAGCTGCTGGTAGTACTCGGCGTAGTACCTGGCACAGAAGAGCGATTACAGTCAAAAGGGATAGAAGGGAGAGGTTGTAGAGAAGACACTGAAGGTTGATGATAAATCATCGTTAGCGATGTCCCACCTGGCCATCGGGTCCTCTGCTGCCTCTGCCGCCTCCTCCGCTGCACGGCCAGCTGGTGTTGGGAGCAAAGGTCTGCGCGGTTTGGCCCTCTGGTATATAAACGGCTTCATCACAGGGTCCGGCAGAAGAGGTGCCGACCGGCGCAAGGGACTGCGGTCTCTTTCTCCAGACTTGGCTACAGCTGCCGCCGCGGCGGCCGACTGCTGATCAGCCACGACCTGCTGACCCTGGGCGAAGTAATGAGCCTGCCTGGCAGCCTCAAACAGGGCTGCGGTGGGATCTGCTGCTCCCATGGTGCCGATGTGAGCGTAGGCCGGTGCGGGAGCGCCGTAAATGGCCGAAGCTACAGAGTAAGCGGGGTTCACCGAAGCGGCTGCTTGCATCTCTATTCCAGGAGCAGCTGCCAGGTACAAATGATGGTTGCCGACAGTTGGGGTGTAAACTGGAGTTGTGTAAGCAGCGGCCGCTGCCGCGGCAGCAGCAGCTGCAGGCGATGCGGCCACCTGGCCGTAGATATTAGGCCCCACCGAGCCGTACATCTGTGTGGCACCTGATGTCAAAGCTGCCTGGTTCGCCATGCTCCCATATAGCTGATTGGCAACATTAGCACCATACACCTGGCTGGCGAGGGCCCCGTACACGGCTGGATTCACCGGGTTTCCGTCAGTGCGTGTGCCTGTGGTGATGCCGGTGAGAGCTGCATAAGTGGGGTCAAAGGTGGAGGTGTTGTAGACTGAATTGTGCACGCTCTGTTGGACCTGCAGAGGCAGGCCGGCGGCTGCAGCCGCAGCAGCAGCCAAGACCGCGGCCTGACTCTGGTACTGCTCTAAAGACGGCTTCCCCACAGGACATTCTCCAGCATAGTGGCCCTGCTTCCCGCAGTTAACACATGGGATCTTCCCAGTGGGTGTCTGCTTGCTGGGCTGGACCTTTGATAGCTCTACGGACAGCGGCCGGCCTTTAAACGACGTACCGTGCAAAGCCTCGATTGCCTGAAGAGCATCTTCCTTATTCTCCATGTGAACGAAGGCGTAGCCTGCAAAATAAACAACAATAATTAGACGCGGCAATGTGATAAAAACAAGAGAACATGTACTTATTGCTTGTTCTATAAATGAAGAATGTCGCTGACATGACTAATAATTAGGGATGTCTTAATCTGATAATGATATCAGCCCAAAATTAAATATCTGTCTGCATCTAAAATATTTGATATAAACATGTTGAAAGAAGCATAGCATCATTAGTCCACTTCAGGGTCTCTATCCAGCAGGGTTTGTCTCCGTGCCCAGAGCAAACAGAATCAAGGCAACAGCAGCTTGGTGCTAAATTGTTATTTACATTGAATAAAATGAAACTTAATGTCAATGTTTCTTGTGTTTAAGCCTAAAATGTATGTAACCTACTAGTTAATAATACATGGGTCAGTTCTCATTCCTGTTGTTGACTATAATTGTCTACTTCACTGAAAATAATTGGATAAAGCAATGAGATAAGAGATAAAAACTGGTGCTAATATGGTATCGGTTCATTACTGGTAATCTGGGCATCCCAACTGATAATGTCACAAAAAAACTTAATTGCAAAAAAACAGGTACCAGTCAGCGAGTCTAACTTTAAGAGAAGATGGATATTAAATTATTTTAGAGATTAATATATAAAAAAGTTTCTTTTTGTTTGTTTTCTTCATTCATTGCTTTGTTTCTCCTCTCGGCTTCAATACTCTCAGCCGCTGTCCCTTTATGATCCACATCTAAAAGGCCAATTTCACTACAAACCGTCAGACAGTGACTAATAGATCAACAAATCCAATCACCTGTTTAGCCCAAACTACTGAAGATTAAAAAAAAAACTTTTTGGGGATTTGAAAGGTTGAAAAATGACTCCAGCAATATAAATCATGAGACAGAATAGATTGTTTAGGTACTAGGATGAAGTCTGTCCCTTTGATAAGTAAAGAAAATCACAGTAAGAAGTCATGCTATGTTGTGTCAAAATTAAGATTTGATCACCTAAAAAAAAGTCTGGCAAACTCCAGTCTTAAAAAGAAGGTCTCCAAACCATCTTAAATATTCCCCTGGTTAGATTTACTGTGTCTAAATGCTTTATCAACAGGTATTTGAATAACTACACCTTCAACATATACAAAATAGTTATAACACAGTAAGGAACATTAGAAAAATAAACCTACTTCAGAAAGGAATGAAAATAGTCCAAAGTTTGACAAAATCTACAAAAAGTTTAATTATCTTTAAGGTATTGTGCTCACCTTTGACCTTATCACACTCAAGAACCTTCCCAAATGTCTGGAACAGCTGCTTTAAGTCTTCAGTGGTGCACATCCCACTCAAATTACCAACAAACACCTTGGTGGAGTGCAACGGCCTCCCCCTGGACTCCTCCACCACCAGATTTCGTCCCCTGAACTCTCTCCCATTGAGCTCCCGAATGGCTCGATCTGCAGCCCCCTCGCCCTGTAGATGAACAAAGGCGAACTGCCGCAGCACGCTGCAGCTGACGACCTGGCCATAAGGTTCAAAAATGGCTGACAGCTCTTCCTGGGTGGTGTCCAGAGCCAGGTTTCCCACAAAGAGCTTCACTGTGTGGCTCTTGTCCATGGCCCTGCAAAGAAACACGGGGATGATGGGACTTAATGATGTTAGAACAAAAAAACAAGACTGGATTACACTAACTGGTAACAGCTAGGTGCCAATTTTTAGCAGATTTAAATTTAGCCATTTTGAAGGTTTATTATAAATCCTCTGTTTGTTATGTATACAAGTGTACTGAGGTGTGTTTCTAATACTCGACTCTGAATTGATCAAGCTGGAGGTTAAACACTGAATTTTTGGTTTCACAATGGCTGCTGTGAGTCAGTTTAATCAACTCCTAGTAGATCCACTAAGAGTTGAACAGGTGCATAAGAAGTATGAAAAGGCATTATCAGTGGAGCCCCAATTTGCTGAGTCACCATGACGACAGGCAACAGGAAGTGCCTATTGCACAACACTGGAACTAGAGATTTTATTGCAGAAATGAAAAAAAAGAAGTGGAGAATCTGTTTAAAAGAACGAGCAACAGCTCTGCAGCTACAAAAGAGAAGGAGATAGAGCAGGAGAAGATTGCTGCTCGAGATAATGCTTAAGTTTAGATGAAGTCCGTCATGGCAGCCCGTTTTTACATTTATTAAAAACACTCTGCTCTCGGTTGTTCCATTTGTAGGTCACTAAAATCAAATTCCTCCTCATCCATATCAAACGCCTAGACAGAACTGTAATTACAGATTTTCTAAATTACACTTTTCAGCAGAAACTGAATTTTAGAATGCCAAAAACAAAACTGTACTAGGGTTGTTAAAAGTATCGATACTCAAAAAAAGTATTGATACTGAAACGTTGTATCCGGATTAGGGCTGCAACTAACGATTATTTTAAAAATCGATGAATCGGACGATTATTTTTTCGATTAATCGATGAATCGGACAAAAAATATTTTTTATATTAACCTCTTTATTCCAAAATAAACATTTTAGACAGAACAAACAAGCACACAAGTACAGGTTGCTCATTAACTGTACTGGTGCAATATGAAAAATAAATGTTTGTGTTAAAACTACGCAAACTTACATGAGAAATGTAGCTGTACATCCACAAAATATAGGGTACTTTGTTTCATAAAGCGCAAAAAAAGACATTTTTGTTTTTAAAAGCCCCTAAGGGGTTCAAACAATAGGCCCCCCCATTTCAACAAATGAGTTTTTTAGACTAGAAGAGTTCTGCCTTTTAAGACAGGAAAGTATAGCAGTTAAAGTTGCTACTTGAGAATATACTTAACCATAGAGATAAAAATAGCCCTGTGATTCAAATTATAAATTGTATTTGGAATAAAAATGAGAGAACTAGGGGTGCTAAAAAACACATCCTCCAAAGACAGATATTTACATGGAAATGTGGCATATAATTAATTGACATATTACTGTTCTTGCTGGATTTTATTCTGCTTTACTTCCATAAATTGCAGGATCTTCTTTACTTTATCTTCGCCAGAAGATTTAAACTTTAAAAGCCTTGCCCTCATAATTTGCAAGTTAATTTATTTATAAAGTAAATGTAAACGCTGCTTAAGCTAATTCAAATGAAATTAAAAGTAAAATAAGTAGCCAACCTTATCACTGTCTGAAACCTACTAACACGGTAAGGAAAGCATCAGATGAGCTACCTGAGAAACTAACGTTACGTTTCCCCACTTTAAAACCAAACAAACATGGTGGTTCCGTGCCATGTTAATTTCTTTTGAAAAAAGTTGCATGTTATCACTTTTTTCGCTTTACAAAGCGCAGGCTATTTTAATTATTGTGATCAATTTGCGCCGTCAATCCCAGTGCATGCGCGCTTCATTTGCAGTCTGGACGCTGAGGCTCTGACTGCAGCTGAGAGGGACTCCTGCGGGAGCGGGGGGAGGCGCCCCACGGCAGAGTAGGAACGATACATGCTTTCACGTAAGAGTCTCCAAAAGCCGCCAGTGAAACCGAAAAAAGTCGCCAGATTTGTCGCTAGTCGCTTTTCTGAAAAATAGTCGCTGGAGGGGTCTGAAAAGTCGCTGAGTTGGCAACACTGCTCCTGCGGCGCTGACTCGCTCTGCCATATTTTTTTTTCTTCCTCTTTCAGTCAAGAGGCAGTGATGACGGCGCGGCGGATGACGCAATAATCGCGCGACACAACTAATCGATGATGAAATTCGTTGCCAACGCTTTTAAAAGTCGATTTTTATCGATTTTATCGATTCGTTGTTGCAGCCCTAATCCGGATACAATACTCGTTTTCAAAAGTATCGATACAGCCATCTAAAGTGCAGAATAGTGGAAAATGCACTTTCTGAACACTGTGTGATTGAATAATTCTGTGCATTTTTCAGTTTCAGACTTTTTTTGTAACAGGTGCAGCTGCTGAGAATTACTTTTGTTTAACTGGTTTGGCTAGTGTCATTGTTATGTCTGCAAAACATAGCCAAGGAATTAACACTTAATTTTAATTTTCTAAGTTTTTTATCAAGCTTGCTTAATACTGTGCACAGCATACAACCTCAAAATATTGTTCTTTTTGTTTTTTTATTTATTTCTTGTATTTTTTTTTTAGTAATGAAAATATTTCTGTTGAATTTCAGTCTTTGTTTTTTTGTTGTTGTGGTATCGAAAAGGGTATCGAGTATCGAATATTTTACTTAGTATCGGTATCGAGTTGAAAAGTTTAGTATCGTGACAACCCTAAATTGTACTAGTGAGAATAATGTTTCATAAACCTAGACTGAAATGTATTTCAAATATAAATAATACAGTTTTTTTTATTTTTTTAGATGAACTAACGAATTTCTAAACGACCTGCCATAGGTTGTTGCAATCACTGTAATATTGGGAAATTAAGTTGACTAGTTTAATGGTAATGGATCAATGTATTATATATCGGTGCAATCTCACAGGGGGAAGAAGTGCACAGTTGAAGATGGACGTATAAAAACATCGTACAAACAGCTAGGACCTATGCATCATTTCATGGGGTTCCTCTTGATTTCATTTCAGTCCTACATTACACCGTAAATACTGATTGGCTGTTTATGCAGTTGTTTTCTGTTATGCTGTTATCACACATCAGTGTTCTCTCACCGATATCAAGTTCTGTTAAAGGAGTCTGTAATGCTGCTAATGTGAGTTCAGATAAGGTTCTAGATGTATGTGAAGGTTTGTAAGGTGAAACAGTAGGATTCATTAGGATAATCTTCTGAACATGAAAGGTACCTGATCTGAGAACCCTCTCCTTATAAATATTTAATTTTCAGTTAAATAATGTCTGTCACTCTTTAATTGGATCCTCGTCTATAGGACATGCAAAACTGCAATCTCTACAGTCACTAGTTTGTCAGCTCTGAGCTGCCGTAGCACAGAGATGTCTGCCTGCAAAAATGCTCGACCTGTTTCTCTGTAATTATGGCTACGTTCACACTGCAGGCCTTGATGCTCAATTCTGATTTTTTGTGAAATCCAATTTTTTTTGTGTTGCCGTTCATATTTCCAAATATATACGACTTGTATGTGATCTCCTGTGTGAACTGCAGTCATACAATGCAAGTGTCCTGCATGCGCAGTAGTGGACGCAAGGACGACACAGGCCAGCGAGCTATTTTTTTCCAGAAGTAAACATGGATGGAAGTGCCGGCGCACATCTAGCAGTCTTTTCCAACCATAGAAACTCCATCTTTTCAATATGTTTAAACATAAATACTGCTCTCCGCATCATCATCTGCCATGGTTGTTGCTTTTCTTGCTGCTTCTTCATAGCAAGACACAGAATAGTGACCTTTGTCGGGCATTAATGACGTTCATGTTGACTGAATCCGACCTGGCCCGTTCAGACACAGGTCGCATCTGAAAAGATCAGATTCATATTGGATTCAGGACCACATAGCCAAGTGGCCTGGGTCGGATTGGAAAAAAAATCGGATCTGTGTTGTTCAGACAGCCATGACATGATCAGATCCAGGTCGCATATGGGCAAAAAAATCGGATTTGGGTCAATTCAGGCTGCAGTGTGAACGTAGCCTAAAACTTGCAATCTCTAAGGCAACTATAACATAAAGATTTACACTTTCAGTTTGTAGATGATATTAAATAACACACGTAATTTAAATTACATTTCTGTCTGTAAATCAATGAAACCATTACACATTGTAGCTTTCAAACAGGAAACACATTAGAAGTATATTTCCTCAATTCCACTTCGATAAAAGAAACGCCGCTTTCCATTTAACTGAGATGAAATATTGAATAAACTCTTTTTTTTAATCGGCTTAAAAAGAAAAAAAAATGCTAACATCACTTAGATAAATGCAAAATCAGAGAAACAAACCTCTTATCTCCCTTTTAGTAATGCATGCAAATTTCTAAAGAAACCACATATTTGCCTATATGAAAAGCTCCAAAGATAAAAACCCAGATAAAACTAAACAAAGCAGGAGACAATTTTCTTTTTCATCTATTTTCTCTCTCATCTATTTTTAGCAGAGATGTGATTTCCTAGGTTTAATAAGGGAGGCAGGTCCACCTTTAAAGCTCTGAGTCAGACAGGCAAACACAGCAGCTGGAGTTCAGCAGGTTTATAAAGTCTGCTTGGATTCACAGTAATAACCACCTCTACCATTCTAAATAACCATTATACTTAAAGAAAAGCCTTTTATGCACAAATTCCTGACATCAACCATTACATGTTAACTACATGCTTAATAATAGCTACAGTTTCTACCCTTATATATATATTTTTTTTACACTCCTAACAACTTGTTTTTTATGGCTGGCTGTAAATCAAAAGGGCAAAGAGGAACCTGAAACCAGAGGACATTTCTATTTTCTGGTTTAGTCTCTAGTAACCTGCTCCTGACAAAGAAACACCTCCTCCTGCTCCTCTAAATGAACATGTTCTCCTTCTCTGTTTACTGGGAGGCAGCCCAGAATGGCTGCTGCTTTAACACTGGCTTCTTTGTGGTAAAACACGGTTTCTGATGACGCAGCACGAAGCTGAGTAAACAATATTTTCACAGCCGTTGTCCGCCTTTATTCGGGCGAATTAAAAACAGAAACATTAAATAAATAAAAAACGGTCTCCTCGTCGAGGTTTAGCTATGAATGGAAAGCAGCAGGGATGCTGCCGTTGGTCTAAAAGCTAACAAGAAATAAACAATTAACGCGAATATCACGTCAAAGGGCGTTTAGCTCAACTCGGATAACCAGGAACCTCACATATATGGGTTTATATTTAATAAAATAACGTTATTTCTGTTAGGAGAGCGATGAAATGCATTAACAATCACATTTTTATTTCGCACAGGAGCGCGTGCGGTGCAGCACGGAGTGCTTCCTGAACCCAACACGACCACAGAAAGTCTGTTCCTAAACGCCCCGATTAAATAAAACACATCTTATTTCATCCAAATTGGGTTCCGTTACCGGTTTTTGTGTTTAGTTGGAGATAATCCGACGGTTAATGACGCTGTTGAGCTGGTGGGTCTACCATCTTACCTTAGCGGTGCTGTGTTTCAAAATGGTAGCGCCTGCTTCCGTTTGAGCGTCGGGCATACTGCTGGAGAGGCTGAGGAGGGAGGGAGGGCTACTGCACTCTGGAGGATGCTGAATCCTCAGGAAGATAACCCAAGAACACACAGAGAGCTCCTGGAAGATGGCTTAGTTAATTACATCTAGTGCAATGGGAAAAGATGGCGAACAGCCGCTGCTCTGGGCTCCATGGGGGGAGCAACAAGTAGGAAGGACATGATTTATACAGGCAATTAGAGAGGAGAGAAACTTAACACTCATTTTAAGAATCTATGGAGTAGAAACTGTACAAAATATATCACATTATGTATTAAATATTGAACCAAAATAGTCATATATCCCTCATTTACACCCAGTGGCGCTTCTAAACAAAATTTACAAGGGGGCCCAAATTTGATTATTTTTTTTTCATGGCAGAGAGAGAGAAACATAATAGAAAAAAAAGGTTCCAGACTCCTGATCTAACAAAATAAATAAATAAAAACCTGATCTGATCTGAAGCTTAAAACTATCTGCCAATGTGAAATATTATAATCAGTCTAATTATAATATTTCGCAGTGGCAGACTGCCTCATGGAACGTTTAAAAAAAAAACAATTTTGAATATCTATTTGCGGGATGTGCAGTGGTTAGCACTGCTGCCTTGCAACAAGAGAGTTCCAGGTTCGATTCCCAGACCGGGGTCTTTCTACATGAAGTTTGCATGTTCTCCCTGAGCATGCGTGCGTTCTCTCTGGGTACTCTGGCTTCCTCCCACAGTCCAAAAACATGACTGTTTGGTTAATGGGCTTCTCTAAATTCTCCTTAGTTGTGAGTGTGTGTGTGAATGGTTGTTTGTCCTGTTTGTCTCTGTGTTGCCCTGCGACAGACTGGCAACCTGTCCAAGGCCTCTCGCCCTTAGACAGCTGGAGACCCCGTCTGGGATTAAGTGTGTCAGAAAATGGATGGATGGATATCCATTTGCAGCTTACACAAGGCTGCAACTGTAGGCTACTAGGCAACTGAGGTAGCCTAGTAAACTAGCCTCAGCAGCCAAAATAATTTTTGCCTTAGAGTTTGGTCTAGCCTCGATCCATGCCCAAGGCCCTAGAACTGGCGGGCCAATCACAATACAGAGATGTGTTTTGAATTTCTGGATGCAAAGCGGACGGGGTTTTGAGGGCGTGATGACGAAGCTGCGCGGCGACTGTGTTAGAAAATTAAGCAGATAGATTTGCCGTCACAGGTCGTAATGTCAACGTACCTCGGCTATATTCCGCGGAAGAGCAACAGATAGCCTTGGCTTGTCTGTGTGGTGGTGGAGCTTCTTCAAGTCTCTGGGTGTTTTCGAGGGAGTAGGCCCCCCTGAGCTCTCTTTTCTGTAGCTGTTTGTTCTGCGGGGGCACCTGCTTCCACCTCGTTTTCAATCCACCTCCAATAAATTGGTGGATCTCTTTCCAGTCTATCCAACAACATTGTACAAGCTCGTGTGTAATCGAAACGTTCACTCCAACTTTCTGTAATCTTTCTGACGCTGACAACGGTTGATTTGGACTTCGGAAAAGTTGTGTACAGTGGTTTAGTACACCGGCTACTCACATGTCTTTTTTGCACAAACGACAACAATAGTCCAACTCCATGATCACTACAAGTTATCCACTGCTCACATCACAGGCTGTTTGTTTACACTCCCCACCATCTTTCTGTCATGCTTCCTACGTCACAGTCAGTTGCGCTCATTGGTCAGAGCGTTGGCTAATAGGCACAGATATGGTTTGAAAGACAACGGGTTGTTCTCATCAACAATCTTCCGATGTCTCATTCATCAGGGCCAGACTAAATTACACATTTAATCTCACATTTAGTCTGGTTTATCAGGCTAATACTGAGAGGGAAACCACCAAGTAGTGGATGGAAATAGTTGTCAGTGTCACTATGTCACATGATTGCTGAAAAATAAATCTATTGCAAAAATGTTCTAGGATTCTTATTAATTTCATACTACCATGTATTTTATTTAAGATGTACATATACATTTTTAATTTCATTACATGTTTCAGCCACCAGGGGGGCGGTCCCCCCCACCGCCCCCCAAAAACTCTGCCCATGGTCGAAGGGACAAAACGGCCGCAGTTCCTTCTGTCAGCATGTATCGCCGTCGTTACCTTGTTTATTAATACACCGCGGCAAAAACTGATCCAAACGAAGAAGGATTTCTTGAAATAAGCATATTTGTCTTTAATTCAAATGGATAATTATGATCTGCCAAATTATTTTTTCTCTTAAAAAAATACATACATGCATTTGAATGAGTTAAGAGTTTGTCTTTTAATTTAAACATAATCTTATTCTTTTTGCAAAGTGTCCAACATACCTGCTCAAACCAAGAGGAAATACAGTTATATCAAGAAATTACTTGATTATATATATTTTTTTGTAGCGTATGTTTCAGTAAAGGGGCTATAGCCAGTTCTACAGGGACACTGGCCCCTGTTGGATCCTGGTTTTATAGCAACACAAAGTAGTACATAGTGATGATTAATAGGTTTGCTTGTATTCTTTTTACTCCATCTTAATAAAACCCACAGAAACCAAAGGCACCCATACGCCCCCTTGTTATTCCTATAACCCTATGGTTAGTGTACAGCTGTTTTTGTGAAGGCCACAAAGAAAGTTCAGGGGTAAAGTTGGGTTTATGTTCTAAAACAATGTTCCTGACGATTTAACACATCCCACTGTGTTGCTGGTGTATGGATCAAAAGCTTAGGTATGATAATCTGTTGAAAGAACACAAGCTGATCATGTTCTCCACAAAGCTGCTCTTTATAGAGTAGCAGCAAGTGGAAAGCCATTAAAATAAAGATATAAGAGATCTAGTTTGCCAGACAGGAGATGGTAAACCAGTGGAAGAAGGTGCTCTGGTTAGATTAGATTACATTTAAACAACTTCTTCCCCATAAAACAAGCTCTACACTGCAAAAAATGTAAATCCAAATAAGTAATTTTTTCTTAAAATAAGTGCATTTTATCCTGATTTCAGTAGATAAATGAGACACTTTGCCAATGGAACAAGACAATTTACATTTGAAATAAGAAAAAACAATTGCATTGTCTTATTTCAAGTGCATTTTATCTAGTTATCTTATTTTAAGTGTAAAAATACTCATCCCATTGGCAAACTATCTTATTTACCTGCTCAAATTAAGGGTAAATACACTTGATTTAAGATTTTTTTTACTTGATTTCAGATTGTTTTTGCAGTGTATATGATGGAAACCAGAAACATGTCACCCTTAACCTATGATCCCTAATGTAAGAAATGGTGATGGCAGCATTATGCCGTGGGGATGGATTTCTTCATTTGACATAAAACTTGATGCGAGGATGGATTGACCTAAATGAATAAATGAAGGAAGATCCTGGGAGAAAACCTGTTGGAGGGAACTCTTACTTTGCAGAACGGCCTAGTCAAAGTCTAAAACTAAGTTTAGTTAATGTCTGTAAAAACATATTTACAAAAAACTCAATCTTTTAGAGGCATCCATAAAAAATAAAAAAACACTTAGAAAAGAAAAAATTTGGGAGAGGCTTAATTAAAATTTTCAGTAAAAGTTAAAAACAATCCACTGGTCTTGGTTTCCAAGGTTTGAAGACGTTTCGCTTCCCCTCCAGGAAGCTTTCTCAATTCACATTTTAATTAATTAAAACACATCTCAGACTTTCCACGTATTTATTTGTAAAAATAGTGAAAAATCACATATTCGTCCTCATCCACTTCGCAGTGACGCACCAAGGACTGTGTTATTGTGAAGGACTCTGTCTCAGACCCAAATGGAAAAAGACAATGATAGAACATTTTGGAGGGCATTCAATAAGCCCATTTATGCATCAGCAACAGAAGACAAATGCTCAATTTGGAAACAGAAAAATCAATGTCAACTTTATTACAAACACATCACAAACCACCATGTCCTGATATTGATCTTTTAATCATGAAGAAATATATACACAAAGTAAAGCGGGTTGTAGTTTGGTTATCATAATACATTCATTTATCACAGGAAATGCGACATGACAAGAGAAATGGGAATGTGAGAAAAAGTCAGTTCACCTTGGTTTTAAGGCCCTGAAGGTAGCTGGAAGAAAACTTCATACTGAATGCTGAAAAGAACAGCAGGGAACTCAACCCTGAAGGCTTCCCCCTCTCAATTAGCCCCCTATGACCTTCATCTCAAGCTGGAATTGGAGTCTTCCTCCTGTCTTTTTAATCTTTTACTCCAGCCACTTGCACCCCTTTTTGGATTCAAACCAGGTTTAATCTAAATGTGCATTAGCTGCAGGATGTCTGCAAGTGTTTTCTGTCTAAAAACGGATCTCTTGAGGCTATATGAAAATGCTTGCATGGGTTAATATGAAATGTTAAGAGGCAGGACTGTTTGTGCAGGATGAGTCAAATTTATCACAAATGTTTCAAGGCTTTTATAAAGTAATCTCTCCAGCGGTTTGGGAACAAAGTGCTCTGCGTTCCGTTAAATTGCCGACTAAAGTCAACATAATGTCCATCTCTTCATCCAAACACCAATCAGCATGTTTTTGTCAGATTCAGAGGTGTGCTGCAGGTGTCTCTGGGTTTATCTTGCTTCGGCCTTTCCCAGCAATGGGTCGGTCTCTTTCCTCCCACAGCGTGACTCCGTCGCACGCACAAATCTTCTTGGGGTTCTGGAAAAGGCCTGCGGATCTGGCAATGATCCCACAGGCCAGCCTGCAAACATAGAAGTTACTGACTATCATAATAGAACAACATAGCAATGAAAGAAAAAAAAAATCATATGTCAAATAAATGTTTACATTATTTATCTAAAATTAAGGGTTCATTTTAATCAGAAGAGCTTCCACTAAAAACCCCAAATAATCCACGGAAGTATTATTTTCAATATCCTTAGTGTTTTTCAACAGCATTTTTGCTCTATCAACCCATTATGAGCGGAGCAGATTCCAAATATGACGTCCAACAGTAGAGATGCACAGATTCAGTTTTCTTCCGATCCAATCTGATACCTGGGCTGAGTGTATCGGCCGATAACAGATGCTGATCCATTTCTACTGTTAAATGAATGGACCGTATATCGGACCATGTGAGTGAAGGCTTTAATCTTGACATAAACATTCTTAAAAAAAAGAATAACAAATGAACACAGATCAAAAGGTACTTTATATTATTTAGTCATAAATAAGCAGCAAAAACAAATAAATGACAGTTAAAATCAAAGTGGATTGGATTGGATTTCTGATATCAAATCCCTGATATCCGATGCAAAAAATGTATTAATATCAGAGCTAATATCTGGTCCAGGTATCAGATCGGCACATCTGTAGTTAAAAGGCCACTTTTAGAGGAAGTAGCAATCAATCTGAAAGCAACAGAAACGGCCAGATTACAAACTGACTAAAGAGGAAAACATTATGGTTTGAAGACAGGCCTCTTGGTGACATCAAAACTACAATTTTGAAAAAGGTTAGAAGAGGGGGTTAACAATCTTTTAACTTAATGATGTTCTCTGTTTTTCTTATTACAGTAGCTCCATCATGCCTTGTTCTGTGGCCCCGTTCTAGACAAAGCCATAACCGTAACCGTCTGTATGTTCTCTCTTTCACCTTCTCCACTTTAAAATAGATTAGCAGCGTTTCTCAACCAGATGATGCCACTAAAGCAGGGAACACTGGGACGGAACTCAATGCTAAAGTAAATGCTTCTTATTTCAACTGCTGCGTATATTAGCTGTGACATATGAATCAATATGCTATGACCGAAAAAATTTGATTGACAGATGACAGTTGATATATGATTGGACGAATTTAGCTGACGTATAACTAACTGGCCTGCATTAGGTAACGAAAAACCCCCCCACAGATTTTAAGACCGAATTTTTTTTTTAAATAGAAATTTTCTAACTTTTGGGACAATATCGTCTGATTAAGAGTACATGTAGATATATGTTTAAGCCAGAATGATTTGAAAGTTAAATGACTTCCCTACGACTTTAAAGAATGGAAAAAATAACTTCAATTAGATCATTCAGCCAAATCTGAGAACACCCCATAGCAACCACCTCAGTGACTGAAAGCTTTGGCCACAGGAGCTACAGAAATTGTCTCTTGGCTTGATCGACACATTTCTTCTGTTATCTACAATAATAGGAAGACGCGTGGCAAGGAATTGCTCTCAAGGGGTAGTAAAATCTCTGAGTGGCCTAAAAACGTTCCTCATCCGACGTGGCGTCAGGGTCGAGCGTATGGGGCAGCAGTTGCAGGACCTTTTCATCAACTTGGTTAGGTTCATTATCTGTTAAAATGTATTTTCGTTTGTCTGTTTTAATATGGTGTGCAAGAGGTAAAACAATCATTAGGTTTCCCAATGCTTTACAAATTTGTATAATAAATAAATGTAAACAAATTTTAACATTCCTGTCAACCAAGATTTGCATAGCCTGCAACACGGCGTTGTGCCAGGCAGGTGGCGGTTGGAAACAAAGCGATGTGTGTGTCTCGGACCATTGATCCCAAAGGGGAAAAAAAGGAAGATAGCTGATGAGAACGGAGGATTCAAAGAAGAATGGACCGAATCATTTGCTTTTATTATCAATGCGGAAGGATTGCCTGCATGTTTGCTTTATAATGAGAAGTTGTCAAGTAATAAAAAGAGTCATTAGGAAAGGCATTTAATAATAAATAAATAATACTACTTATGCTTCAGCAATAGTACCAAGGTGTTACTTTATTGTATCTCTTATACTATATCTATTGGTTGTGCTGTACTTTTTACATCTCTTTGCAGGTGATGAAGCACATTGAAGATGTTTTATCATCATCTTCCTTTTATCTCCTCTTTCTTTCATCTTTTCTCATTTTTTTCCCCTTTTCCTGCTCTACTTACATTGCAGTGTCCATAAAATCTGTAATACTCCCTTCATGAATTATAATAAAGCAATTTATATGCATAAATCAAGTGGAACACTATGGCGATAGCCCTACTGCTCCACTTGTGAAAGTAAAATCTGTTGGGCTCTTATTGGCATCAAGACAATTATTCTTGTTGCCACATTGCCAGAGAGGACAAAAAATAAAAGGGAAAGGCATTTCCAGGGATGGCATGTTAAATGTGCACCAAGATGGGAGTAAAAAACAAAATAAGTGGTTGCAGAACTTTTGGATAAATTAAAGGAGCGCAAAGATAGATTTAAGAAGTAGATGCAACTCCAAACTCCACTACTTCTGCTAGGTTTGTTGCACGCATGGAAACCCTCCCACAGATCAAACAAGTAGCGCACTGACGCAGGCATGGGAGCTTTCTTTTTTTTCTGCAAATCCTCAAAATAAAAGCAATAAAAAAATTAATTTCTTTATTGTTTTTCTATAATTTTATCAATGCAACAAAACTCAATACATTGTTATTGTAATGGAATTTAAACCTAAAGCACCAAATATCCAACCCAGTCTCATGGGAAAATGTACCCCCACTACGTTGGTCCACACTGCAAAACGTAGTGGAGGTACATTAATGGCCATTTTTTTGTGGTACTGTTACATTTCTTCTGCCTATACGCTTTCTATTGTTTTACGTCCTAGTCACGCGACTTTCAAGATTCCAGCTGGGAGAAGAAAAAAATATATATATGGCCGACATTCGCTCATTTTTTTGTGGAAAGGTTAATGGCTTGAGTTTGTTTTTGCATTAAAATGAGTTTTGATTGCATTTCTAGTGAGAAATGTATAGTTTGTTGCCAGAATATTTACTCAGGGAATGTACATATTCACTTGCTTGTTCGTTTCTTGCAAAGATTTTTCAAGATAATGTGAAACTGAAACGTTTTGGTATAAACATGGCTGAGATTTCTCTAACTTTTAGTGGGAAAATCAATAATTTCAATCAGTTTCTGCATTTAAATGGGTTTTGATTACATTTATAGCGAGAAGTGTAGGGTTTATTTACATAATATTTACTTAGTGAACATACATAATCACCCGCTTGCTAGTTTTTGCTACGGTTTTTCAGATCTCGTCAGGATTATGTGAAATTGCAACGTTTTGGCTGCTACCCATCGCCTAGCATTTAGCTGCCGCCCCGATTCAACATTGAATCCTTTGTGATTTAACTCCATCTGACGGATCAAACCCTCGCCACTGCGTGTGTTGCGTCTGAGGTTGATTTTCAGATCAATGCATTACGTCGTGGCATACGGGAGAAACTAATGTTAAAAAAAGGATCATGGGTTAAGATCGGATGTGTTTTATTTGGAAATCTACCGGATCCTTTGTGCATTTAACTTCCTGTTTGGTGCGATCTCATTGATGGGTTTTGACCAGATTTTGACCAAAGAGGAACTCAAAAAAAACAAAACAATTTAAATACACAACCAGCATATCTGGAATCAATGACAGAGAGCGACTGGGACCAAAAGTTTATTAATTTCTCCCCATTGATTTCCATTCAAAATGTTTTCGATCCCACCGGGCTCTAGGGAAGGGGCGGGCATACCGCCACCTACTGTTCATGAGTGTGTAGCAACATTGTTTTACATCTATTAAATTCTATTTTTTAATTTTGTATTCTGAAGATAAATAAATAATGCTTTCCTTAATCTATAAATATCTTTTATATTTCCTTTATTTCCCAATAATCCTTTAAGACTCCATTCTTGGCCTGTCCTTTCAACTCTTTCTCATCAATACGTGTTCTACATTTTCTATCTCTCCACATCCTTCACATTTATCATTATTTTTCCTCCCTATTAAGTATAAATTGTCATTTAAATAAGTATGACCTACTCTTAATCTGATCATTATTATTTCTTCCCTTCGGTTTCTCTCATTAATATTTCTATTTAATACTGACTTTTGTACTTTATATAACCTTCTTCCTTTTTTATCTTCATTCCACCTTTTTTTGCCATTTTTCAATTTCTTTCCTCTTAATAAATGATTTTCCTTCCCCTTTCCCTAAAGGAATTGTAATTGTTATTGCCTCCTCTAAAGCCCTTTTTGCTAATTTGTCTGCCTATTCATTTCCTTTTACCCCTTCATGTGCTGGAACCCAACAAAACCAAATATCAATGCCACCCCTGTATAATCTAAATAAACTGTGCTGAATTTCTAATACTAAATCTTTCCTATTATTTCCTTCTCCCTGAATACTTTCTAAGTATGGGTGTGTGGGTGTGTGTGTAGGAATATATGTACCAGAGTTCAAAATACACATTTCTAAAAGAATTTCAGATCAACTATCTGTTTTCACAGCAGAGATGGTGGCAGTTATATTGAGTTTCCAATGGGTTGAGGAGGTCAGAGCAGAGAGGGTATGGTGGTATGCACGGATTCCAACGCAGTTTTAGAAAGTATTTAAATGACAATTTATACTTAATAGGGAGGAAAAATAATGATAAATGTGAAGGATGTGGAGAGATAGAAAATGTAGAACACGTATTGATGAGAAAGAGTTGAAAGGACAGGCCAAGAATGGAGTCTTAAAGGATTATTGGGAAATAAAGGAAATATAAAAGATATTTATAGATTAAGGAAAGCATTATTTATTTATCTTCAGAATACAAAATAAAAAAACAGAATTTAATAGATGTAAAACAATGTTGCTACACACTCATGAACAGTAGGTGGCGGTATGCACGCCCCTTCCCTAGAGCCCGGTGGGACCGAAAACATTTTGAATGGAAATCAATAGGGAGAAATTAATAAACTTTTGGTCCCAGTCGCTCTCTGTCACTGATTCCAGATATGCTGGTTGTGTATTTAAATTTTTTTTTTTTTTTTTAGTTCCTCTTTGGTCAAAATCTGGTCAAAACCCATCAATGAGATCGCAACAAACAGGAAGTTAAATGCACAAAGGATCCGGTAGATTTCCAAATAAAACACATCCGATCTTAACCCATGATCATTTTTTCAACATTATTTTCTCCCGTATGCCACGACGTAATGCATTGGTCTGAAAATCAACCTCAGACGCAACGCACGCAGTGGCAAGGGTTTGATCAGATGGAGTTAAATCACAAAGGATTCAATGTTGAATCGGGGTGGCAGCTAAATGCTAGGCGATGGGTAGCAGCCAAAACGTTGCAATTTCACATAATCCTGACGAGATCCGAAAAACCGTAGCAAAAACTAGCAAGCGGGTGGTTATGTATGTTCACTAAGTAAATATTATGTAAAGAAACCCTACACTTCTCGATATAAATGTAATAAAAACCCATTTAAATGCAGAAACTAATTGAAATTATTGATTTTCCCACTAAAAGTTAGAAAAATCTCGGCCATGTTTATACCAAAATGTTACAGTTTCACATTATCTTGAAAAATCTTTGCAAAAAACGAACAAGCAAGTGAATATGTACATTCCCTGAGTAAATATTCTGGCAACAAACTATACATTTCTCACTAGAAATGTAATCAAAAGTCATTTTAATGCAAAAACAAACTCAAGTCATTAATCTTTCCACAAAAAAAATGAGCGAATGTCGGCCATATATTTATTTTTTTTCTTCTCCCAGCTGGAATCTTGAAAGTCACGTGACTAGGACGTAAAACAATAGAAAGTGTATAGGCAGAAGAAACGTAACAGTACCACAAAAAAAATGGCCATTAATGTACCTCCACTACGTTTTGCAGTGTGGACCAACGTAGTGGGGGTACATTTTCCCATGAGACTGGGTTGAAATATCGTACAGCAGAGAACATGATGTGACATTTGCTTCAGGACAAAAATTTAATCATGAATGCTTATTATATATTTAAGCGTACATAGTCATTTTTCATAGTCAGCCACATATTTAGAGCCCGTGTCTCCATACAAGGCTATACCCTATGGTTTTTTTTTTTTTTTTTTTTTTTTTTTTTCCAATATAGCGCTGCACTACACTAACAAGAACCCTGGAAAGGAGTAAATAACTTTTATTTGTCTCGAATAAAAAGTACTCCTTGATTCTTGTTTCTAAGTTATTTTGTGTGTGTCTGTCCTGTCTACTGAGAGCCCCATTTGAGCAACAGTTCGTCTTTTGGTAGCTGGTTCTGTTGGAGGCTTCTTCCTTTTTCATCAACACTACATACATGCTTGGCATGAGGAATCGCTGCAAATGTCTAATTTAGCTACACGTTCATCCAGGAAACATTAAGACATTTGAATAATAAACCAGACTTGACGGCATTGTTTGACATTTAGGATCAAATGGGAAAAAAAGCAATTTGACTCTGAATCTCGACTGATGTGACATTATTTTTTTAAGTACCTTGAGACGACATCTGAATTTATACAAAATACATTGAAAATTTTCGGCCGTTAGTATGGACATTGCCATGATAGAGAAGAATGAGTAGTGAGAAAATGTGGTTTAATCTATGATGCAGTTGCAATTTTTAACAATATTCATAACTATAATCATGTTTTTCTATTCTGTAAAGTGATTCCCTTGTGAACTGACCAGTTAAAACTGGAGCTGACTGTTCATTTTGCTGTAGATAATAGTTACTTCACTAAAAACTAGAAGTACAGTCTTTTAAGAAAATGCCTGTGTTTCCCTTTAATAAAATCTGTATCATGTAGCCCAATCATTTATTTCTAAACTAATTTAGTCCAGATCTTTCAGCTGAAACATCTACTCGAACAACTCAGATAACGGCATTCCCACCCGCCATGTTTCCAGACTCTGATTAGTGCGAAAGTGAGCAATAAAGCGTGTAGTGCTTATATCTTCAGGTAAATTATAGATTTTCTCATAATGAGGATTTAACAAGCAAATTAGGATCATTCTGCTTTTCTGTTCGCCTCTTTAAACATATGATGGATCTATTCTTGATCTTTGTGGAACCAACCTTTCACCAGAGTTTCCAGTTAGCTTGGAGAGAGGTTGGCCGCCTCTACCCAGGTCGTCTTCCTGCGAGTCCACGACCAGAGATCGACCAATCACGTCCCACACCTGCAGGGTGACGGTAGATTCATTAGCTTCATGTGCTGCTGCTAAATCTACCCGTGTTTGTTCCTTTTACCTTAAGCTGATTGTCCTCTAACCTAAAGGAGGCTCGGCCGTCTGGTCCAGCTATAATATTCCCCAGATCACCTACATGCTGGAAAGAAAACACGCTGTATGAAAAACAAACATTTAACCATTTTAAGATGGTAATTATCAATGGGAATAGGATGAGTGAAAGGTATTTGCACATTTACAGATTCTTTCAGTTTACATTTTTTTGTCAAATTAAAAATACCCGAGTTTAACCAGTGTAAATACAAAAATGTGTTTTTAAAGATCATTGAATATATATCAGAAAAAAAAATCTATCCAAATCAGTATTGAAGTCAAAAACGGATGCTGGATATTCTCCATCATATATGGTACCGTGTTGGTTTCAGGCTTTTAAAGCAGAGTTCATAACCCTGCTAATTACCAAAACTGACATGCTACCAACTCCATGTTAATGACAACCAGTAGGCAGAGCATTTTTTTTTTCAAAGATCTTGGGGGCATTAAAAAGCTTCTTTGTTTTTTTAGGCACAGAAAAGAAAGGGTTTTAAGTAATTAATAATCGCTAGTGATTTTTGACCTTGAAATCACCCAAACATTAAATCATACTTGTTTTCTTATTGCCTAATTGTGACCTCTGACCTCTGAGGCCTGCTATGCAGCTTTTAAGTTTATTTCTATCCACCTTGATGCATTAGTGATGTTTAATAGAAATACTTTAGGTAGACAGACTAATGTCACAGCGCTTTAGTGCTGCATTATCACCACCTAAAAGCCTGGAATGAGTATGTTAATGTCCTAAATACATAAATATAACAAAATCAATAATTGAGTCTCTATGTGTATTGGTTTTGCATGTTTTCTTTCCAATTGCAATTATACTGTAAAAGCGATTATTTGTCTAAGTCTTTCCAGACTGATAATTACTTTTTGAGACGTTTTACCTTCTTCTTGTTGTTAGACGTGTTCTATTTGTTTTGTGCAGTGGTTCTTACAGGCAATATAGTGTAAGGAAAGATTATTCTTAACTCAAAGAAACAAAATAACGAAAACTAGAATTAAAAAGCATTTTAGTCAACTGAAATACAAATTAAAAACTACACCTTGAAAAAAAAACACAAAAAAAACAAACTGAAGCTGAAATAAGTGCTTTACAAATCTAATTAAAACTAACTGAATTGGTCCTTAGTTTTTATTTCCCTCTTTATCATAATACATTAATATGAGGTCTAGTTTTTTGTTTGCTGTACTGCAATAAGCCTGCAGACGCAGGTACGGCACTCAGCAGTGGTCTGTCCTTATCTGGGATTTTATTTTCTATTAATTTTTTTTTTTTATTCTTGCCCCTGTATGCAAGGTTTTTTAAGCATAAAAGACTCAAACCATAACTGAAACTAATAAAAACTAAACTAAAGTAGCTAACGAATACTAAAAACCAATTGAACCTAGAATAGAATAAAAGATCAGATGTGGAAACTAAATAAAATCCAATGAAAACAACAATAAGCTTGTGTTTGTTGGGCAGCTCCTCCTATAGGGTCTGGTTGTTCTAATTAGCTTTTTTTCGTCTTCATAAATGAAACAATCGTTTAAAATCTGCATCTAGTATTTATTCAAAGTGTGTGTTTGATATTAAATTTTGTTGATCGGATACAGCAAACAGCACCATAAATAAAGATCTCTAATACAGCCTGAATACTCCTCACTTTGCTGAACTCATGTTCTAAAACAGAAAGCCAGTTTGCACTGACCTGCATTTTGTTTATGCTGACATTTTATTATTTAATTCCAGGAGGGATCCTTTTGTTCTTATAATGTCTCAAAACATCATTTCATATTGGATATGAAGCACATCACTGAATCCACTTATATAATAGGAATATTACACAATGACTCAGTTTAGAAGGCATGCAAATTATAGAAAAAATAAAAGAAAAGTTGACTATACCCTCTCAGAGTCGCCCGGACCTCCGTGTTGTTTTCCAAATGGGTTGTAGTGCTCTCCACAGCTGCAGAGGACGGACAAACTCCATTTAATGGGATGAAATGAAAAGCTTTGCATGCATTAAACTCCCTGGGAAGGCTTAAGTTCTGATATGTAACAAACAATTTTATTTTTCCCCCACAATACTCAGTACTGAAACAATGAAGAGCAGAGATTTCACAGCCCGCATCAAACTGAAGCTGTAACCGCTGCAGTAAGGAGACAAAAAAGCTGCTTCATGGATGATCCTTCTTTAGCCTTCAGCTCTAACGGAAAGTAGGAAGCTGGTTATAACCTGAAGAATCAAAGTTTAAATTTTGACCAAAGAATTTGCCTCCTTCAAAGAGCTGTGTTTTTTAATTTAATTTTTTTTTTTATTTCTTCATTTAGGCCATAAACCTCCTTCCTCCTTCAGGGTTTGTACGAGTCTCAACCAACCAGTCTTCTACTTGTTCCACACCAGAGCTGTTAACCATCAATCTTAGAAAAGCAACATCAGAAACATCAGCCATGAGCAGAAACTGCTCCCATTGTAACAGAGCCCACCTGAGGCAGTCCTGTGTGAGGTCGCCCAGCGTGTGCACATGCAGACCGTGGGGTCCAGGCTCCAACCCATCGATGGTCCCGTCGATCAGGCAGTGATCCTCAGACAGCTGCAAGAAGTGCACCACGCCCTGAATGGATCCAGCTCCAGACACCATGGCCACGGCTGCACCCAGATCTGTTACACACACACTCTAAAGAGTCATTAAAATGTTGACATTACACGCCGATTAAAGCTTTGCGCAAATTATGCTTTTTCTAAGGAAACCAGCTGCATTTAAAAAACTCTAGATCGTTAAAAAAGTCAAATCTTTAGAGGAAAAATGCACTTTTTTTCCAGAAATTATGAAAAAGGAGAGCCAAAACTATTTGTTAATGTTGCCTCTCTGCTATAAGCTTTAAATTATCATTATAAGTGATCTAAAACCACATTTGTTCGCAGTGAAGATGGAAATTCAGATTCTGGTTAATCTTTTTAGTGAATTATCAATGGAAGCCAAGGCATCTGAGATAAATAGGTAACAACAATTTAAGTTGCAAAAGTTTGGAATAAAACCTCCAACATAATGATTACTTCTGTACGTGGTCCATTTTTTATAAAACATTACTATTACGGTTTACTAGATTGGGCAAAGAAGGTGGATGATGTTTACAAACTTCCTACTGGTAAAATGGTGGAAATAAATGATGGAAGCTGACATCTTTTAATTTGTGTTTAAAACAAAAAGCAACGCTGAGAAAAAAGATCCTCACTATTGAAGATAGATGGATTCAAATAGAGACTAATGTCACTGAGACCTCAGATATCATTTTAAAGAAGCATCCAGAAATATGAAGAGATGAAGAGAGAGAGAACGTCGATCCTGGTACATCACAGGAGACGAGTTTACAAAGAACTACTATAAAGTTCAAAGTCTACTGCATATACAATCTTTCAGGCCCTGTGTCCCCGCTCATGTTATGCTCAGACACTTGAAGCTTGGCTCATGCAATAAAAAAACTGATAAAGTAGAACAATACAAAGTCCACACCTTATCTTTTATAAAGCCGTTTAATCCTAATTCAGCTTTACAGAAATGTTGTTTATGAATAAAAAAAGCCCCACAAGCCAGCCAGAATATCAGCCCTGATGATGATGGGACATTGAATGCCAAAGCATTCCAGATTTCATTCCCATCACTGTCACAAGGCAAAGCCCCTCCATTCATTCATACAGAAGCAAAGGCTCAGACTGGTAATCGGTGATACCGGGCATTTGCCAGGTGGGCCGGTCCTAATTTCAGCGTACGAGGGCCGGCCCTCTTTAAATCATACCGGCCGGTTTGGATATTTTTGCAAAAACATGTTGCGGTGCATGATGGGGATTTGCATCTAAATGCTAACGTTTCCCTTCTTACGTGCATTGTTGCCAGGTTGGGATGTTTCCTAATCTGGCAGTTTAGGATGGCCGTATATGGGTAAAAAAAACAATTTTCTTTAGATTTATTGACTAAGAGATCAATAGGCTTTGGTTCAAATCAGATGGTACAGATTTTGTATAGCCAGGCGGTTCATGAATATTTTTTGTTCTGGATAACGTGCCAGTGACATCTGGCAACCCTGCTGATGTGGCGATTGTTGACGTTACGCACCAGCAGTCACTGTCACATCCGTGTTAATAACCAAATCCAGTAAAAACCGCATTATAGAAGTCTTGGTGATGGTTGTCGTGTGATGCTTGAAGATAGACCGGTTAATCCACAATGTGTATTCGTATTGTTTCACATTGGAGAGGCACGCGTTTCACTGTGCTTTAACTTTTTTTTGTGTCTGTGTCTGTGGGTAGGGTGGGGGGTTAGATAGAGATCAACAGCCTTGGTAGTTTGGAAGAAATTAGCAGCTTAATAGGTTAAATAGTAGTTTGCTTTTGGTCTGTTTGTTGATCTAAAAAAAAACAAAAAAACAAATTTTTTTGATACAATTGATAAAATATTCAATAGGAAATTAGAGCTTTATGATGTATGATCTGTTTCTGGTGTCCCCCAGGGGTCAGTATTGAGACAAACACTGTTTATTCTCAACCTAAATAACATGTGTGAGGTTTTTAAAGGTATACAAGTTTGTTTTGTTTGCAGATACTAAAAATGCACCATTTAAAAAAATAAAGGGAACACTCAAATAACACCTTCTAGATCAGAATGACTGAAATATTCTCATTGAATACTTTGCTCTGTACAAAGTTGAATTTGCTGATTTTGTCGTCAGCACATTTAAATTTATTAAACAGTGGAGGCCTGGGTTTTGAGTCCCAAACAAAATTTAAATGGAAAAAAACCCTAAAGGCCGGTCCAACTTTGATGTGATGTCCTTAAAACAGGTCAAAATAAGGCTCCGAATTGTGTGTGGCCTCCATGTACCTGTATGACCTCCCTACAGTGCCTGGACATGCTCCTGGTGAGGTGATGGATGGCGATGATTCTCAGGGTGGACCTGCTTTCATCTATGAAGGACACAGGGAACCAGTGGCGAATTTGCCAATCCTGTTGTTCTCTGGCAAATGCCTTGCACAGTGTTGGGCTGTGAGCACAAGCCCCATCTGTGGATGTCGGGCCCTCAAAAGTCAGGTTCTAACCCTTTGTGCAGACACATGCACATTCGTGGCCTGCTGGAAGTCATTTTGTAGGGCTCTGGAATTGCTCCTCCTGTTCCCCATTGCTGCAGAGTTGTTGGCCTCCTTCACGACTCCTGGTGTACTGACCTGTTTCCTGATTGGACAGTACTCTGACAAAAAACAGCAGACCTTCTTGCCATAGCTCGCATTGATGTGCCATCTTGACTGAGCTTCACTACCATCACCCAGATAGCATAGGTACTGAGAAGTGGTCTGTGGTCCCCACCTGCAGAACCACTTCTTTATTGAGCTCATCTTGTCAATAATTTCCACCTGTTGTATTTTCCATTTGCACGTAATCATGTTAAATTGATTGTCAATAAGTGTTGCTTCTAAAGTAGACAGTTTGATTTATACATGTAAAGTCTATGGGGAGGGGGTTAAGAAGTCCAGCAGTGTGTCCGAGCATCGTGAGCGACCCATCTGGACGTTTAGGCGTTGGGTGTCTAAGAATCGACGCTTGAGTTAAACAAGCCGACCCAGGAGTTCTTTTGGGGGAGACAGACCCTACATTCAAGCTGGTGTTGTTTCTGCAGAGCTGTCTGCATATGAAAAATAAATAAATATCAAAGGGTTAAACTTCAAAAGTAAAAAAAAAAGGTGGAAGAATGGATTTGTTATGTCGGCTGCAAAAAAAGAGAGCAATGTCAGATCATTGTTGCTGCACTAAAACATGGTGAAAAAGTTTAGAAATATCCAAATTAACAAAAAATGTTAAAACCTGCTGACGAAAAATATTCAACTGTATATTCTGGTACTTGTAGTTTTTACCAAAAACCTTAAAACTGTTTGGGAAATCCCCAACAGACTGGCTGTAGCAGAGAGGTCCTGACAGGGGTTTCCAGTCCTGCCTCTCGGTGGTATGCTGGAGGTCTGGTGCTACGAACAAGAGCTGCATATTTTAGTGGAATCATAATCCTGGGGAACTCACTGCACAGATAATGTTTGGAGGCGGACTTTCTGGCTTAAAAATGTGCCAAAACTATTTCCGACTTATCAAACTAAATAAAGCCAAGCTGCTCTTTAGCTTGAAGCTACTGAACAGAGCAGCTAAACAACCAGAGCGCCGAGCATCCAGAGCAATGAAGCATCAAAGCAACTTGACCACAGTTTGAACCAGTGTCCAAATTTTGGAGTTTAGGCAAAACGCTTTTGGTGCAAATGGAGAGTAAAAGATTAATGTAATGCGAATAAAATTGAGCGCCTTCGCAAATTTAAAAATAGCTTTTTGCTAAATCGCAATTAGATTGCAAATGCAATCAATTACTCAGCCCTACTATGGACTCCTACGTTAAGTGGGAAATGCTAGGATTGTCAGTGCATGAGGGCTAGGGATGTAAATCACATCCATCATGGCGATTCGATTCAGTATCGATACTCAAGAATACACCACGATGCAATTCGATTAATCGGTTAATCTTTTTTTTTTCTTTTTTTTTACACCTTACAGGCTTAACAAAGTTTCAAGTTTGAAATAAATCAATTAAATCTGTAATATCGTTATGCATTTTTTTTTTTTTAGCAACAACAGCAAATAACAGAAGTAGAAAAGTTGCATAAAAAAATACTGCAAAAATCAGTGCAATGGGTGCAATGCAATACCTCAGCTCCAGACGTCCCCGCCCCCTCCACAGACGCTCCGCTGCACCTCTCCCAAATTGTAGTTGACCGCAGACAGTGGCGCAGAAAGGAGGTCGGCTTGTTTTGTTTTTATGACCGAAATTGCAGAAAACAACTGGTCAAGTTTGACCCGCTAGAAGAGCGAGGTGCGCGAGAACACTGGGACCCTTTTCCCACCTGGATCACCGCTCTTTTTGGTCCTAATGTCCCTCCGTCGTCGGACTAAACTCACCCCCACGTCCTCTCCGCCTCGGCCGTATCTAGACCCACAGTGTGTAGCTCAGACCACGCTTCAATATTGAGCATAAATCAAAAATGTCTGTGTCAAGCTTACTGCAACACACTGCTGTAAGAGTATAACCAGGAAGCGCGGTAGGAGGGCAAAACAGGTTTAGCGCCACCGCAGCACGGGAGGGAGAATTATTTCCAGGAGCAAATGGATAAAAATAGACCGGAGGAAAAAAAACATGAATCGATTCTCTTGTGGAAGTGTCGATGCATCGGATCGTCGGCTGTTGGATCGATGCATCGATACAAAACGATTATTATTTACACCCCTAATGAGGGTTATATTTATATTTTTCAGACATAAGCAATAAATCATACATAGAACAATATGTATGTCATTAATTATTCCTCATGTTTGTATGAGTTGTATTTATCGTTTTAACTGGATTTTCTGAAATAAAGTTAAAGTTATTGATTCATACCAATATATTAGAAAAAGATGAACACTGACCAATAGGAATGTTAATGCAGATACATAATGTATCTGTAGTTTGGACTATAGGATTAATTTTTTTTACATGCTCTGTGCAGATTTCACAATCACAGTGATGCAAACATTAGAAAGTCATGGTGAGCCACAGTTAGTAAAAATAAAAATTCACACTTGCCAAAAACAACCCCACATATGCTGGTGCTTGGTTAATCAAATGGAAACTATCTCTATAGAGATTCTTTTCCCTATGTTCTCCTGTCTGATTCTCACCTTGCTCTAATCCTCCGATCCCCTTCAGCACGGCTCGGCGTCCCGTACTCTCGATGAGAGACTGCACCTCTACGCTGGTGAGAGCGGCCTCCACCAGCACCTCCTCTTTACCCACATCAATACTGACCGACTCCACTCCTGCAAACACAGAAAATCAATCCACAAACGGAGAAATTGCAATTATTTATACATAAATTTATTAAAAAAAAACAACTATATTGTTTGTTCTGGATATTTTCACTTGGATTGAATATGGGTTACTATTTCCAGACATTTAAAAAGCATGTCTTACAACTGGTACAAAAGAATGAGTCATTAGTTGCACTATAATGTAGTCATGCATGCCATTAGACTTTCCACAGAGCGACTGTAGCTCCAATGTTACCGTGTTCCTGTCAGGAAGGCTGTGGCTGCCATGTTATCTCCATGATTGGTGATTGTGCTAATAGCTGTTCAGCTCTCTTAAAAATAAATCAGTATTTGGTTGCTGTTGAGGCCCTGCAGTTTCAAGGGTTTGAAAAATTCATTAAATTATGTGATGTTATTAATACTTCTAAGTCTTAAAATCTGAGAAAAAAAGATTTAATATGACTTCAACATGAAATTCAATTACTGCAATGTTTAGTTTTTTTTTTAAATCAGAAATTTCAAGGTTCGACAAATCCTTTGAAAATAAAGCAAATTCGATAAGAGGCAGAATATTCTGTTCTTCTATTTTATTGGTAAATAGGTTTTCCACAGAAAAAAAAATTATAAACTTATAAAACTCGTCAACTGAAATGTATTTCAACAATAAAAAAAAAAAGTGAAACCTGGGAATTAAAGGTTGTTTATCAAACAATGTAGGAACATATATAAAAATGTTTTATTTTTTATGATAAGGGGTCTCAGTTTTAAACAGCTTGCAGAAGAAGTTAAGGGACAGTAGTAAAGTACATTACTTTAACATTTCAGCTTTAAATTGTAGAATTATTTTAGATTTTTTTGGCCAATAAACACGATCCCGGCATTGCTTAAAATGTTTTTAATATTCCTCCTTAACCCCTAAGTTTTTAAACAGAGGTGTCCAGAAACTAAGCATTAATACTTAGTTACTCTTCACAAGTAGCCTTTTTGGGTATAGGAACTTTACTTTAGCATTTATTTTTCTGAGAATGTTCTACTTACTACATTTGAGCAAAAATATATTTATGTTCTGCTCCTTATTTTTTTAAAACTGCCTTGTTACTTCTATATTAATAATGGCATGCTGTGACAGCTGCAACATAACAGGGAAAATTAAGAAGAGAAAAACACTGATAGAAACGTAGATGAAGACAGAACAGTGGGAAAAAACAGATGATGGATCAGAATCCAGAATGCAGACATTCTTCATCCATTCCCTCTTAATTAGCTTTTTAACTTTACACATTATGTTTCAACTTCTATTTCAATTTGAATGGTAACTGTAACTTATAAGTTATAAATAAGTTTGAAAGTATTTGGTTGCTAATTTAGAAATTTTGTTCAGTTCAGCCTTATATTATACTGTGAAATTTTAATTTGGAACAACACCAGACAGAGGAAGCAGTCATAGGTCTTTTTGCCCACACAGCACAGGCGTAACTTTCTGAAGGACTGGTGTGGACATGTCCCCACCAACCTGGGCCTGGTGGGGACATGTCCCCACCAATAATTTCTGCCTTTTTTCCCCCTTTCTGCTAATTTACTTTAGCCAAAGGTAGCAAAGGTTGGGTGCATCTAACTGTGTTCGGAGCATTTTGAGTTCATGTGATGCTTTGAGACATCTGATTTGCGGTCGCTGATTTGGTCACTGATGCACAGAGTCGCCACGTGGTTGGAGGAGAGACACACAGCAGCACTCAGTGAATATTAACCAGCAGCTACTTTGATGTTTTAGTAAAAGTTAGGAGACGGATCGTTAAACAAATTAGAGATCATACCACTGAAAAATCTTTGTTTGACATACAGAGCTGTTTCAGCTAAAAATGGCAACAGATTGTAAGTTTGTACACGTTGGTAATATAATGCAAGAAGCATGAGAAAACATAGTTTGTTCTCCTTTACTAGTTAAACAAGCTAGGCTTCTCAGAGGACCATGAGTCCAAGTTACAGGTTAAAATTAACAGGTTTTCTTATTGAACAGACAGAATCAGACTGCAGGGCTTCTATATATACATTTTGAAATGTTCTTTCTGGCTTCATTATATTAGTAAAGTGGTTCATAAATCTTTACAAACAGAGATCAGAGAGAAGTAGGAAGAGCTGCAGATTTAAAGGTGAGACAGATTGACTGGGATATGCAACATGCAATAAAATACATCCCCAAGTTTACCAGAAAGTTTACAAGAAAAATATGCTATTCGATATTTAAAATGTAGCATATGCATATTTTTCTGGATGGATGGAATTGAAATTGTACTTCTAAGGATGCATGATATAAATCGATTTTGGCATCGGAATCAGCTGTTATTTGATTTTTTTTTTTTTTTTGACACATTAATATTTTTGGGCCCTATATATGTAAAGCATTAAAAGGCATCTCTCTAATGACCTATACATATAAATATCAGTGTATTATAGTCTTCTTGTGTTCTCAACAATAGGAAAGCATTTAATAAATAGATGTTTCAGCTCATTTAAAATAAAATAAAATAAAATAAATAAAATTAAAACACCTAATGAAAGCGTTCGGGTGCAGTAACTTCAGCCCCCACCCTTAGAGCGTCCACCAACTTTCATCACAAAGCTACACCCTTGCCACACAGTGAGTGAAAGAGGTACAAAATAAACACTTTTCTGCTCATATAACTGTTTGTTTTAAAAGTTATGTGTTATGCTTTAGGGCAAAAAAAAAAGAAAAAAAAAGAAATGTACACATAATTCTAATGTAAAACATGTACTTAGTTACTTTAACTTAGGTAAAGGAGCTCAATTTGTACTTTTTTTATACAGTTGGCATACTTTTGCTTAGGTATAGAAGTTTTTTTGCAACCTTTGTTTAGAAATAAAGCTTATTCTAAATCCTTTGTTAAAAAGACCTTGCCTTAAAGTTCTTAATTTGCTATATATATATATATATATATATATATATATATATATATATATATATATATATATATATATATATCTTAATTTGCTGATCTTATTTTTCTTTTCTTTTAGAGTCTTCTGATAGCCTCAAGGTGAATTATATATATTTAAAAAAAACAACACAGTAAAATAATTAAACCAACCAATCAAACAGCAAGTGATGAATAAATATAACAAAACAAAGCTTCCTTACCTGGTATACCCTCCAAAGCTGCTCTAATTTTCTCAGCGCAGCTCTCACATGTCATCTGAACAGCAAACTCCAGCTGTGGAGAAGAAAAGTGATTGTAAACAAACAGCTCAATCTGCAGCTATGGATGGAAACGCACGTTTTTTGCTCAGCAAGTAGAAACGTGTAGCGAACAATAAAAAGCGGAGCTAAAGTTCGCTGCTCAACCTTGGTCAGTCGGTTGGTGTCCATGATGTAAGGGGCCGAGGTCGCCTGGGCGAAAACAACTGAACTGAAGAGAAAAGTTCCCAGTTTTCTGGAAGCGGAAATGAGCCTACCGGCTAAGCTTATGGGTGCCGCCATGTTGTTGATGTCAGGGTGCCCTCAGCGCACGCGGCTGCCCCCGTGCGTCGATTAAGCGTTACTGCGTCAGCCCAATTTTCTACAGCTTAAACCAGATATTAACATACACTGCACTAAAAAAGACAGCAAGATTAAATCAAATTGAACTTTTTTCAGTTTTAATTACTATAACACTGTTTTTACTATTTGTTAAATGCCAGAATAATTATAATTGTTCACAAGTTTCTCAAAATTCACTATTACAAATACACCTATAAATACCTTGGGAAGTGGGAGCATCATGTGGTGCAGCAATGACTGGTGGACCTCACAAAGATAGAACGTTCAATGAGATCAAACATTAAATATTAAAGCAGACATAGCTATATATTGATAAAACACATTCAGAAGGTATTTTGTAAATGCAGGGCCAATTTTCTCCAGAATACTAAAATATGGTTATTCTTGCTTACTATGCACAAGATGCTTAGCAACAGTTTGCATTTTTGACTTTTTTGACTGTTTTCTTATCTATTGATTTAAGGTATTTAGTATGGTCATATCCAATAATTCACAAGCCGTAGCACAAACATGATTAGTTTTCTCTTTTGTGTTGATGTATGTTGCGTGGCTTTTTTTTATTAGTCACCATATCTGTGTGGCGCTGGTGTTTGAAATACATCCTTTATTTTATAGCCTCTAGATATTTGCAGGGTTTCTGAGGAGAGCTGTTGTCCGTGTTTCTCCCAGCTAGTAAGCAAGACAGCTCGTCAGTCCATGACAAGAATAGAAAACAATGCTTTATAGGCTTAGTAGGGAACATTTTCTCAATGAGAGAACATTGTCCACCCAAACATTCTTTATTTGAAAACTCTGCCTCATAAAGAGGCATAGTCTCATCAGTGACTTTGAAGACCTCATTAAGATATTTTTTACTTTCATTATCACTATTGTCCTTCCATAAGAGCAGGAGGATAATAGCGAAGGGCACATCACTCAGAGAGACACCGAGGATCTGTCCTCTGACTGTCTGTCAACAGCTCTATAAAAGCCACACTGAGACTCAATGATAAACTTTATAGCAGCAGAGCTCAATGATTCAGCCCCTGTTTAGTCTATAGAGCTGACAGGTCAGCATACACCATGTCACATGGCCAAGTCAACACATATTACAGCAAAACATCCTTATGCAGGATGGCAGAACTGTAACATACAGCAACACATCTCTTTTATACACAGCTCAATGGATTGGTTCCCGATTAAAGCTGGCTATAAAGCGATCTGTAAATACTATATATTTTAGGCAATGATTTGGTCATGTCATGCAAGTTATGTAGTTCCGATCTGTAAAGGGTTGTGATACATTTCTATTTCTATATAACATGATTTCACTTATTCCCCCAGATTCTCTTTATTTTTCAGCAAACCCTCTAACAATGTTATGAGTACTCTTATCTAAGCTATTGATTAAACACAGTGGATGTCAGGAACATCTCTATATTTGGATATTTCTCAAAGGTTATCTACTGAGCAGTAAATAATTCAACATGCACAAGTAACTGTGCAAATTTAATTTATTTAACTCATATAGAGCCATTTCACAACATATGCTGTTTTAATGCCCATGACAGAGGCAATTCCATCAAATCATTTGGACAGACTTGTTAAAGGTTTTCTATTAGAGGAAAACTAGCCAGTTGCATTGAATCCTTTACTTTGCTGAATTCATGCCTCCTGGATGAGTAGGTGGTGACAGTAGACAGTTGCTTGCATTGTGTTGTTGACTCTACAGCAATCCCTCACACCGAGCACACATGCAGCAACACCGAAGAGGAAAACATCACTTTTGACAGAAAGAAAACTCCAGCAGAACCAGAACCAGGTGCAGTATGGGCTGTTGTCTGCCGAAGCTGACTGTGGGTTCAAGGAGGCAGAAGCAAACATACATAAGCAACATAGAAGCACTAATGCATACTTTATATGTTTGAAAAGGTAATGGTAAACTAGCTCCACGGGGGGCTCTGTCTGAAAAATTAACAGAGGGAAAAAAACCCTCAGAGGAGCTCAAAGCAAGTTTTCATATCAAAAGGGATGAAAGAGAGCACATGCTGTTAGTCAGATAAAAAACTGCACCAATACCTATATTTAAGAGAAAAACAGGACTGGGGTACTGAAAAGTACTGAAAAACCTGCCGATCGTATCATATATTGTGGAAGATGTCGTTGGCAGTAGCCGGCTAATATTTCCCTCCAGGATGATGTCAAAGCCAAACAGGAACAGACCCGATGAAGCTACTATGACAGAGAATATTAAATACTGCAGAATGAGAGTATAGAAATAGAATGATGCAGAATGATGAAAAGTGGTCCCTATGTCCTCCAGTAGTCTAAGCATAAAGCAGCATAACTATAGGGATAGCTCAGGACAACCTGAGTCACTCTAACTGTAAGCTTAATCTAAAAGGATAGTTTTAAGCCCAGCCTTATAAGTAGACTGACTGTCTGCCTCACAGAGCTGAACTATTAGACGGTTCTACATCTGATTCCCAATCTACTTTTAGAAACTGTAATATCATCTAGCAAAGTGCTCTGAATTTCACAAAGTGACAGGAACTGTCTTCTTTCTAGGCTGTTGTGGCTCAATACTGCATGTTTTTGTTTTGGTATTTTAAACATATTTGAGCTGTGTGCCAAGGTTTTATTTTAATTATGGATTTTTATTGACCACAGACATATGGACAAAGGTATGCACCTTAACAACAGGTGAGATCCAGAATGACTCAGTGGCCCTAAATCACAATTAAAAGGAACAGATATAGGTGATATAATGAGGTAGACTAGGAGCTGATTGGTTACTGATCAGGTTTTGGTTTTGGCAAAGCACAATGAAGGTTCTGAGGAACGAGGAACAACGGATGTAGGGGTGTCCGAATATCGAGTGGATGAAAAACTAGTGCACTCAAAATTTCCAACAACACAGCTTAGCAATTAGAGGACGTCGATGGTCACTGGACGAGCAGATATATCCCAGAATGCTTTGCAAGAACTCACAAAGGGGGGTAGACCGCGTCCTTGGAGGACCCGTCCTAGGTTTTCGAACAGAGCCAAAGTCCTTCGGATTGTTTTTAACTATTTTGGAACAGCGGACCTATGATAAAGCGCATGTGTTTCCTCCGACACTAGTTCGGGTGGAAGGCCGGAAAGATTGCATGTGGATGGTCGTTTGGTGCATGGCGCGTGTTTTGAAGCTGCTTATGGAGAAATGTCTTGGGCCGTGAGTAGTGAGGAAACAGGAAGCGATTCTTGTGGGATGGAAGAGGGAAATAGTGACAATGAAGGTTGGAAGATAGCAACATCAAAAAATGAGAAAAAGCGGAAAAAACAGAGATCAGTTCAAGGGGAATCTAGTTCAGAACAATCCAGTGATGATCATTCCATACATTCCACAGCACAACAAAATGAATTCAAAGTCATATTCAAAGTCGTTAATCAGGCAGACTCTTTTACAAATTGGAATCCGGTTCACTTAACAAAAACCATCAATAAACTTGTCGGAGAAGTCAGAGGTGCCAGAATTCTGTACAGTGGAGACCTGCTAATTATCTGCAGAGACAGCGCCCAGCAAGGCAAAGCAATACGGATCAACAAAATTGACGGGATAAGAGTTCAGTGCAGCTTAATGGAGAACAAAAAGTTCAGCAGGGGAGTCATTGGAGGAGTTCCTCTAAAAATTTCTGAAAAAGAGATTCTGGAAAACATAAGAGGTGCAAAAGTAAAAGAAGTAAAACGGTTAAAAACAACAAGAAACGGAGAAAGATCTGACAGTTTATCTGTGCTAATTAAATTCGAAGAAGAGCAATTACCAAGCAAAGTATTCATCGGTTACATAAGCTATAATGTCAAAATCTACAATCCTCCACCATTGAGATGTTTCAAATGCCAAAAATTCGGTCACATTGCAGCAGTTTGTAAAGGGAAACAGAGGTGTGGAAGGTGTGCAGGAGAACATGAGTACGGAAAATGTGGAAAAGAAGCTAAAATAAAATGCTGTAATTGTGGTGGAGAACATACTGCTGCCTATCGCGGCTGTGAAGCAAGCAAAAGGTCTGAGGAAATTAAAAAAATGAAATTTGAGCTCGGAATAACCTACGCTGAAGCTGCAAAAAGGATCCCATCTCAGTCAGAAAAACCCAAACCTACAGTTCAACACACAGCAAATTCCAAACCTCTAGAGAAATCTCTAAAAATTGATGAAGACTCACTTATTGTTAAAAAGACAAATTTTGTTCTTTTCATGGTAGAAGTTATTAATTGTACTGCACAGACAACAAAAAAAACGGAAAAAATCAAAATAATAGTGAAGGCTGCAGAAAAATATCTGGACATTAAAGATTTGAACTGGGAGATGGTTGGAAGTATGATGGGAGGACCGATGGGACCATCAGAAACTGGCAGAGTTAAGATGACCTAGAGTAAATTAAAATTATATGGGCAAATGTGATTTAGTATTATGTTGGTTTAAGTTACACAGGTTTTTTTTTTTTTTTTTTTTTTTTTTTTTTTTTTTTTTTTTTGGGGGGGTGAATCGTTTCCTGTTTTCTTGCTTTACTCCATATCAGTTGGTGGCGGTAATGCACAATTCACAAGTCTGCCAACCGCCATAAAATCCCATAAGAAGAAGAAGAAGAACTCACAAAGTACCATGTCCCCACACGGTGCACAGGCACCGTGTGGGGAGTTTCAGCATAATTGTGCGTCATGTGGTGTACAGGGGTTAACAAGGGTTAATAAGCCTCTCACGACCAACTCACAATCTGGAATCTTATGGTGGAATGAAAATCAATCATGTTTGAAATTCAGACGGCCCGCGTGAGGAGATTGTGAGTGTATCCAGATGTTGAAGCAGAGCTACAAGCATCTACAAGCCGCTTTAGAAATGGCACTGATTGAGTTCAATCAGTGCCATTTCTATATGGTGCTGAATCTGATGTGTGGTTTTTGGATGTACGGTGTGAGCCCTCAGATGGCATGGCTGTGTGTGGCCCGTACAGGGGGAACTTCTAAATCCTGCTGCTTTGTTGCACAGTTTGAGCTGTAGCTCAATACAGCGACTGGAAAATTTGTAGATCGTATTCCAACCCTAAAGAACAATTAGACCTCTGACATAAGATGGAGCCTGGTTTAGACTTTTTACATAAGAGGGAGGATTTTAAATTATATTCTGGATTTATCAGGAAGCCAATGAAGGAAAGCGTAGGAGACATATGATCTCTCTTTGAATTTCTTTTAACAAAACTCTGTTTGTAGAGTTTTAGATCTACGGAGCCCCTCTGATGACATGGTCAAAAAAAATGTTTAATTGTGGCCACGAAGTAGTATTTCGCGGCCACGCAATAAGTTTAACGTGCGCACGAAATACTATTTCGTGGCCACGCAATAAGTTTAACGTGCGCACAAAATACTTATTAACAATATCAATAAATCCGCCCCTGTTTTCAGGTTTATGTTAACTGTAATGACTTATCTTGGACAGGCTGCTATGTAAACGGGCCTTTAGTCCTTCGTTTAGCTATGCTGCGGTTGTTTACACTACGCCTTTTCCACCTAAAATAGCGTCTTAGCAACAAATGTCACGTGACTGGCGGAGACCGACTGGGTAAGCAAATCGAGCGCGCCTTAGACCTTAGAGAAGGCGCGCTCGATTTGCTTACCCAGTTGTCCCGGAATGATATTAATATTATTAATAAGTATTTCGTGCGCACGTTAAACTTATTGCGTGGCCACGAAATAGTATTTCGTGCGCACGATAAACTTATTGCGTGGCCATGAAGTAGTATTTCGTGCGCACGTTATACTTATTGCGTGGCCACGAAATACTACTTCGTGCACACGAAAAACTACTTCGTGGCCACAATTAAAAATTTTTTTTGACCATGTCATCAGAGGGGCTCCGTATAGATCAGATGAAGGCTATTACCTAAAGTTTGTGGACCCTCTGACCGGGTCGGGTCTGGAGCAGGTATCAGGAGAGGCTAGGCCACCCCTAATCAATAATTGGCAAACGCTGTGTTCACTCCTGCCAGATGTTCTGTTGCTGTATATGGTATGTCTGGATGAGGCGGCCTCGTCCTCTGAGGGCCAGATTCATTGGCCAATTATGTCATAGCATGGTCTGTTCTGACTGGAAGACTTCTTTTTGGCTGACGTATTCAGTCTTCTTTTCCCCCGATTTGAAGGACAGGTCCAGTGTATCCTAAGTATGCTAGGGTATCCAATGATTCATTGTGAGTCCAAGCAAGCTGGCTGCTCCGTGATCACAGGAAAAAGGGAAATGGCGCAGAACAGTGGTGAATATATAAAAATATTTAATTTAAATGGTTAGAGAGTCAGATATGTGGTGGGTAATGTTTGGTTAATTGAAAGGTTTTACCTTTCCCTCTGCAAATGGGTTTTGCTAACATTTTAGCCCAAATTCTAATATCTTGTTGCTAGGCAACAGAGCATACAATGAGTGAGGGGCAGTGGACGCTGGAGAAGGTCCTTGGAGGATGCAGCCAGTGAAACAAACACACCTATGGAATCAATTCGCTACCTTTCCCTTAATCAATTCTCCTCTAAACCAGAAGGTGGCAGCAGTGACACCATCGTGTAGAATGTCCCACTTCATTTTAAAGTTGGTATATTAACCAAAAACTGACAAAAAATCTAATAAAATGGCAAATTATTCACAACAATACGCTAACAAAAAAGGTAAAATCAAACTAATGTTCTTTTAAGGACACGTTTTTTATATCTAATGGGGTAGAATTTTGTCTCTGCAGTGATTTAGGAGTCTTCTGTGTTTTTGAAGGTATAGAGGATGATCTTTTATTTCCGGGTGGATCATCTAAATAAGTTGTCCTCCTAATTGTCAGTCATTCTGGTGATGTTTTTACATAAGGCTGTCCTACGTGCTCGCCCCGTTAGCTATCTTTTTTTGCACACGCGCACTTTCAGGCGTATATGTGGGTTTCGCTACGGATTCAGGCAGTCATTGAAGCTCACATTTTTCACTGCGGTTCTTTGAAAATGGCAGAGGATCATTAGAGAAAAAGTGTCTACGAAGTGTATGAGAAGAAAAGAAAGGCCTAAAAGAGGCAGATATGTCCCACAACTGGGATTTGCTGTCACAGCGGCCCGCTGTCACCATAGGCTGTCACTACCTGAGAGCGGCCACTAATAACAAAGATCGCGCAGGCACCGCGCGGTGGAGGAGGAGTTACGTGACCAACGGGGAGCGAAAAGCAGTGATCATCTGTGTGGTCAGTAAACTGAGTTTACTATAAAGTCCACTATATAGTCCACGCTGTATGGGGACAAAGTAAGCTTGTATGAGCTATGAGAACAGCACATTTTAAACAGGGCGTGCATGAGAAGAAATGGGCTTATTCATGCTCTGGCACACACATTTTTTTTTTTAAGTGGAGAGGGCGGGTCTTTTAAAAAATCCTCCACAATACCTTTAAATATAAAGATCAACCAGTGAAACCATTTAATGTATATATTATGAACAATAGATTATTTAAACAGCACCGATGTATAGATATGTTCATAGTTTTATTAGAAATGCCTCATGAAATTATGTGGAAAATATGGATCTTCTTTTCCATTGCTGGTTCATTGCGATCAGTTCAGATTGACCTTGAACTGGTTTTGGAGCCTGTTCATTTTTGGCCACCCCTGACTGCATATTGATCCCTGCCTGGCTACTCCTATACAATTATTTTTTTTTTACAACCACCACTGCTCTGCTTCCTCATAGTAAAGTAGTAAAATAGTAACAAATGCACGGACTAGTTACTGAGCATCATCTCTGGACAAGATATTTCTTACTTTTACAGTTTTACAGAGATATAAAGAAGGAAATTCTGGAAACCTGTTTAATGTTGGATTCAGAAATCATACAATCATGTCTCTTTTAAATTAAATCTTGAGAAATCTATAATTAGTCAGGAAATACTGTTTGTTTAACTAATATTTTGATTGTCTTTTTTAATAATGCTATTTCTACTGTAAGTTTGTTGTATGTATGGATTGTGATGCTTTTCAGCTGAAAATGGACCCCAGAAAGAGAAGTCTCTAGTCTTGTAAATGGGGATCCTTAAATAAATAAACAAATAATGTTGGATTGAAATGACAAGTCCTGATTAAAAAAATAGCACCGTTTTTTGTTTTGTTTTTATATTTTTTTTACAGTTTTATCAGTGGATAATTAAATACCATCCAGATAAAGTTGCTGACTAATCAACACTCTGGACCAGAGATAATAATTCTGTTTCGACTGAATTAAAAAGTGAAACATTTAAGGTAATCTAAATATTCATGTTCTTAAGATATGCCTTTAGTCCATTTAAAAATGTAAAATATTTGAGAAAAGGGCTCTCTGCTTGAGAACCTTTTCAAACAAGCCAAATATTATTCTTTTTTTCTGAGTGAACATGAACATGTAACTTGCTAATGGAGGCCAGCAGAGTCATAGATGAAGCTCTTGAGATTTTTCCCAAATGACATGAAGAAAGTTCTGACCTTGGGGTGAACTCTGTTAGGACTCCAACTCCTTGGAGGATTGGTATGCATCCTGAAAGTTCTTAATTTCAGCAGTGCCTCCTGCAGGATAATAAAACTCAAATTACTAGAAATATCTATTAATGTTTTACTATCCTGATAATATTTTCAGGCTACCATACATAACAATTACATATTAAAGGCTTTAGCCTTAGATTTTGTTTTAACACAAACATTTATGCTTCAGACTATTGTAAATAAATTATTAAAATATTAATTTATTTAACAAAAGAGATTGGTTAAGATAATCATAGAGGCAATTTAATTATAAAATTCTTGCAAGAATGAGAACAAACCTGTGTTTTAGTGTCATGTTCTGCCAAAAACAGAGGTGTTATAACTTTTTTTTTTACACCTCTATCACAGCAGCAAATGTCATAAAGAGCACACTAACAGGCAATAATGACATAAAGCAGTCGTTGGGAGCAGGTGCTACTGTTGTTCTGGGAAAAGGAAAATAAAAGTCTCCTATCAGGACAGGCCCTGACAGGATGGAAATCTTGGGGAGTGACCTGGCTGAGGGTACATAAACTTTACTCTGGACATTTTCTTACAGACATTCATTTTATTATACTCACAGTAACAACACAAAATATCCTGAAGATAGTCAGAGGTCTGAGTTTCTTTTAGGATACTGAGCTGAGTCGTGATATAGAACAGGTTGGCCAATCTGGATGTTTACCTGAGATCAGGGAAGTAAACCTGACATTTCAACTTGCAGGCATCTTTTTAACACGCCTGTGTTAACTGCAGGCAAGCTAGATATTAAAATAGATGTTTATGGGCCAACATGCAGCAACTACTCTTTTTTATAGTCAGTGATTACCTTCTGTCCTAGCATTTTTGTTTACACACACAAGCATGTTTCTCTATCCTCGTGGGGACTTTCAATTGACCTCCATAACCGATTTCTACAGCCTAACCGTGACCCTTGCCCTAACCCTAACCATTACGGGTTCAAACCTAACCCTTAGTCCTAGACCTAACACCCAACCCTAAAACCGCATTTGTACCCATGGGGACCAAACATTGGTTCCCACTAGAGCACCAGTCCCCATGATGTCCTAAAATTGATATTAAAGGACCCCCCAACATACACACACACACACACACACACACACACACACACACACACACACACACACACACACACACACACACACACACACACACACACACACACACACACACACACACACACACACACACACATACACACATGCTCCTGACTAGGAAGATTAAAAAAAACATAAGCAGAAGCAGCAACATTAAAGTCCTACTAAAGAAAATTACTTTAAACCGGAGGTCTTCAACAGGGGGTCCGCAACCCTTAGGGGGTCCATGGTGGTACTGCATGGGGGTCGCAAAAGTTTTGGTTGATTAGACATTTTTTTATATTCCCCCCTGCAATTTTATCCACTAATTGAAATGTTTTTTAATACACATTAGCATGAATTCAACACATAAACAGATAAATGGAGGCAGAAGATGCACACATTCAGTGACACACAGGAGCTCTTTCAATCTGGGCACTGTTTCATTAACAACACCCGTCCCATCAAAGAGGAATCAGAATCAGAAATACTTTAATAATCCCAGGGGAAAATAACTTTCGTTACATTACTCCAAATGTAATAGAGTGACTATAGGACCAGTTTGATAGAACACAATTTCATTCAATATATATAATTAGGGGGTCCCCGCTGCATCTGGCCATCAGTTTGGGGGTCCTTGGCCTGGAAAACGTAGAAGACCCCTGCTCTAAAGACTTTAATAGGGGAAATAATTTTTGGCTCTGCAATAAAACATCAAATACATTCTATATAATATATACATAATATAATATGGAATGCAAATGCTCTGACAGCTGTACAAAACACAATTTCTAAGACTAATATTAATAATCAGTAAGTTAATTTCAAATTAAAGAAGTGCATTTTTTTAATAAAAAGAGTCACACTTATGCTGTATATCTACACAATTCCCTCATTCGTTTTTATATTTCTACTTTCGTTTCTACTTAAATAATCTCAGGAATGGCTAATGGTAATACTAGGATATATAGATTAACTTCATGATTATTTTAATTTAAAATCACAAAGAATAATGGATGTAGAGGGACATAGTAAAGTAGCACAAAGGGGGAAAAACGTCAGCATATTCATCTGTAAAGATCTCTAAAGTTCTTCTGGAGTGCACGAACCAAAATGCTGCTCAAGTCCTGACAATCTTTCATCATTATGGAAAAACAACAACATGGGATTATGTTGAAGCTGGTCATAAACAAAAACTCCTTCATAGCTGAATCATCTGAGCTTCTTTTTCCAGTTGAAGAGCGTGACAAGTTTGCGTCTCTTCCATCAAAAGGCTGGAAAGACATTTTTTCGATCCTTGAAGAACTTGTTTTAATCTTCAAAAGGAATGCCTTTATTTAGTTAGTTAGAGGAATTCACTGAGAAATAGAGCAGCATCTGTACTGTCTCAATGGAGTTTCTGCCTTTATACTCAAGGCTGTGTTCTAGAGCGGGGCTTCCCAAAGTACGGGTCATGAAGCATCAAGTGGATGGTTTGAACAATCATTGTTAAAAACCACAAAAAATGTGAATATCTCATGAAATAGATGAATGTACCATGAAATATTTAGATATAAAATGTATTTATTTAATACAGTGTTTTTATATCAAATCAACCATTAAATTATAAAATGTACAATTAAATATTTTTTTAAAAAAAGTTTTAATTGTCATTAATGGGACAATTTAAACGCCCCATTGATGATATATAGTTTAATCTAATTTTCAAAATAATTTGTTTAAAAAAAGAAAATCAAAACTAATTTAGTTTAATATTAATAAGCAAGTTTATTTATTTTTTTTTTTATGTTGGTTGCCAGTCTGTTGAACTATTATTTTATAAGTCACAGGCTGAAATGTCCAAGAGTGATGCCTGTGAAGACTTCATCTTAAGTCTTTTTTTTTTCTCCAGTAATTGCTCTTTTTTTTTTTTTTTTTTACATTTTAGATTCCAGTTGTCTTAGGTTGGAGAAACAACCCAAGCAATGGAATGAGTAGGGAGGAAGCAGCTAATAAAAAAAAAGAAAAAAAATCTCAATATACTTTATGAAAAGTAAACACAAAACAATGGAAGTTCAACAGAAATCCCCTGAGAATCTGGAAGAGGGAAAACGTGATACGACTTCACTCTAAAGCTACATCCAAAGGACATCTACTGACAAGACCAGGAGGAGAACATTTTAATATAATGAGTCAAAATAATGACTCATTACAAATGAAAAACATTTCCCAGATCATCTAATCAGCTGTTTCTCAGATTTATTGTTTACTCCAGTTATTTTTTTTTTTTTATTACCTAACAAACTTCAATAGCAGACAAAACTAAAATGAGCATGTATGAAAGAAGTTTTTGATTGAAGGTTTCTATTACCAGAGCTAATCTGCCCCCTCCACCCCCCAGTGTTTCATAGTAAATTTACTGTGATTAACCAGACATTTTTGGTTAATTTTCACAAGTCATAGAATCAATAAATCACCTAAATATGACTTAAAATGAAGCTTGGGAAAAGATCCCAAGTTCCAGCTTTAAAAACAAATACAGAAAGGATGATAAACAAAGGGAACCTGGAAATGGTGAAAAAGCCAACATTAAAGAGCAGATTGCATTTTAGAGCCTCATATTTATCAGCAATTAGAAAAATATCTGAGGAATTGGTTTCAAAATGAAAATATAATTACATATAAACTATTTAGGCTTTTTGGGATGTTTTGTGACAAAATGTTACTTCAGTATCTAAAAACCTGCTCTTTAACTTTACAGCAGTAAACAATGGATACTAAAGCTAATTCAGACAACTAATAGACTTTAAATGCGTACAAATACACATTTGATATAGCATAACCCTTTTATTATGAGCCTTTTCTTCCCTTTATTTAAAGTTTGTCCAGTTTTCATATTAATCCCATTCTCAAGTGTGTGCTGGATCTCCTGTTTACTGAGCCGTCTGCCCAAGTAAGAATTGGCATCTGGACTTGGATTTTCCTGTTTGGATTCTTCTGTTTTTGCAGCTCCCACAAATGCAATATGTTTATGATCAATAAACCCAGTATCAAACTTCTACCAAACTCTATCATACACCTTTGCTTGATAACTACCTACTCTACCTACCTAAGTAGTTTCTAGAGACATTGCTAAGAGATGTCTCTTTATTGGTAAATTAATTTTGCTGTGGCTGCGAAAATACTTTAAATCCTTAAAAAAAACAATTATATTATTATGAACCATTAGACAAACCTTAGTTTGCATTTTGTGAAAAATGTATCCCTGCAATTCGCTGTTTAAGACTTTGGGAAAATATAACAACAAATAAACCCACAACAATCTCTATAGCGCTGCAGGCTCCCATCCAGCAGAGAGTTCCAAGGCTAAATCCCCCCTGACCAAAAGCCTGTATGCCCCATTAATATTCAAACATGGTGGTGGTAGTGTCATGGTATGGGCTGCTTTGCCAGGGACCAGAATGTTGTGCATGATTTAATGAAACCAGTGATTCGGGAAAAGGAGAATATCCAACCATCAGTTTTAGACCTTAAGCCAATCACACTAAGGCAAAGCAGCAGCATAATGATTAGAATTAGACCAACAGAGCAACCTCTGAATGAGTCAAAGCATTGGTCTTGTCAAAGTGTTGACTTACATCTGATAAAGAAGACATGCTATAACCTTGATTAGCTCATTAATGTTTAAAAATGTGGCTGAATTAAAGAATTAAATGTAAAAGACTAATTGCTTGTTTGTACAATATTGTCTGGAGGTTGATGCCAAATGAAAATGAATCCCTGGGTTTAGGGGCAAAACATTATTTAAAAAAAGCCTTTCTTTTATTCCAGTTATCTTTATTCAAATCGAATTGAAGGTTGGAAATAATTCAGTGTGAAATGCACATGAAAACTGAAGGTTCCAGGCTTGTCTAAACCAGTTTTCATCTAAACGTTGAAGCAGAGAGGTTTGGGCTCATGAAAACAACTCATTAAGCGTGCCTGACTTCTTCTGAACATTCAGCAGGGAGAGGGAGAAAATCTGGGCAGTAATGATGATTGCTTCCTGGGCTGTCTCTCTGCTCATTCTCATAAAACATGCCGTGATGATGTCGATCTGCAGATTAAAACACTGCCCTCAATCCCATTTGCATCTTTTTGTTGGCCAAATAAATCATTGCAGTCCCGACTGGAGATTAGTCCGGAAAGTGTTGAAAATCTGTGTGGAAAAGCTCAAGATTAATGCGGCTCTCAGTCATAACCTTCATATTTAATACGCTTTTATAACTGTAGGGAGTGGGGGGATTGTCACATAGCGTTTATAATGGTGTAGGAATGTCACTACATCAGAACAACACCAAGAGGCGGATGTTTTACACGGGGGAACGTGGAGCAGCTGCTCAGTCAGAACACAGCCTCCTCTGTATCTGATGGCTCATTGGCTTTGACCTTTGACCTCCCATCCTGAGTAATATGACTACAGGCAACGAGAGGCCTGAGCTTTCTGTGGGACAGGAATGAAACACAGACTCTCACTCTTCTGTTGCTGATATATTCCGTGTTTGGGTAACAACTTGGAACATCCATCCTCCCCTAGATTCAAATCTGAGAGGCACCTAATCCCAACAGGGAGGGATTTTACATACAGCGCACACATATATACAGACAGAGTGCTGGGGAGTGAAATCTAATCACTGCACTTAGTATAGAGAAGGAAACCAAAGAGGGAAGAAAAGAGGACAAGAAAAAGCGAAGATGTGCTGGAAGAATGGGGACAACAAAGATGGAGGATTTAGGAAAGAATCTAAACGAAGAAGGAAAACAAATAGAGGTTGATACTGAGGAGTGTGAGAACTTGTGTGTGTTTTTGGGAAAAGTCGAGAAGTGCTGACAGGCCGTGATGACAGATCTGTCCGGAACAGTGGCTGTTTTATCTCTGCTAATAAACGACTCACTATTCTCTCACCTCATCTGTTCCATCGCTGCACGACTGACCAGGGTCTGCTGTAAATCTCTGTTAAATGCTTAAAAAGGGCACAGCAGCTCCGGTTTCACTGGCTGAGTCTAGAAGCTAAACTCACCAAACCTTATTTATATTAAGAGCAATAAAGACACGGTTTCCTTCACAGAGGAAATCCTGAAATCCAAATCCCATGCCTCAAACCTTCAGATCTAATTGATCATGCATATGCTAAAGCACACCTGCAACAAGAGAGTTGATTGAGTGCTCATGGGAGATGGATTGTTTTCTGTCTGTTCGCTTTAAGAACATCCAATTTAAATTAGCAGCATATTCAATATTTCTGTTGTGTCACCGCTGAGACGGTGTGAAAACCATCAGATACTCCTCACACCGTCTCAGAGGCCACTCAGAGAGGAAGAAGCCATTGCACCAGGAGTGAAAATAGATTCTTCGATTATAGTTTTTTGAGCTGCCGTCTGTTTAAGTGTTTGGCCATAATAACAACTGATACACTTGAAGGAAAAGAAGGGAAGCTTTCCAGCCTGTAAAAAACCAAACTAATTGTAAAGTAAAGGCTATAGGGATGTTTTGCTGCAGGAGGGATTGGTGCGCTTTAAACTCTTAACTACTTGGCTGAAACCTATGGAGTCATTAAGCCCAGAGGATTTTGAGCGTTAAGGGATTAAGAAATTGATAATAAAGCCACATGATTATCACATAAACCATCAGGGAAATTTATTTAGTGGAAATATTATAATTTATCCCCTAACTCTAAGTAATAATCTCTAGATCTATTCTGAAACTGAGGAAGTCTCATTTAGCTCCCAAGTTTGAGACCTTGCTGGAGTTTAAAGGCATTCTACCGGTGAAAATACAGAAATAAGGCACCATTTTAGTTTTCCATCATATGAAATCCAGTATATGAAGGACTGATGACGTCTTGTTGATTTAAATGCCCTTTACGTAATTTTAAATAATCTCTGCAAAAAAAAATACTGTTTTTTTATTGTGTGGTATATTGTGTGGCAAAAGAGGTCATTTTTAGATAGATAAATGACTCATTCATTGCGCATATGCAGGAAACGAAGCATTTTTATAGTTGGCTTCTAACTTGAGTGTGACAATTTTCACTGCCAGTGAGGTTAATCCTGTAGAGCTTCCGGTTTCCAATCAGCCACTGTTTCTCAAAGAGGTGTTTTTTTTTTTTTCCAAGTAGCATGCTTGATACGTCTTGTAAACAGAAAGCATGGCAGCCAACGAAGGGACAGCTGCCATACCTCTGCTGGCACTCACCATATACAGCCTAAATGGATCAAAATGGGGGAAGAGAAGAGAGGCTTAAAACACAAGAATGACCAAAGAAGGAACACAGCTCGTATCAATCTTGGACCAGCCTACTCGAGGTGGAGAACTTGGTGGGACTGCCTTGGACTGAATCTAGACTACAAACTGGCTGTTATCCACCTAGACACATATCTTTTCATTACTTTTTTCATTAAGAAAATTATCACCTGCATGCAGAGTGGGAGAAGGGCTTTTCAATGGGATAACAGTTCTAACAGTTGAAACTAAACTGTTGCTCATGGTTAAAAACTGTGCAGAACTAGATAGATAGATAGATAGATAGATAGATAGATAGATAGATAGATAGATAGATAGATAGATAGATAGATAGATAGATAGATAGATAATATCTATGTCCAAAGTCGGTCTTCGTGGGTCACTGTCCTGCAGGCTTTAGAGGTTTCCCTGCTTCAGCATAGCTGATTTCCTTTGATAGGTGATTAACAGGCTTTTGCTGAACATCAATCATCCGAATCAGCTGTGCTGAAGGAGAGAAACAAAGGCTGTGTCCAAACATCCGCTATGCACCATTTAGGGCACCATATAGTGGTTACACCATTTTAGATGAGGGTCGGAACGTCAGTGGATAAAAAAGTAGTGGACTTGAAATTTCCCACAATGCACCTTGAAAAGCAGTGATAATCTATGGTGTCGAGCAGATAGCTCTCCTCGCAAAGCTTCGTGGCATTTGTTGCGGCGGCGAGAAAAAACAAAGATGGCGCAGGCACCGTGTGGGTAGGCGGAGTTATGTGTCCAACAGGGAACAAAAAGTAGTCGTCATCTGTCAGAGAGGTCAGTTAACTGAGTTCACTATAAAGTCCACTATATAGTCATCAGTCTGTATAGTGATTGAGGGATTTAGGGGTTGGGCAGGACGTTATCATAAAAATTGTATGTTTCGTTTGCCTTTGTTATTGTTGTTACTATTGTGTTATTTTATTTACTGTCAGTTATTTATTTCTGTTGCTATTCTATCGTCTAAAAGGGACTGTGGTGCTGTTGGCTATCTCCAGCAGCATTTCGACAAAAGGTGGCCTACATCCTGTAGGGTTTGCTAGTTTATCCTAGTGCAGTGTTTCCCAACCTTATTTACTTGTGTACCCCTTTGGGCATTTGGTCTTACCATGAGTAACCCTCTCAGCTAAAATTTAAAGGATTGATATATGTACAATAACTGATTATAAAAAAAATATATTTTACCTAATCTGTTAATTCGATCATATAATTCTTAGGCATTTTATTTTTTCCATCTCAAATAAAAAAAAAACATAATTCCCTACTGGGAGTTAGTAGGGAATTGAAATAAGTACAAAATTAAATCATATTATAAACAAGGATTTATAAAACTGGAGCCCCTCTGATTAACTCCCTTATAATCACATTTAAACATGATGAATTGGGGAAATATTATACAACCGAAATATTTATAGTCAGACTGAGTCAACTAGTTTTACTTTGTTTTCATCAAGACACCTGAGCTGCTTTGATGATAACTGATCCCAGGCTGTTCTTTACTTCCAGTCTGTTTCTCTGGACATTACCCGATCCGTACCGGAAGCACGATCCGTACCATCAGCTCGCGTGCGCAAACAGAATAACTTCCGGTGGAAATATTTCCGTTTTCTTACTTTTTTATTCTTTTGTATTTTTTAGAGGCATGGGTTTCTTTTTGTATATCTTTGTATTTTCGTCAATATTGCATTTTCCAAAAATAAAAAAACAGAAATACATAAAAAAGTTCAATCGCCTTGTGAGTTACTTTGACTGCTCTGAGCATGCGCAAATATACGTCACACAGCGTATATATTTAAATTTGTTTAAATATTTGATTTACTCTGTACTTAACTATGCACTCCAGCAGTACTGATCCCACAATGGATTCATTTGCTACCTTTCGTGACCTGCAGTTTTTCATTAATGAGGGAACATTTCCCGAAAATTTGGATTTTTATTCCAGAAAAAATGACGTCAAGCAATACAATGGATTGAATTTAAAAAGCATCCATTTCTTCCAGAAAAGTCTTCAATATTGTCTTTACGATGTAGTTTAGTATTCTTTAATTATTTAAGGATATAAATAAAGTTTTTTCAGTACCGTAATTACATTATTTTTTGGCGACCCGGAAGTTATTCTGTTCGCGCAGGCGCAAATGAGCTGATGGTATGGATCGTGCTACCGGTACGGATTGGGTAGCGACAGCTGTTGCTAAACAGACTGATGTTCCAGGGATGTGAAGCTCTGACTGACTTCCAGACGTTGTTTGTCCCGGTGGTGTATGAAATTCTGTTCCACTTATTTCGGGAAGCGCATTGAAGCCAGAGAGGCGGACATGGCGGATAGGACCATTTTCACGACGCGTCTGAACGATTTCTTGCTAAAATCAGCTATAATCATGTCACGGTTGCAACATCCAGTTTAATCAGGAGCTGTTGTATACAAAATTGTAAAATTAATAAATAGACGAGGTGCTTTAAAGCTATTTTGTGTTATTTTAAACGCCAAGAAAATCGTCTTTTTCCAACTTCTGTCACTTAAACCTGACAGAAATAAAAGTCAGTCACCAAACACAGATTTCCAAAAAGTAGTGAGTATTTATTATTTTTCATTGCTGATATCAGAGGATGGAAACTGGCTGATAGCAGGACACAAATATTCCTGAAAAGATGAGAGTGTAGACTTTCTGATTTATCCCGTTCTAATGTAAAATATGACAGATTACTGGATTAAAGACATTCCCAGTATACTACATGATATCACACATGAACAATTTTTGAGAATCTGGAAACAGATGCTTTTTACTTCCCAAAGATATGGGAGGAGGAGAGACTTGATCTTTCAGCTTCCTGAAATAATCCGTTCCTCCTCCATAACATGGGAAGAAATTAATTTACCTGCACATTTTTAACTGTGTTTATTCCTCTCTTCATCAACAACAAATCCTCTGGATTTAGTGACATTTGATCATTGTTTGCCAAAGTTATGAGGGGGGAATCGTATATTTTAGCCACCTGATAGAATCCGTTCCCCCTTTGATGATCTTTATGACATGTATTTTCTGTTTAAATGTTTATCTAACAATTCATAAATATTAAAAAAAAAAGTTCAAACCAAAACCACTGGACATTGTTTTCCAAGTTTGAAGATGTTTCTTAATTCCAAATGTCTGGAGCAATGCTATTGCAGACATTTGGAATTGAGAATTAAAATACATTAAATAAAGATAATCAAACCAACAACTATTTTGGATTTAAAAATATAAAATAATAAATGTTTTAAACATAATATATGAAAAATAATGACAGTTTCACTGGATTTGTTTATTTTCTTCCCATGTTATGGGGAAACGGATTCTATCAGGCGGCTAAAATATATGATTTCCCTCTGATAACTTTGGCAAATAATGATCAAATTTGACCAAATCCACAGAGTTTGCTGTTGATGAAGAGAGGGATAAACACAGTTAAGACTTGCAGGTGAATTCATTTCTTCCCATGTAATGGAGGGGGAATTGTTATGTGTGATAGCATGTAGTATAGTAGAAATTTCTTTAAACCAGTAATCTGTCATATTTTACATTAGAACGGGATTTAGAAGAAAGTCTACTCTCTCATCTTCACCCTTGGGGCTAAGCCCCTGATCTCCTAGAATCCTAGATCCTCCCCTGTTCAGAGACAAACTGACTGCAGCTTCATAACTAAAATATGTCTAGACACTGTATATGTTCACCTTCCCCTGAGAAAAAGAAGGAGCTTCATTTCACTCTTGGCCGAACAGCATGATTCATTTTACATCATCGAGCTTCTCCTTTGTAGAGTAATTTAAATCTTAACAGAAGTTATTTACTTTTGGCTTTAATTTAAAGCATATTGTAATAAAAGAATAATGTGGAATCAAACCACCAAGCTTAGAATAAACCCCTGAATAATACTATAACATATGCCTGATAGACACTGACCAGGCAACTGCAAAGTATGAAGAGGTTTGGATTACTAGTCTGCAAATGTTTACATGAGCTGCTACTTTCCAGAGTCACATGACCTTTTGCAGTCGCTGCTCTCAGTAGCTTAACTGTGAGACATAAAAGGTGAGACTTCAGTCTTTGTGTCTCTTTCTCTCCTCCTCTTCCCTGATGGAAGGGAGCTGGACATGAAGGATTTAAAGGTCAGCCTGGTTCCCCAAACATTTCATCCTGTTATGTTTGTGTTGATTTCTGCTCTATTTGATTCACTGCAAGATGAAAAATGTCTACGTAAAGGTTTATTTATAGCAGAGAAACTCTTGGTGTTTCTCCTCCAGAAAAACAAAAACAAAACACAAAAAACTTAAAGGTTATAACCACAAATGCAATTCCCCTCTAGTCAGTAATAAACACTCTGGGACCCTGTGTTTCCTTAAGTGGATGCACACGCTCAAAAGCTTCACTGATGATTTACTTATTTTTTTTCTTCTCTTTTATTTGATCAGTTTAACTCGTTGAAAAAGGAATTTCTCAGCTTTATTACAGAGCTACTAGGATCTGACAACTTCTGAGCTTCGTCTCACATGACATCAACACACAGCTGCTCCCTAAAATAGGGGAGGCTCAATAGTTTTAATTAAATCCAGATGTCATGTATTGCTTTGACAAATGATAAAACACATCACTACAACGGATGAACATAGCTGAAATAATAAACTCCAGAAACCACCGCAAAAGTTCAGCACAAGATGAGCGATCATTTTCCCCTCTTGAGTCATAAAGAAAACCTCCTCGCTGTCTGGCCCCTGTCAGTCAAAAATCCTTCAGTATGTTTGCCAATCAGCATCAAGCAGCCAGTTTAAGGACCCGCCCCTGCTGCATAGGCCCCCTAGGAGGTTTAGCTCCACTGGAAGTGAAGTGTTTTGGCATTTGTCCAATCAGGACTCTATTTTCTCGCTGGTTATACTCTCCGCAGCACTGTGTCGTAGTGAGCTTGTTGCAGATATCTTTGATTTATGCCCAATTTTGAAGCGCTGTTATTAAACGACACAACACAAGAGGGACAATCAGGAAATAGCTGTGGGTCTAGATACAGCCGAGGAGGAACTCATGTCTGCTGTTATGCATGATGATGGACCTATGATGCAATGAGCCTGTTTCTTGTCTAAAATCACTGTAAACCTTGTCAGATGGCGTTAAATCTTTGAAATACCAAAAGCGCTTCATGGAAATCTGGTGGATTTGTTATAAATGTGTCATTGATGAGTGTTTTACCAAGTTAATGACCGAAAAAAGTGGTCAAATCAATATAGAAATTATTCAACTCCCTTCAATGACCATGAAAAAGGGTTGAATTGAATAAAGGTGAGTTATCAGGAGCAGGCTGTGTATAGACGAATGGTCAAAGATAATCTTCTCCATTTCCTTCAACTTTGTGAAATGCTATCGAAAACTATAAGTGCCTCCCTATTAGTAAAGAGGCAGTTGTTTTCTATTATTTTCAGTGTGGGATATAAAATGCGATATAATGTATATTTGATCTCAGATTTTTTTCACACATCTTTACCCGGGCTGCAATGCTTGTTGAGGACGGCAAGAAACCGAAAACCAATATTTTTAAAGGAAGAAAATTACTGAGAACTCTGCTGACCCTGCTCCAGTTTTATTGACAGAACACGGCGACCTCCTGACGCCCGATTATTCTGCTCCAGAGGGCAGGAGCGTTGGGGCCTGTTAGCAGCTTAGGGTCCCCGCAGAGGTCAAAGCAATGTCCCCGCCCAGTCAGAGTGCTCTTCATGTCTGCTGATTGCACCATGACGGCTCGAATGGAAGATGAAGCGAAGCGTGTCCAGGGACAGCGTCCAGAGTCAGCAGAGGACCACCACACCCCTCACCCATGGCAAACCTCTGCAAAACACACAGAATCCAAAATGGAAAGATTATGTTTTTCTTTAACTCTGTGAATGCATCAGCAATGAACTTTTAATGGGACTGCTTTAAAAGACTGAAAAGTAAATTCAATATAGGAAAATATTGAAGATAATTTACAAGTTTTATCAAGGACAAATCTGTTTCTTTAAATCAGACAAGTGTAGATAAAAAACAAAGCCTCCAATCAATCAAAAACTGGCTCTTTAATACAAATTCAGCCCATTTAGCAAAGAGGTGTCAACCATTATTGCTGACTAACAAACAAACAGAAAAATAAGTATTATATGGTAATAACAGCGAGGTGTTTAACAAGCTTTGGACAAACTCTACAGTTCATCAGAGAGAGGATCAATAAGAAAGAGAGACAGCCCAGGCTCATAAAAGACTAATGTTCCTCCAAAGAATAATAACCCATACAGAGGGGCCAATAATGCTGCTGCAGCTGCGTTGAGCTCAAAACACAACTCAATAAATCACTGAAGCACAGATCATTACTCAAATCCTTCTGGCATGATAGTGCATCAACACGACGCTGGGAGAACCTAACTATACCTGGCAGTTTCGGAGGTAAAAGCATGATGGAAAAAAAAAATCCTCCAGGATTTAAACCCTGAGGGACCACAGAGAAGGAGGCCATTAAAGAGGGGGAGTAAATTAGCACTGCATGTTCTAAATGGCCACGAGGATCCCACTGCATGCAATATTGAAAAGCAATGCATGTATGTTTTTACCCTAAAAGCCTTACCAAAGTATTAGGACACCTATAGCCTTTCATTTTGTCTCAGCCTAAAACTTCATTGCATTTTATTGGGATTTTATGGGATATATCAACGAAAACTTGCTCCTGATTTTTTACTCAAAGGATTTTCATAAATGTTTTATTTTTTAAATCCATTTAAAATAAAAATGCAAGTATAGATCAAAAGCTTTACAGATATATTGTTTTCATTGCCCGCTTTGTAGAATCACCTTTGGTCTTTGGCCTCCAGGCTTTGGGTATAGAGACAGAATGATTTAGGGGTCGGTTTCAAAAAGCGGGTATAAAAATTCAGATTTAAATCCTCACTTCTGAATTGATCTAGCCTAAGGTTTTCAGTTTCACAACGGCTGCTTAGTTTAATCAACTCTGAGTAAGTCCCCTCAGAGTAAGGCGTGAGCTTAAAAAGTATGAAAAACCATTATTAGTGAAGGCTGATTTGACTAGTCACCATGAAAACAGGAAGTACCTTTTTTACCCCACTGGAAATAGAGGTTTTAACACAGAAATTAGAAAAAAAAATATCTAATGTGTTCGAAAGACATATAAACAGCTCTATAGTTACAAAGGATGGGAAGATGGTGAAGGAGAAAGTTGCTGCTTGAGTTAATGTGTAGCTTTATGTGTTGTTCAGTTTTTTAGATCACTAAAATAGGAATCTTCCTTGTCAACATCATTCCTAGTTGGAACTGTAATAACAGATATTCTAATTTACATGTTTGCATCAGAAACTGAATTTGCTTGTAAAAGAAAACAAAACCCCCCAACAAAATTATACTTGTAACAATTGAGTTTTAAGTACATAGAAATGTTTACACATTTTAAGTGGCCATTTTGACGTTTATCAGCTTGACAGAATATGTATTTATGATATCTTAAATACATTTCTTCATAGTCAAAGTAATATAAATGTTGATCACTAACAATAAGAATATGGAGATCTGAAATACATTTCTAGACATCCAGAATGTTTGTTAAAGATGTGAAGAATGTCATTTTTGACAAGGAAAATTTTTTTTTTTTAGATATGTGAAATACTTGTTTAGTCAAACTAATACATATCAAAACAGCTTGCCATAGCCTGTTGAAATCACGATAACATTTCGGAAAAAAATACTTTATTGATTTAATGTTAGTGAATCAATGTATCTATTTAGGGTCAATCACTTGTTAGCAGATGAAGATTAAGCATAAAACTGTTGTTCTAACAGGTAGACCTGTTCATTATCCACTGGGGTTCCTCCTCATGTTGATTCTGTCTTCCATTACACATTAAATAGTGTCTGTTTGCAGCTACTTAAATGGTCATTATTAAGGGTTATCAGTCCTATAGAATGGCTCCAGATTGTGCCTCCTACCTACCAGTAGACTCAGAAGGTTGGCATCATTGAATGAATCCTACTCCTACCCCTAAGGTAATTCCTTTCTCCCTGTGGATTTGATTGATATATTTTTGATTTATGTGTAATCTGAAAATAATTTCAGCAGTTCTTCATTGTAATGGAAGTTAACACCCCCTGAAGGCATCTACGCCTTGGATCTTCCCTTCCAGTTCTTTTCCTGGGAGCAATCTACTTAGTTCAACCACTTTTTACTTGGAAAAAAGAAATTCTAAAGCTTGGAAAATCTATGAAAATGGCTATAAGCAGGAGTAAAAAGTTTAACAAAATTTATTTTAGAGTAGATTGGTTTAGAACAGGGAAATTGCAGTGAGTCGGCACATCTTGTCATGATCTTGGCACTGATGACTGCATTATTGGTTCATTTCTTTCACCTGCTTAGCTCCGCCCAGTTTTTATTTTCTGTCATCCGAGCCACCTGTTCCAGTTCCTATATAAACTGCTTGTTTCCAGCAATCAGTGCCAGATTATTCGAGCCACGTGTGGGGGAACTCTAGCGTACCCAGTTGTTTTTCTGAATACCTGATTATGACTAGTTTCTGCTTCTGTGCTTCTGAGTTTTGCTTGCCTCTATTCTGGTCTGTTTTTCCTGTCATGTCTTCAGACTACTGTTTGGATTCTGTGTGTTAACGAGCTTAGATCTGTCTCCTGACCCCGGTTTGGATTTCCCTTTGGTTCCTGATCTGATCTATAAAAAGGACTATAAGCAGGAGTAAGAATATCAATCTGAATCCCTCCAGATTCTTCTCCACAAAACTACCACAAAAATCTCCTGTCTAAATCAGGAAATAAAACAAATGTGATGGCTCTAAGGAGTGCAGAGACAGAGGACACTCCGAACTTACTGAACAAAACCTGCTGCCGACAAGATTAGATCAGGGGAGAATGTTACTACGGCAACAGAAACAAAGCTTTAGGAAACTCTGAGTTTCCCTGATTTGGGGGTTTAAAAGTTTTCAGTAAGCTGGTTGTTTTGGGTACCTATAGGTGTTCTTCCATAATTTGATCGTATTTATCTCCATCCCTGCTGAGTAAAAACATCCCCAAATATGATACTGCAACCACCACAGGTAGCCATAAAAATAATATGTTCGTTTTCTGCCATAATTGTTTTCATACAAAACAAAGTTTAATTTGATCTCTTACGACCACAGTAACCCGTCCATGTGTATGTGTCCCCTATTTGTTTTTACTGCAAACTTTAAAACTTCTTATGGCCTTCTTTCAACAGTATTAGCTTCCCTCTTCCATATCTGAGCACTGTAGAAGAAATAGATTCTCTGCCAACAGATACTCCTGTCCAAGTGGTGCAGCTCCTCTATTTTAAGACAATGGGTTGAATAGAGTTCAGTGAGTCGTTGGGAGCTTGGAATATTATTTGAAATCCTAGCCCCAGCTGTAAATTCCTCCTCGGTCACTCTGCTGCATTTCTTAATCAAAATAATGTTATTAAACCTTGGAAGCTTTCACAGTAAAAGTGCAAATGCATGTTACTTTCTTCGCCTTATCATTAGCAAAACATTTTGAATACTATGCATCCTTTTTCTCCTGCTTTATAATTTTGTTGGTCAGATAGGTATTTACATTTTTTTTTTTTATTATCTAAACAAAAAACAAAAGGCACCCTACTAATCAGCCTGTTTGCATCTAATCCTGCATATGTGAAGCTCCTTTCTCAGAGAAATAATGGGCAAAGGACAAGGTTGGTTTATGCATCCATGACAATTAGTTAGCTACCTCCTGCTATAGCAAACACTCTTCATTACACAGGGGGTGCGAATAATGCATGAGGGAGGACTCCTTCCCAAACTTGCCTTTAGGGCCGCGGTTCTCAAAGTGTGTGGCGCGACCCACTGGTGGGGAATTGAGACGTGACAGGTGGGGCGCGCCAAGTTCCGGTGTGTGTGTGTGTGTGTGTGTGTGACTATAAATGTAGAACGTGTGAGAGCAAACTGTCCTTATAGCTGTATGTTGCCGCTTTTTAGACCAATCAAACCCACAAAGTAATCATTACTAGCCTACATGCAGTCTAATTAAAAGAACATTAGATATGAGAAAAATTTCACCTGGAACTGAAGTGCCAAAATAATGATTGACGTGACGTCGGCATATTATTTGTAACGGAATAAACTTTCGCGCCCCAGTGTTGCCAACTCAGCGACTTTGTCGCTATATTCAGACCCCTCCAGCGACTCTTTATCAAAAAAGCGACTAGCGACAAATTAGCGACTTTTGGAGACTCTTACGTGAAAGCACGTATCGTTCCTTTTCTTGTCCTCCAGCGGCAGGTGCTGCCGTGGGGCGCCTCCCCCATCCCAACCCCGTTCTCCCCCGCTATCGCAGGAGTCCCTCTCAGCGCTGCAGAGACACAGCATGTTTACCCTCAGCGTCCAGACTGCAAATAAAGCGCACATGCGCCGGGATTGGCGGCGCAGGTTGATCATAATTAACTGAATTTGAAATATTTTATCTTAAATAAATAGGACCAGTTTATTGAAATGACGTCTGACTCCACCCTGAGGCTCAGGTTTAATGCTCAGACTCATAGTGAATTCTGGTTAGGAGTGGAGAGGGAGTATCCACTCATCGGGCAGAGAGCTGTGTGCATTCTTCTTCCCTTTGCCACATCATATCTCTGTGAGATGGGCTTTTCAACTGTTGCTTCACTGAAAACAAAATACAGATCTCAGCTGAACATTGAGCATGACTTGAGAGTGGCAGTATCAAGCCTGCAACCCCGTTTTGAGAAACTGTGCAATGCAAAACAGGCTCATTGCAGCCACTAATGCAGGGATAAATAGACCTGTATTGCCAGATGGATTTCACTTCTTTTCTTTTATTAACAGATTGCAGAGTGGCACTTTAATTTTTTCTATCTTTGAGCTTGATACAAATTTTGACACAGCTGCATTTTTATTTTCTTTATTTTTGAGCTTGCTGTTATTTGATGTAGATAGTTTGTTTTTAGATACTACTTGTTACTTCAATAAAATTGGAACATTTTAAGATTGTTGCATATTTCATTAGCATTGTGTTGGGGCGATGGGGACAGGCGGGGCTTGAAAATTCCCCCTTGTCCAAAGTGGGGAATGACAGAAAAAGTTTGAGAACCACTGCTTTAGGGCTTCTGAATGGGCATTTAATGAGCTTCTCTGCTAAGCGTGAAGCAGCACAAAAAAAGCCGAAAACAACAAAAGACAAAAAACACCCACCTACACAGAATAATGCGGGGTGTTATCAGATAAAACAGCATAAACAAACTGAAGACAGTTGTACAAAATAATACGTAAGGATTACTCTTTTATATATATATATATATTTTTTTTTAATATTTAGGTAGTTTTTTTAGTTATAATGTTTAAGGACCATGTTATATAAGAAAAATATGGAATTTTGTTATTATTTGGAATATCACTGACACCAAAATCACAGTTGATATTTAGTTTAGGAAAATGCTGCTTTGCATTTGCTGCTTTAACACTACAATTTCCCCATTGTGTGATAATTAAGAGATTTTCAATTCTATTCTATGCATCACCTACTGTACAGTGTTGGGGAGTAACGGATTACATGTAACAACATTACGTAATTTAATTACAAAAAAAGAGTAACTGTAATTCGTTACAGTTACAATGAGAAAATATGTAATTCAGTTACAGTTACTTCCGAAAATATTAAGAATTACAAATTTATTTAAATTTAAAAAAAAAATATAAAGAAAAACCTTTGTCTCTATCAATTTTGCTACTCTGATGATCCATCTTGTGCTGGTGGAGCCTCCTTGAGGAACAGCAAGCGAGCGGACGGTTCTATTTCAGCTCAAGCAGCGCATCAAACAGTGATGGGCAGTAGCGCCGCTACATGTAGTGAAGCTATTAGTTTAACTACATGTTCCAGTAGCTTGACCGTAGCGTCGCTGCTTTATTTATCAAGTAACTTTCCTGTAGTGACGTTATTGCTTTGATCAAGTAGCGATGTAGCGTCCACAAACGCTACAAAAGCCAGGGCATACCTAAGAAATGAAACCAGGTTTTCTATTTTTGAAACAACAATCAGAGTTATTCGTTGGACATTCGTGTATGAGCCTCTGTTCTGCCTCTCCTGTCTGTATCTACGAAACATGCGCATGCGCACTGAACTCAAAGAACTCAAAGAATGACACACACAGATACACGCAGACACACAGGATGGAGGAGGAGACAGAAGCAGAGCAAGAAGAGCAGCCAACTGTCCCTAACACACCGTGGCCTTCTCTTCAGAGATTATGAAACTAAACTAACTAAACAAACTAAATCCTCAGATAAAAAAAGAAGTATACAAATGTCTGCTTTGCAATAAAAAAACAAACAAACAAACTGTTGTCAACATCCAGGACATCCAACACCAACCTGAGAACTCACATTCAGGTGAATCACTAATTTCCCTCCTGCAGTATGCAAAGAGGGAAATTAGAGTTCAATAAGGTGACCGCTGTAGGAAAGAAGTGGTTTCTGAACCTGCTTGTGTTAGTCTGCAAACTGCGTAAATGGTAGAGCCTGGGGGAGAAACAGAAAAGAGTATGGCCCGATGAGAGGAGTCTGAGAAAATCTTACATGCCTGGTGCTGGCGACTCTTCTTGTGGACATCCTGTGATTGCCTGTCAGCAGTTCCCTCTCAGCTTAGTGCTTTTTTAAGGTTCACATTCAGTTCTCAAAAATTAAATGTTGAACATGGGTCAATACTCATTAAAACCTTAAAGTAATCAAAAAGTAATCAAAAGTAATTAGTTACATTACTTTTTAAAAGTTTTTAAAAAGTTACACTACAATTACATTTTAAACAAGGTAACTTGTAACTGTAATGGATTACATTTTTAAAGTAACTTACCCAACACTGATCACCTATATGTGCGTTTTGAATGTACATTACATTGCACGGTATCCATCTGTATTTAAAACATCCCTTAGAGAGCGGTGTCCAGCTTGAGTAACCCGGGAAGCAGCTCATTGGTCAGGATCTTGCTCAGAGTGCCTAAATTGACTGTATAGAGGTTTGAACCTGTGATCCTGGACTCTTTTCAGGATATCAATGCCCTGCTCTCTAAATAGCAAATCCCCACTTACTACCATGTGTTTTATTGTTGGGAGTGGTGTTTTATATTTACTGTAAAAAAAATACAAGTCAATACAAAACATCATGGCCAAATATTCATCTACAATTACGATGTTACACATAGAGATATGCATAATGCAATGATGATTCAGTTCAGTGCATTCCTGTTTGTTGCTGAAACTTCTCCATATTTTGAAGGAAACTTTTGTTATTTTTGCTATTCAGGACAAACTTTACATTACCTATGAGCTAAAAGGTTCAACCTTAATTCTTTGTAAACACCTCCTAATGAATAATGCTTCTAAGTTGTTGCTGTGAAAATGGATGGATCTATGATTTGAACGCTTTCTTTCACAAAGGATAATCAATCGCTCATCAGTTAAGCTTCACAAACTGTTCCAGCTTCCCAGAATTAAAAACAAAAGAAAGCAGATGAGAACTTTAAAGAGATTTTATGGGAGACTGTTTCAGTGTTTAGCAGCTATTATCAATTTCTTTTTTTTGTTTTCTGTTTTCTGTACAGGAGCCATAACAGGGGCCCTTTTGACCCCTGTCTTGTGTCCTGTTTTGTGACAGTCAGCCACATGAACCTAATGCTACTGAAAATAAGTTATGCATTTTTAATTTAAAAGAATCATCTCATTTTTTTGTATGAAATGTCTTGGCATCGCTATTTTATATATGGATTGTAACAGGCAAACATTTTTAATACTGCATTTCCATGGAGAAAGTTGTAATTCTAATCAAGAGTCATATTGCACTAACAAGATGGCTGATTTTTTTTTTCATAATCCCTTTAAATAGGACACAACTCAATTCCTCTTGCACCATATTTATTTTGCACTACATTCCACCTTTCTATATTAACCACCTTTTGACCCATGACTTTAAACTGGTCTTCCTTTTTTCCTACACTGTTTACATTCTGTTCACTGCTGCACTTCATAAATGGTAATTTTCATTTTATTGTTGTAAGCTGTATGCATCGAAATTTTGTTTTGTGCATACAAGATGACAATAAAGTCTAAGAGAAAGGAATAAAATTAAATGACATGAGAATAAAAATCATAAAGCAGAGTGCATCTCATTTGTTGGATCTAGTATTGTGAGTCAGTTCCATACACAACATGTATGTATATATAGGACTGGATACTGATTACTTCCAGTCAGAGAATGCAGCCCCTGTATATGGGCACAGTCTGAAAGTTTCTTGAGACTTTTTTTGTTTTATATATAATATTTTACTTTGTAGTGAAAGTATCAGGAACAGTATATGCAATTGAAAGACCCCGTTTTCTCTGTGCTCTGGTCTCTAGTAAAGTTACAACCAAGTGTCTTTGCTGCAGGTAGATGTGAAAATAAACCAATAAAACGTGAAGGCCCTGAAGGAGCCTTTAGTTTGACCCTGACTCTGCAGCACAATCAAAACTTCTCTAAAAAAAAAGATGCCACAGCGTGAAAAGACAGAATGAATATATGACCATCAGTGTCCCCAGCTGCGTTTCTATTGACCATTAAATTGTGCAAATTGCAATTATGAAAACACATTGCTAAATGGAAATACTTTAATTTTGAAAAAAATAAACCTAGTTTTTATATAAAAGGTTTTTAAGCTTCAAAGAAGTGTTTGTTTGGTAGTATCGAAATTCTTATATTTCCCAAAACTGCAATGGAAGCAAGTGTTTACGTTCACCACAGCCACGTTGTTTACAGAGTTATCATGTGAACAACATATATTCACGTGTAATTTTAATTATTTAATTGAAATACATTTGCAATTAGCAATACACCGACATAGTTTTATGCACATTTCTAATGCTCAGATAGTTTTTCTTTTAATAGTTACATCTTATTTCAAAGGAAATGATGGATTTCTCAAAAGTTTTCATTTTACAATGACAAATTTTTTTTTTTCAGTCTCAGTGTGCGCTGTAACTGATTTATTTCCATAGGTACAGCGACTATCTTCACTTCGGTGAAGGAGAAATTATTTCTAGGAAGCCATCTCTGGCTCAATTTGAATCAGGTAAATAAACTTAAGCCAATGCAAATTTACTTCTCTGGTCTACATGATAAACGCTGTCTGAATAGTGCTGGCAGAAAGGAAGGAGAAAGGAAAAGAAATCGGGATCAATAGTTTTAAAATAGCGACCTCTATACGTTACTATCCACCACATAGGAGCTTTACCCACAATCCTTTGCATGACAGGGCGTATAGGCACAGCCTACCTCATGGAGTTGATCAAAATGAACGTTTTCTTCATGTGTACTCTGTGTTAAAAATGCTAATGCACATAGCGCCATTTTTTTAGTTTTCATAATGGAGAGTTTCAGTCATCCATGGAAGTTTCTACCCTGTAATGATGTCTGAAAGGCAAAGGCTGTCCAGTTTCAACTCAGCCGTCCTGAGTGCCTTTACTATTAACTTCTACTGTTGATCCAGTGAAGGAATAAGAGCCATAAATAAGAGCCACACTTTTTCCAATGCAGAATCAGCCTCTGTCAGCAACTTGAAAACCAAGCCCTTTAATATGATCATTTAATATAAACGTTTTGTTTTTAAACTTACTACATTAAAACGCTGCCATACATTTCTGACTGAAAAATGAATGAAGAAAATGTTTTTTGGAATTAAATATGTTTCTTGTTTTGCAGCTCAGGGATTCTTAAGTGGTCACATACTTATCAACCAGTCTGCCCATGTACTAATGCATCAGTATAAACATTTAAATCATGTTTTTTATAAATATATGCACAAGCAACAGTGGTTGGTGCTGGAGAAGGCTAGTCAGAAACGATCACTAACGGAAAACAAGCACAACACATAAGTGTTTGTTTAAACATGACAAGATCTAAGATAGTAGTGTTTGTCTAAGCAGATAAAACTCACTTGGCTGCACCACAGGGGCAACAAAGTCCTCCTGCTCCTTCGAACCAAATTATCTGCACATTTCCTAAAAAGATAACAGCACCTTATTATGTTTGTTGTTCATGAAGATTTTCCAATAATGCAGAAGTCCATATAATAGGTGGAAGCGAGAAAGCCACCACCAACTAAATGTATGGAAATAAGTTAGTTTTTATGTCAGTACTGATCTCAAATGTGCATTTACATCTAAAGCCTTAGGCACTTCATTAAACCTAATTATGCTTCCCAGATGTTTCTTATGTTGCCTTAAAACTTGGGAAAAACAAATAGAAACAGATTTCTTTTGTAATTATGGGAATAATAAAACATCTCATAAATAATTCAAAGCTTCAATTTGTATCTCTTTGCAAAATATTTGTTTTCATGTAAAAAAGGTAAAACAGGTTTTCTTTCTTTTTTCTTTCTTTTGCATGTTGTGGTGGAATATAATCATTGTTTCTCCCTAAATCTATCTCTAAATACTTGTTGAACTTGAGGCAAATCTGTCAGAGCAGTTCTTGTCATTGAGTTCTGACCTTATGTAAGACATTTAGATACTATTTATCTATCGGAGACATTTATCATTTCACTTGTTTTGCACAATGAGTGAAATCATAGCTCTGGGAAATAAACCTTCCAGTCTGCTTTATATCTCAGAAGCTTTAAAGTGGAGAAACACCTAACCCAGTTTGTAACATGACTCTAATAAAGAAACCACATGGGATGATCTTTGATGAATTTAATGTAGGTCCTTTTTCCATCAGGGTTTTAAATTCTCAATCAGATACTTCCCACCATCCTTCCATCAATTTTTAATTTCAAATGAAGGGACCCGTTAGGTTTGAATTTCTCAATGGTGCATCCTTGCAAAATTAAACCAGACAGCAAATATCTCTCAGGTCACTATTCATGGGGTCCCATTGTTGGAGTTATTTAGCAGTGGCTGACATTACGCATGGGACACCTATCTCCACAGTGTCTATTGGATTCTTATCTCTGACTAAGGCTCCTCTTCCCAGATTATTTGGTTTTGTAGGACAGACGAATATATCAAGGTTTCAGATGCTTTTCAGGATATTCAATACTGACAGAATGTCTTATTATCCTAATCAGTGTGTTATAGCGTGCTATGGTTGTACTCCATTACCTGGGTTTGTCTCCAATCTTCACTGCAAATTGAGTAAATTAATGAAAGGGAGACATTGACGCCCCACTATTCACCTCCATAACTATTCCTTAATTTTTTTATTTTTTCCATTAATTAAATCTGAAAGTGTGTTAATTTACAGTCATATTATTAATATTTTACATCTCCCTCCACAAAAACATGAACTTTTTACTCATAACATTGTTATCTAACTGGTATTTGGTTGTTCCACATCATGTATTCATTGTAGACCTATATGTTTACGTGTAAAACCTTATCATCAAAGCAAATTTCTTAAATATTTAATTTAGCTTTTTTACATTTTTTATTCTGACTGTAGTATTTCACACAGTAAAACAATTGTAAGCACTGTTGCCTAGGCAGTTTAGAATCCCAGCATTAGCGGTTTATGCATGTTTATGCATGTTTTATGCATGGAGAAATTCAAGCTTTCTCCCACAGCTCAATATGACTCAGGAAAGCGAGAGCATTTTTTTTCCTTTGAGTTACTTTGTTGCGCTGTGATTGAGTCTCCATTTTTTACAAATCACCACTAGAGAAACTTTCTGGGATGCTAGACAAACCAGATAAATGGAGGTTTTTTTCTTAAAAAAATAAGAATATTTTCCTTCCCATTCATCTAAAGTAGATTTATCACCTAAAAAATATATGTCTCAACTCCTTAAATATGCTTTGATAATAAATGACAGTTAACAACAATATCAGTGTCAGATACTGAAAACAGGATTGAAATGTTTCTGCTTTATTCTCATAACTTGACACATTTTTGCTCATAGAGCTAATATAAAGTTATTTTCATAATTTTCTGAGTTTATTCTGGCAATGTTTCATCTCTAAACCTAACATAGTTTCTTTTTTCTTGCATTTTCTTTATTTTTCAGAAATAGAAATATAACATGTGAACATTTACACCAGCACACATAGACATGGGCGGTTCTAGAGAGGGGCCAACAGGGCCCCCTGTTGAACCAGTCCTGGTTCCTGTTATGGCCACTGTACTAAAAACATAAATATATATATAAAAGAAATGTTGCAATGATGATATGGGTAGAATAGATATAGTCACAGATTATTATTTTTTTTTTTATAATTATGATATTAAAATTTAGGTCATAGCTTCGGTTGCAGTGAGTTTTCATCTGCTAAACGTTATTTTGATTCAAATTAAGAAAAACTATTCTCTAATTTGTTCCTGTTGAATTAATCAGGTTCACTCAAGTTTTAATCCCGGTTCAGATTAACACAGGTAATTTTCATTTAAAATAAGTTCAAGAAAATCCTTAATATTTCAAAATTATGAAGGTTAATTGACCTAAGATGAAAAAGAATAGCTTTATTAGATCCTTTAGTAGATATCTAATTAGCAGATAATCGTTTCAGATGCTTTTCCCCCCATGGTTAAGGTTTTTATTTAATTTTAGGTTAATAAAATAAACACATTCAAACCAAAAGTAGAAACTTTCAATTGGAACTAGATACAATTTTATTCAGACTAAATGACATAGAAATTTAAATTCATTCAGTGCTGAGCTGCAAGCGTCTCTTTGGTCCTGCAACTCGCTTAATTTATTTCATATGATAAAATATATATTTTTCATTTTATGCTCCCCCCCCCCCCCCCCCTCTTTTTTAGAACCGCCACTGTCAACAGTTAAGCTAAAAACAGGGACACTATGCAAAAAATCAAAGTCAGAAAGATGACAGGACATTGGACAGCATATAAAATGTTCAACAGAAAAAGGACCACAGTTTAAATTTACATTCAGCTTAATGATCTCTGACTTTCTGCTTCTGGTTGGATTTTCATACTTTACTCTCAACATTCACTGGATTTCGCACACGTACTGCTGCCCCCCCCCCTCTCTGTATTATTAGGAGCGTGCATCCGACCATGCGTCATAGACCAGCCCGCGCGCATTGGCTGCTTTAGGTCGGAGGTACATCCACATGCAGCCCAGTCAGAGGGAGGGAGCCGCGGCGAGGAGTCACAGCAGAGAGCCCCGAACAATAAACCACAAAGCTCCCAGAGACACATGAGGCAGAGCGGAGAGGGGGGAAGGAGGAGCGCAGGAGGCTTCCCTGCCCTTTAAAGCCAGCCGGAGACAGAGGAGAGGAGACAGAGGAGAAGAGACAAGAGGAGAGGAGACACAGGAGAGGAGAGGGAAGCAAATCACCGGCCGTCATATGAGCGCGCAGCCCCGGGATGAAGGTGGGTAACGGTGCGCACCCTTTGTGTAATGACAGCTCCTCTGCCCTCCATGGCTGCTCTATGAGAACAGCTGCATGTGGTTTAGATTAAAAGGACACGATGGGGATCATTTTTAATCTGTTGATTCATTTTTATTTTTATTTGAATCTATTTTCTTGTGCTGGAGAAAGATGACCGCAGTTTAAATAAGAGCAGAGTCCCGGATCTGGGCTGACATGCGCCTCTCCTCCTCCTTTCCCCCCGGCTGGAAGATATGTGTGTCATTTGCCTGAGATTGGCGACTGACTGATTTGTTTTTATTTATTAATTTACCCTAAAAACTAATCCTAATTTGACTCGTCCCAGATTTGGTGGATAGAGAGATTTTGAATATTTATTTTGTCCATTAACTGTACAGTATTTTGTTGGGTTGTCCCCTTTGCGCTCCGGGCTTGTCAGGATCTTTGATGGCTCAGCCTCATTGTTTGAACACCTCTGCTTGGAAATGAATGAATTAGATGAAAATATCTCTGGATTGAAGAGATGAAACGAGCCTGTGGCACCAGAGGACAGTTCAGTTGAATGCGCTCTCTGTTCAATATTTTCCACCACGCATATGTGAAAACTTTCCATTAGTTGATCAGTTTTTCTATGGATGAAGCTTGGCTCTTATTTTCCATCTGCTGGGTGATGGGAATAAAAGTTGTAGCTTTGTTAATTTCAGCAAACTGAATTAATCCTTTTTTTTTATTAGTCGAAAATCTTCAAAGGAAATCATTCCAACAAACAAGCCTCATTACGCACAGGAGTTATTTTGACCAAACGCGTTTGGTATTTCCGTTTCTACCTCTTTATTTTCCTTCTTTAACACGTGAACGCCCCATAAATATATATATAAAAAAACAAAACAAACATGAGCAATTAGAAAACGGTTGATACCTTTAGGGAGGATAATTTACTGAATTAAAAACAGATTTGTAACAGGTAGCAGAGGCGTAGCCAGAAAAACCTAATAGGGGTGTCCAGTCAATAACCAATGAACATTGAGGGGTGACCGAAAGGCACCAGAGCCTCAGGGTCAATCTGTTCCAACGGGAACAAGCACAACATCCATATTTTAAAAATAAAGACAAACTATACTTTCCTGCAGCCTTTGCTAACAAATAGCAAACATATTTAAACATCTATGCTGTGTAAATAAAAGGTATAGTGGACAAAATTCTTTCAGGTTTGAGTTCTGGGGCGAACATATTTCAATTGTCATTATCTACTTTTATCAATAATCATTCTGCTAAACAATGATATTTAAATCTACTAATATCCACATTTAAATAATTTTTATGTTATTATAAAGTAGTTATTTATCTATGATTTCACAGAAGACTCCTAGATGACTTGCAGAGGCACATCATTTTATCTTTACCCCAAATAATTCAAAATTTAGTTCTGAAAAGAGCAGGAATTCTGTATCTATCATCTTTAATGTTTGTACATTGATGTGCATAATTAATCGCAGTGTTTCTCTTTTCAAGTAGTTAATATATGACAAATTTAAATGTTTAATAAGTTTGAACATTCCCCTTCAGAGTATTGCTGCTTCCACAGTCTGTATTAGAGGGAAAAAATAGTAGGGGTGGCCACAAGGGGGCCAATGATTGGCTAATGGTGGCCATGGACACCCCTGGCCCCCCATCTAGCTCCACCGCTGCCAGGTAGATTATGGAAAACTATACTTGGAATCAAGTTTTTTCCCAATAGCGGTAATTATGCCGAACCAGTGATGTCAACCAACAGCAGGTTTGTTTTTTTGGTAACGTTTTCTTTTACAGTACATCAACTACCATGTAGTAACATGGTAATAACATAGCCAGTCACACAATATTAACGTGTAACAAGAAAAACTTTATTTTGTGACTACCTCAAAATTAACATATATATTTACAAAGTAAAATTTTATGTTTCTATGTAACAATAGAGACTTTTGGTGGGTAATTAAATTTAGGTTTCTATTATTGGACACCACCTACGAATGGCTTACAAAGTGAATTGTAACTTATGATCAGGTAACTAAAGCATTATAAAACCGAACTCAAGTTACATATAGATAAGAATTTAGTGAAGAAGATTGCTGTCTTCTAGGTTTGGTTTTCTGTTATATGTCAAGTAATTAACTGGGTTTTACTAGATAATAGCAAATGAATGTATTGCTGTTGGTGAAATGAATGACTTACCTATAAATAACTGTTTGAAATCTTAAAAGTCCGACTTTGCCTCATGTACCTTAAAATTTGAAGAACAGCACTACAATGAAAAAACGATCTAGAAATAAGTAAACATTTTCTTAAATTAAGTGCATTTACCACTCATTTGAGTAGATAAATGAAATAGTTAACCAGTGTAATGAGTATTTTTATTCTTAGACTAATATAATTAGATAATATGCACTTGAAATAAGACAATTAAATTGTGTTTTCAAATTTTAAATGTAAATTGTCTTGTTCCATTGGCAAAATGTCCCTTTCACGTCCTTAATTCAAGAACACGTAATTATTTTAAGAAAAAAGGATTTTTTTTCCAGTGTAACCAAAATGATGCATAGTTTTTCTCGTTACCTAGTTATATAGTGTAACTTGCTATGTTATTACCATGTTATTACATGGTTAATGATTCACTTTAAAAGAAAGCGTTACCGCTTTTTTTTTTTGCTCTCTTAAACTTATTTACTATTGCTTAATCATCCAACTGTCTTTAAGTTGATATGCATAAAACAATAAACATAATTGAACTATATTTTCAAGTTTGAACATCAAAGGTTGTTCTCAAGTAAGGGCTCGCATAAAGTACAAAGAAGCCATCCAAAAATGATTAGTATGTACATTTTTTCTTTTGCCAAAGAAAAAATACTGAGTATCTGATTAGATTATCAGGTAAATTTTCAGCAAAATATGTAATAAGACAATACATTTAAGTGCAAATACTGGTACTATAAAGACTGAAATGAATAAGTCATATAAATGATAATTTCACAATAAAAATTATATCAAAGAATTAGGGCTGAAACAATTAATTGTGATTAATCAATTATGGAAATAATGGTCAACTAATTTAGTAATTGATTAGAAGTTAACTGGAGTATAGAGACTCTAAAGGATGAAGTTTTATATCAACATTGTAAACCAAAATATGTAAACATTTTGCATTTAATACTGTCTGTCAATATGCTCCATACAGAAGTGGAAAAGTTTTAGTTTCACCTGGTTTTATTTAGTAAAAAATCTTCTTTAAGGAACATCTTACTATCCGAATATTAATAGAAAAAAATAATCGACAGATTAATCGTTAGTTGCAAAATAGTCGTTAGTTCTAGATAGAAGAAAATAAAATTTTATTGACGTCGACTTCCAAATGGCTCAGCAGAAAACAACATTAAAACCCTGACGCTTGTGATTACACAATAACAAGTATGATAAAAGAGCTGGAATACGATACCGTGACGATTATCAATTTAGCGAATAATTATTAGTTGTTTATTAACCACATTTAAAAAAAAAAAACATTAAAAATATTTGGTGTTATGTAATTTCTTACAACCACAGCAGTTTTTAAATGAAACCAAAATTCAAAAAGTCCCATTAAAGATAAGGCTATTACTCTTTAAAAGATGCTTTGTTTGTTGTCGATAATAAAGAAAGCTTAACTTTGAGCTTAACTTTCCTCTGAGAAGAATGAGGAAAATAAACTGATTAAAATGGCTGCTGTATTAATAGCTCAAACTGATTTTAACCCCCCCCATGATCGTTTCTGTTTCTATGATGGCTTTTTATTTTGCAAAGCTTTATTTCTGTCAGATGTTCAACCCCACCTGTTTTCTGTTTTTGAAAACTTCCTGCTGCTTCCCAGCGATGCTTCCAAATCTAGAAAAGGTCATGAGAGAAAGCTCGGCTCAGCTCGGCTTCAATCGTAAGTTTGGATCAATAGCTGTTACCCGAGATCTCTTTTTTTTTTACCCTGAGCTTTTTCACTTAAATGGGGATATTTGCCTTTTTCTACAGATTTATTTATTTATTTATTTTTTTTGCACCATTCTCTACTCTACAATTCCCTCTGTTCTCAGCTCGTCACATTATAAAAGTCATTCATTTACAGCAAAGAATATTATATTTCAATGAATTACATCCCTGAATCCACCAGCCTTGTATTCACCTTTAAACATACTATTTAATCAGGATTTTTCGATATGTTTTCATGTTACAGTGAGGATGCTGGACAGTGTTTCTCTGTGCAGGCTATGGTAACCTTGGTGTTTTATTAAATCGTACATAAAAGAAGTCGCTCTTTCTTGTTATAACTGCACAATTTAAGGATTAAAGCTGATTTGGTTAGTAAAATAAATAAAAAATTAAAGAGTACTAATAAGATTTAACACCTACTTACATTTTTTTATTGAGGACTGTCAACAAATGCAAAGAGAAAGCTGAGAAAGCAGAAAGAAAAAAAAAAAATAGACAGCTCAAAATCAGTTTTAATGTTGAAGGACTTTATCTATGATTTGATTACTTTGCGATTGTTTAATCAGATTCTTCATTTTAGATCACATTTACCAAAAAGTAAAATAAAAGTCTGACATACTTTGTATATTTTTCTATATTATGTGGAACAATTATATGATTTCTCCTCTTATCTAAAAAAAAAATGCTGATCTGGAGTAAATTAGTGTTTGTAAGTGTAGGAGGATAGTAAAAAATCTTACAGAGATTTATGTGCTAGTTAGTCTTTATGGGACCCTGGAGAACAAGGACATAATCTGGAAGCTGAAGGCGTAACTATAGACCATGGGTTGAAGAAAAAGTAAAACATTTTCTCCTTTATTTTATTGATAAACAGTTTGGATGATAAGGAGATGCCAAAGAAAGTGCTTAATTTACCAGACTTTTTTCTAGAGTAGCAAATCCCCTCCCCCACCCGCTGCTGCACCCTGGCAGTTAGTTTTTACTGACAGTTGAAATGCAGAAACTAAAGGAGATATCATGCCATGTGAACCTCATACTGACCTATGCCTGCTCTGTAAATTAGTTTCACTCATCGGATAGGAGGAAAAAAAATGCAGTGTTTTCAGGAGAAAATTCGATTTGACAAAGTTTGAAATCGGCTGAGATAACGTCAATCTGTGCATCTTCAATTTTAGGGGCGCCAAGTCTTTTTTTTTTGTTTAAAACTGCAGAGATGAAAGTGATACTGCTTCAGTGAAATGATTGGAAAAAGTTTTTTAGCTTTAGGCTTTATTGCTATTGTGAGATCACTTCATTCTCTTCTTATTTAACTTTTCTTTGTTTTCTAGAACACAAAGCTCTGGAGAACGTCTACATTACTCTCTATCATTTTACACGGGTTATTTCTGGATTCAGGGGCAGCATGTCGGTGCAGTTCTTATGACCTTTGCCCTGCAGGAGGAAGATCCTTTTTAGCATAGTGATTGCTTTTTGCATGTCTGGGTTCTCCACAGTTCAAAAGCGTGTGTGTTTTAGTTGCAGTGTATTTATGCATGGTTGATTGTCATATTCGCTCTGTGTTTCCCCACTGAGCACTAGAGAGAAGCACCTGTGACTGTGAGGATTAATCAGACAGAGGATGAAATGCATGGGTGATTTGGGATTTGTTTGACATTGCGTGTCAATGTTTGGTTGTATCCCAGAACAATATGAAGAGGAAGGACGACATAGAGCAAAACTACTCAACCAGTCTTTTTGTTCTCTAATAGGATATTTTTTAATCAAATTAGCTGATAAATATATAACAGTATTTCAGCTGAGCATTACGTGAACTTTTTCTCTCTTCTTTCAGTTGGTCCAACTCACCTCACCTTCAGTCTTCCTCACTTTCTTTTCCTGTGTGCGTATGTCCTGTTTTGCCTATATATCTCTGAGAATAGATGTCCCAGAGCTAGATTAGTTAGATAAGCCCAACAGCTTTGCTTTCACAAACCAACCATTATGACAGTTGCCATAAGGTTCTGCTTGATGCTTGTATAGTAAACTTGAAAATGATTCAGGGAGTAAAATCGTATTTAATGGACATGGAGACAGAAAGAGAGAAGAGTAAGAAAGAGGGGATAAAAAATTAGGTTTTACAGATAAAAAGGAGTTGAAGTATATGTATTAAAGCCTCTGCATGTTATTTAAAAGAAAAGATCTAGCTAATATCTCTCTCTCTATATATATAGATCTATATATATAGATATATATAGACAGATAGATAGATATATTGATAGAAAGATAGATATAGATATCAATCAATCTCTTTATTTAGACACAATTATGGTCCATAAACAGACAAAAACAAGAACAATAATAAAAAAGAAAAATTATATATATATATATATATATATATATATATATATATATATATATATATATATATATATATATATATATATATATATATATTTATAGAGACATGTCCTAGAACAGTGGTTTCCAGACTTTTCAGCTTATTACCCAAAAAATAGTAGCAGGGTCAGCTATGACATTTATTGTCCTTTTCAGTTGCGTTTTCTTGGACGCAGCCTTTGGATGTATTATATAAAATAAACTACTTTCTGTCAGTCTGCTGTTTTCAGACTAACACAAGCCTAACAGACTGCTTCTTGCTGGTTAATTCGTCTGGGTTGTTTGCTCCATCTGTTGATTGTAGCTCTAACAGTTTTATTTCATCTGTAATATTTCCCAAAAAGCCACATTTTCCCCATCCTCGTCAACACAAGAAAAATCTCAGATCTTTCCTTTTTGCCAGTTGATAAGCAGGTGGGACAACACATGTGGCTGTGTTCGCACGCACAGAGAAAAGTCATAAAAGCTTTGGTAAAACACACCGGTGCTGACTGCAATTCGCTCTATGCTGCTTGCGTGACACATTATCAGACTGTGTGATAAAGGCTGGCTCTCTGTGAAAAGCTTTTTATTTATCCAGCATTAGACTAAGGCATACAGCTCTGTGTGCTTCATGTAGCATGGTGAAACCTGAGGCCCAGAGCCCAAACAAATGTGAAAGCCAATACGATCAGATAAGCTATCATATAAGGAAAATCTTTCAATTTCTCTACATCACAGTGAGGCTGATTGAAGGTGCTGCTGTATAGTTGCAGACTTTAGAAAAGTGTCGCCCTCTCTGAGAGGAAAAACAAAATTTAATCCACAAAAACAAGGCATGTGAAGCCACTAATCCTACAAATCACTGTAAAAATAAAACAAAACAAAAACCTTAGATAACCTGCATATTTTCTCCTTGATCCAAAATACTTTCCTTAATCCGTTTGGATTTGTTATTCCCATCAAGGCAAATAATATGAAAAATAGACCTGCAGAGACGAGAGGTGATGAGCCACAAAAAAAGTACAAATCCTCCAGGAGGGAGGGGGTGGTTGAAGGGCAGCATCTTTTTATTTATTTATTTTTTTTATCTTTTGGGAGGTCATATGTGCTTTCAAAATGAAGCTCATCCTCACATGGCAGATAAAGAGACAATCCTCCCGGAGCACAGATGGAGAGAGCTGCCCTTTTTTTTAAATAATTCTTCCACAGATTGAAAAGGACCTGTTTTCAATCTGTTGTTAATAACTGAGGTCACCCATTAAAAAATTTACTTTTTTTAAAAATAAAAGAGTTTAAAGCTCTTTTTTATCTGAGTAAACTCTGTTGTCTGTTTTAACAAGCCTGTTTCGTTTTCCCTTGACGTTGCAAAGCAAATTGAAAACAAATTTCTTTACCTTCGGGACATAGAGTTGTCTTCTTCCTTGAAGAACCGGTTATACTTGTAATGCCTGCTTTTAATTTTCTGATTATGTCCAAGAAATATATATATATATATATATATATATATATATATATATATATATATATATATATATATATATATATATATATATATATATATATATATATATATATATACATACATATATATATTAGAGCTGAAAAAATTATTTGGATTAATCTTGATCAATCAATTAATCGTTACCTGTATGAAGGACCAACTCTGCCATATTTAAAAATAAATACAGAAATAAATAAATGCTCAATAAATGTATAAGCATACAATTAATTGCCAACAAAAAAGTGAGACATAAATGTATATAACTCTTAATTAGCTTCTTTATTTATTTGCCTTTGTAATATTTACCTTATTTATTTTTCTGTCCTTTATAATCTTCAACTTTATTTTTTAATTACTTATATTTTTAAGTATTTATTTATGTGCATGTTATAATATTTTTGTCTGTTTTATTCTTCCTTTGTATTTTTTTACCTTAGTTATTTCTTCGCCGCTGTTTATTTCTCTCTGCCCTTTTTACATTTCTCTATGCATTTATGCCTCATTATGCAAATGAGGAGGGGGTGTGTCCTAGAGAGTCAACTTCTGCTCATTGGTTGGCTTGGCGGTCCATCTTCTTAACTCACAGAGCTCAGAGTACTAAGTTAAATGTTCTCTTTTCTGTTGCTGTTGTTCAATAAAAGTACGTTTTAAGATCATTTGAGGCGAGAACCTTATACTTTTAAGCATCACCATATGGCCCATTCACAGATTTAATGCGTAATTTAAAAGAAAATGTGACGAACTTGAGAGGACCGCGGCAACCAGCGGAGCTCCGAAGCTGACGGCAAGAACAGCTGACTTGGAGCGGTAATTACATCAAAATTGTAAAAAAAAAAAAAAAATATGTAAACAATTTGCATTTAAGATAAAAAAAATTTTTTGTCCGCCAATATTCTCTATCCAGAACACCAGTGGAAAAATTTAAGTTTCACCTGGTTTAATTTAGCAAAAAGTCTTCTTTAAGGAAACTTTGGCTCTCTGATTATCAATTGATTCATCAGAAAAATTATCGACAGATTAATTTATTAGCTAACTAATCGTTAGTTGCAGCCCCAATGCATATACTGTATACATTGCATTTACATTGTACATTTTCCATCAGGTGAGTTTCAAAACAAGTCAGAAGAGCTAGCTTTGGCTGTTGCCAACTGTATAAAATGTGCTGTACATTTTTCCCCCCAGAAAATTAAGTGACTAGATAACACTGATCAGACACTTTGTTGAATAAGTTCATTTGATATAAAGATGTGAAGATTTTGCTACAGACATTATAGTTGTGTTTAGCTGTTTGCATCAAGTAAGCATAAAGATCAGAATAAAGCGACTTACCTCCGCTATACATTGGAACAGAGGTGTGCACAGACATTTTGGGGGGCAGGTGCTCAGGGGGGGGGGGGGGGGGGGGGGGGGGGAGGGCACTTTTTAGCGCACGTGTAACACTTAATTATAAAAAAAAATAAACGCATGTTGAATGAAATTTGACTTTTATTTGTAACATTCTCTAAACGTGAGTTTTCAATGGAAAAAAGTCACATCACCAACAGAACAGACTAAAGCATTCTTCTTTCATCTGGCTCATCTCCCTGTTTTCCCTCACCCATCTGTTCTCCCTCATCCTGGTCTTTTTCTCTCTCTGTGTCTTCCCTGAACTCTTCCTCATCTCCTGTCCTGTTATATGTTGATGGTATAGAGCTTCCCTGCTGTGACTGGCTACAATATATTAATAATAACCATCATGACAATAATAATAATAATAATGATAATAATAATAATAATAATAATAGCTTTAACAAATATGTCACATTAGTTTAAATAATGGGCTATTAGGGCAACATGACTGGAAGTCTTGTCACGTGGATATGACTTATGGTAGCCTACAAAATAATAGCTATTTTAATACCTGCTGCACAAACCACTTAAAAATAAAATGTGAACAGCTTTTAAGATTTTTCAATATGATTAACCCTCCTTTCTTGGTATTGTGCTGCAATTACTAAATCAATATACAATTAAGACAATAAAGAGACCAAAATGTGTTAATTTATGTTTCCTAACAAAACCTATACAACAGAAAACGTTTGTCTTAACACATAGATTTGTACAGAAGAGGATTAGGGCCACTGAAAAAAAAAAAGTTAACTGATTTTTAAATTTTATTTCAGTTTAACATGGGGAAAAAAGTCAGAATTCTGACTTTTTTATTGTCAGAATTCTGAGATTAAAGTCAGAATACTGAGCAAAAAGTCAGAATTCTCAGCAAAAAGTCAGAATTATGAGAAAAAAGTTAGAATTATGAGATTAAAGTCAGCATTCTGACTTTTTTCCCATACTAAACTGAAATAAAATTTAAAATTCAGTTAACTTATTTTTTTTTTTTCAGTGGCCCTAATCCTCTTCCGTAGATTTGCAATTGCAAACTCTACCAAAATTATTTGTAGCCTATGTGGTCGTCCTCACGTTATCTGTCATTGACTTGGGCTACAGTGTAAAACTTTCAGAATCAGAATCAGGTTTATTGCCATTGTTAGTGAAGGAGTTCACAAACTAGGGATTTTTTATGGTACAATCGTGCAACATGAAACATATAATATGGAATAGGTAAATAAAATTATAAAAATATCTAAAAACTGTGGGTATACGTCATGCAATAAAATAGACTAATGTATACACTTAAGATAAAAAATATGGATACAAAATATAAAAAGTAAAATAGCATCTTACAAGGAGACAACTAGTTTATCTGGTGACCAGTCGGCAAAATGCGTGTTTGGTGCTGCTGAATGAGACATTTTAATGCACAACAAAATGATTCTGCTTGATCTGTATATTACCTGGCTAATGGGGCACGGGAGAAGCAGCCTGTCAGCGACCGTTCCTGCTATCTGAAGACGCTACTGAACTGCTATGATGCTGCGCATCTGGCATGCCCTGCGGGCGACCGAGCGAGTTCACGTGACAAAGGAAGAGAGAGAGGCTGGTCGGGTTTGCGCAAGTAGGTCGGTCATTTCGGGGCATTGTTTCAGTCGTTTTTAATGGCTCAGGTTTTCAAAAGATCATTTCAAAACCGACCTCAGTAAAATCTTAATAATATTAATAATAATAATTAAAAAAAACGAGTTTCAAAAGGGCATTTTCTTTGATAGAGGGCAAACTTCCTAGTGCTTTAGCACCACCTAGTGTCTATGTGTGCACGCCCCTGCATTGGAATATCACCTGGTTTTTTCGATGCCTCATTTTCAGGGCAATAACCCAGCCAGCTGGGAAATGCTAATAGGCATCTGGGCTTTTTAAAATGTTTCAGACGGTTTGTGTAAAAGACATAAGTAGAAGTTGTGAAAGGAAAGATTTGGAAGCTTGTCAGTTGAAGAATGTTGTTAAAAAAAGTCTGCAGAGATTTTGTATGTATTGTATCCAATAACACTGATTCTCTCTCTGTTTCATTTAAAGACAAAGCGATGTAAAGGAGAATAATCCGTTCGGGTCAAAGGGAAAGCACCACAGAGCTAAGCTAAGTGTTCGGTAATCAAAATTGCAGTGATGAGGTAGAATCCTAAAGATATCACACTTCTGGAGCCAATCTATAGGGCAGTAATAAAATGTTAACTATTTTCAGAGCTTAAAGGATTTATTTTTATATGCTGCTCAAAGAAATAAAGGGAACACTTAAACAACACAGTATAACTTCAATCAAATCAAATTTCTGTGAAATCAAGCACTTCTCAGTAGCTATGCTTTCTGGATGAAGGTTCCGTCACTTTTGAATGTTGGTGGTGCTTTCACACTCGTGGTAGCAGAAGATGGACTCTACAACCCACACAAGTGGCTCAGGTAGTGCAGCTCATCAACAGCAGCAAGACAGCTACTTCTGCCTTTGTGCAAGGAGGAACAGGACTGTCAGAGCCCTGCAAAATGACTGCAAGCAGGCAGCAAATGTGCATTTGTCTGCATGTACTTTTAGTATCCGATTCCATAAGGATAATATGAAGGCCCGACATCCACAGATGGGGCTTATGGTAACACCACAACACAGGACGCTTAGCAATTGCAAGAGAATATCAGGATTGGCAAATTCGACAATGGTTCTCTGTGCTCCTCCCAGATGAAAGCAGGTTCATACGGAGAACATGTGACAGACAAGGCAGAGTCTGGTTTGGCAGTGGGTCAGTAATGGTGTGCGGTGGCATTTCTTTGCAGGGCTGCACAGCCCTCTATTGTGCTCCCCAGAGTTAGCATGACTGCCATTAGGTAGCGAGATGAGATCCTCAGACCCCTCGAGAGACCACATGCTGATGCGATTTGCCCCGTGTTCTTCCTAATGCAGGTCAATGGTAGTCCTCATGTGGCTGGAGTTTGTCAGTAGTCCCTGCTACATGAAGGCATTGAAAATATGGAGTGGCTCACCCATTTCCTAGACCTAAATCCGACTGAACACATCTGGGACACCTTGTCTCGATCCATCTACAAAAGTTACGTTGCACCACAGACTGTGCAGGACTTGATGGATGCTTTAGTCTACCCCCTCATCAGGAGCATGCCCTGTCATTGTATGGAGGTCATACAGGCACGTGGAGGCCACACACAATACTGAGCCTCGTTCTGACCTGCTTTAAGGACATTACATCAAAGTCGGATCAGCCTGTAGTGTGGGTTTTCCACTTTAATTTTGTGTGACTCCAAATCCAGGCCTCCATTGATTAATATATTTGATTTACATTGATTAGTTTTGGGTGATTTTGTTGGCAGCACTTTCAACTTTGTACAGAGCAAATTATTCAATGAGAATATTTCATTTATTCTGATCAAGGAGGTGTTTTTTCAGCGTGCCCTTTATTTTGTGAGCAGTGTGTATTTGGGCAAGGTTAAATTTCATCAGCAGAAGGAAGCTTACCTGTGTATGAATTTTTTAAAGAGCTTGTTCCTAAACCAGGGAAGGCTCTGACATGTTATGACAAATCAAATGTGAAGTTCCTTTGATCCCATGTGAAAAATAAAAAGAGCTTTCATTTATTTCGGCCTATTGAGTGTGCTTTTGACCACAGCTGCCAGAGGAAGACAGATGGACGAGGGTTTTGTCGGGGTTTGGGCCCGGCTCCAGGAAGCCGCCCTCGGTGCAAACGTTTTCATCTGCTTGTAGATGTCCGATAGCCAGATACCAGCAGACGGTGGATTAAAAAACCGGCTGGGGAAAGGAAGATTATGTGAGCAAAAAGTCCTGTATCTGGACGGCCTTGATGAAAATGCATTATTCATTATTAATTGCAAGAGCAGCTCAGTTTGTCTGTGCGGCTGTTAAACAAACTCTCGCTTATCTCTTAGAATTGGGATGGTTTTCCTTAACTCTGATGGTACAAGCTCCATATAAAATATATATATATATATATATATATATATATATATATATATATATATATATATATATATATATATATATATATATATATATATATATATATATATATGTTTATGTTACATTATAAATCGTTTCAATAAGCCGATTATTATGGTCTTAAGTTTAGATGTGATAAGTTACATGAACATTTACATTAGGTAATTTCCCTCTGGGATTATTAAAGTATTTCTGATTCTAATTCTGACAGCCGTTTTGCTTTTGGTGTCACAGAGACAAGAATAAAACAATTTAAAAGACAATGTTTCTTTTTTCCATGTTTACACAGATAGTCTTAAATGTCCATTTTCAATTCAAAATTGTCGCTGCATATGTTCAAAAAGCTGAATATCAAATATATCTTAAGAAAAAAGTAGAAATTTAAAGGCACATTTGTAACTTTTGGCCACTAGGGGCAGTAGACTTGAAGCTTTAATGTCTTTTAACCGGAGCGGCAGAGCTCCAGTCAACAGCCACTGGGTCAGACGGGCAATTCGGTAACCTTTCGTTTGTAGCCTGCTGGCTCTCTCTGCCCATTTGCTTCTACTAAACATAGAAAATAATAACAACGATATATGACTGTATTCTAGAACAGTGTTTTTCATTCCTGGGCCTTAAGGCACCCTGCTCTGCATGTTTTGGATGTTTCTGAGGTTCAGCACACCTGATTCAGATGATTGCAATTCAGCAAAGCCTGATAATCTGCTATCAATTAATAACAGGTGTGTGAAAGCTGGGAAACATCTAAAACATGCAGGGCAGAGTGCCTTGAGGACCAGGATTGAAAAACACTGTTTTAGAAGCATAGTGTTAACTTTCCATTCTAATAATAAAGTTGAGGAAGGACAATTTGTTTTACATCCGGCTCCTTCTTTCAGCTGCGCCAAAGAACAAACTCCTTTCCATGGTCAAGTCTTATTTTCCTCAGGCACCTTTCACATTTTCCCTTTTAAGCCTCCTCAGAAGGTTTAAACTTTTTCCTTCCTTCAGCCATGACCAGTAGCAGTAGGTTTAGCTCTATAACTGTATAAGAGCCTGATGGCTGTAAAGCGATACATTCTTCCAGGTCACATGACCTGGCAAAACAACGGTGCATCATCTGCCAAATTACATTTGAAGAGGGGAGCCCCGCTCATAGCACTGATAGTGTCAGGTGCTGTAAATTGGTCTGAGGAATCATTTAAAATAACTCATACCTGCCATTAAGAACAAGTGTAAAAATGTTTTGACATTCTCTCCAGATTTTTTAAATGATTGATCTGACAGTTTTGGCTCCTGTTGAAGCTCCTTTCTGGTTGGAGGTATAAATTAGAATGGGGATGTTTTCCCAAACTGAGCGACAGTAATGAAGGAAACACGGAGAGTATTGATTTTCCTGGGATCATAGATTGAAACAGGTGGGTTTTAGAAGACATATACAGAGGCTATAAACCAAGAAGGGATTTATGGATGTAAATGTGCCAAATAAAAGCTCTGTACAGAGAAAGTGATGACGGGTTAACTAACTGTACAAAATGTGATGATGCCTAGACACCTAAATCTGAAATAGCATGTGGGAAATTCATTTATAAATGTCACAATAGTCCCAAAAAAAGCAAAAAGTGGGTGGCTCTCAGATATTTTCTACCATTAAAAAAAGAAAGAAAAGAAAGGAGTTGTTTATAAAACATGAATTTTAATTTCAGCCCCAGCTTTTTTTTTTTTATATCTAGGTGAGTTTCAAAGCTTTTTATTCCCTCCCAAATGGCAGGAAAAAGGCTATCCAGTTGTGCTTTTTAGAGTAAGAAGTAAGATATAAGACACTATAACATCTGACAGAGTCACGTTTATATCATCTGCGTACATGGCAATCAGTCATCCCTCATTTAGATAGCAAGAGGCTGCAAGGCTCGTTGGAAAATAAAGAGGAGAGGCAACATTCCTGTCTAAAGTATTGGAGTGGAGCTAAGAAGATGTGAATCTGTAGTGTGTAGTCAAAACTGGTTTGTTGGTATTTGGACATAAAGAGGCTAGATAGATGTAAGCCTAGTTATAATACTTCCTAAAGTTGTAGTCGTATCTCCTTCTAAAAGTTACACTATTTGAGATGAATGTTTAAGTTGTTGCCTCCTGCAAACGTCAGGACAGTGACTGTTTTTTCTTAGTAGGGAGGCTGTGAACACGTTGAAGTTATGCTTACTGCAGCATATGTTGGGGTAAAAACTTTCCCGATTGAAATAATCCTTCTAGATGTGCCTGAATGATTCCTTCACTTAACAAATCTACAGTGGCTGACGGGTGCAAACGACAGCAAATTCATGATTTAGCTAATTCCAAAGGTCCTGCAAACAGAAAAATTAAAATAGAAAAGTAAAAAAAAACACATGCAGGGATGGGAGAAAAGCATCAGTCACAGAAAATAGAGAGAAACAAAGTGAATGCAAGCAAAAACCTATTGCAAGTACATAAATTATCCTAACGGACAGAAGACTGCAAACTAGCGCTATCGAGTTATGGAGTCATATGGGACCCGACCCAGTGAAAATAAGTGTTAAATTCTTCCAGAATTCTCCTTGATGGCAATCTCTTTATGTTTTTGCTAAAGGTCCGTAGTTATTTACTCATAGTAATGTCTTTGTTCTGGTCCCATGTGAGTTGATGATTGTCTACCACAGTGGTCTGGAGCCTCTTTTGTTATTTTGAGCTTGTTTGCAGCTTTTCTGACGTTGCAATCTTTTTCCTTTGCATTTGTCTTGTGTGTTTGCACTGTTTATGTATTTGCAGCCGGTTGGTCCACTTTGCTGTTCTCTATTTTCTTTGAAGCCTTTTTCTTTATGTTTGTGTTTATTTGTTAGTTAAACTTTTAAGTTTGCAAGTCAAATTTTTGTGCTTTTTGTGCTGAGTACAGATTTTCCTTGCACTGTAGGTGGCATCTGGTGAGTTCAGGACATAACCATTGGCTGTAAACCATTAATTGATTTCTAGATGTAAACATATAAATAAAAAGCTATGCAAGGAGGAAGTGATGACCAAATAACTTAAGAGAACAAAGTGACAGGTAATATATCTGGATGCAGGTATTTATACTGGATTCATAACATTCATAATTAATTGGATTTATCATGTTAAGAAAAGTCTAAGAATGACTGACTTTTATTATACAGGCCTTCATACCATTGGCAGGGTTATGCATATGATCAGTGCAATTAGAAAAATCCTAGTTAGAAATCTTTGTAGCTGAAGAAAAGAAAAGGGCAAATAAAAAAATAATTTAACGGTAAAGGCTGATATGTTGTTAGACTGATATGGAATAAAACTGAAGTTTAAGTGTCAGGGTGGGCAATTTGCAAGTCAAATCAAGCTTGCTTAGAACAAGTCGCTACACTTTCGAATTGCAAACTTGTTGATATGGTTGAAAAGAAATCATTAACCACTGTAGTGATTGATATATTTCCTATTCTGATAGGAGAACAGCCTTCCTCTATTTTTAATCCTGTTTAGCTTTCGTCGGATACAGTTTTGCACAACATTAAATGCTGTAACCTTTATCGGTATTTTCCTTTGACAGTCCAGCTGTTGCATAGTAAGAAAATAAAAATTCCCACTGTTATTTTTTAAACCTAAAACACCCCACATCAACACAGATTTAATTAACTACATTAATGAGAAAACTGAAAGACTTATATCTGTGTTTAAAATGTAACTACATGGTTTTGGGGGGAAAACAACATTTCATTTAGCATAATTAAATAGTTTGACTGATTATAAGTCTGTTATAAAGAATTGAAAAGACAGCTATTATTTTTCTGCTGAAAAAATCTGATTGCTGCTGATATTGATGTCATACTTGCACTGAGGGACAGCCATCCATCAACAGATCCAAAATCGATACCCTGCTAATGCTGCAGGTCGTATTTGAGCTGATTTTGTTTTTGAACTTGAAGCTTACAGCTAACAAAATGTTGCCTTTATAGGGCACTTAGTGAAATAATTTTAGGATCAAAATATCAAGCCAAGAGTGTTATTGGAATCCAGGACAAGACCAGTTTACCTTTGTAAAATTCAAGAACTATATTTAGATGGCAAAAATTAATATCAATGTAAAAACAATTAACTGCCACCTGCCTTAATATTTTAAGAAAACAAACAAAAGTTACGAAAAACACTCACAGGGTAAACAAAAACATTTTTTGTTACATCATAACCTTAGAGCATTAATGCTTATACAATCACTCACATTTTTACTTTTTTAACTTATCCTATTAACTCCGCTAAGCTTTTCACCTTTTTTTTCTCCTGAACATTTTTATTTTTTACTTAATTTATAGCAGGTAATATATCATTCAAGGGTTCATCTAATTGGTCAAATGCAAACATGACATGTCCAGCCATGTAGCAAAGCTACTGCTACATGGCTGGACATAGATCTTGTGCTTCTAGACCGCATCAAGGGACAGGAGGGACTTCATTTCGTAAGGGTTATGCAAGTGATCAAAAACGGCAACTTGCCCTATAAATGGTTAAAAAGTTAAATATCTGAATTATTCTCATAAAATTGATATATTCTTATATTTGTATTCACACGTATTTTATATATATATATATATATATATATATATATATATATATATATATATATATATATATATATATATATATATATATATATATATATATATATATATATATATATTTATATGTATTTACACCACATTTGAACCACCTCAGCCACCGTAGACATGTCTAAGTAATTTTTAATTCTGCTTGCAAATCCACTAAATACGTATTTTACTACAGGTGCTGGTCATAAAATTAGAATATCATGAAAAAGTAGATTGATTTCAGTAATTCCATTTAAAAAGTGAAACTTGTATATTATATTCATACATTACATACAAACTCATATATTTCAGATGTTTATTTTGTTTAATTTTGATGATTACAAATGACAACAAATGAAAATCTCAAATTCATCATATCAGAAAATTAGAATATTGTGAAAAGGTTCAAAATTGATGGCCCCTGGTACCACACTCTAATCAGCTAATTAACTCAAACCACCTGCAAAAGCCTTTAAATGGTCTTTCAGTCTAGTTCTATAGGCTACACAATCATGGGGAAGACTGCTGACTTGAAAGTTGTCCAAAAGACGACCATCGACACCTTGCACAAGGAGGGCAAGACACAAAAGGTCATCGCTAAAGAGGCTGGCTGTTCACAGAGCTCAGTGTCCAAGCACATTAATAGAGAGGCGAAGGGAAGGAAAAGATGTGGTCGAAAAAAGTGTACAAGCAAGAGAGATAACCGCACCCTGGAGAGGATTGTGAAACAAAACCCCTTCAAAAATGTGGGGGAGATTCACAAAGAGTGGACTGCAGCTGGAGTGAGTGCTTCAAGAACCACCACACACAGACGTATGAAAGACATGGGTTTCTGCTGTCGCATTCCTTGTGTCAAGCCACTCTTGAACCACAGACAGCGTCAGAAGCGTCTTGCCTGGGCTAAAGAGAAACAGGACTGGACTGCTGGTGAGTGGTCCAAAGTCATGTTCTCTGATGAAAGTAAATTTTGCATTTCCTTTGGAAATCAAGGTCCCAGAGTCTGGAGGAAAAGAAGAGAGGCACTTCATCCACGTTGCTTGAAGTCCAGTGTAAAGTTTCCACAGTCAGTGATGGTTTGGGGTGCCATGTCATCTGCTGGTGTTGGTCCATTGTGTTTTCTGAGGTCCAGGGTCAACGCAGCCACATACCAGGAAGTTTTAGAGCACTTCATGCTTCCTGCAGCTGACCAACTTTTTGGAGATGCAGATTTCATTTTCCAACAGGACTTGGCACCTGCACACAGTGCCAAAGCTACCAGTACCTGGTTGAAGGACCATGGTATCCCTGTTCTTAATTGGCCAGCAAACTCTCCTGACCTTAACCCCATAGAAAATCTATGGGGTATTGTGAAGAAGAAGATGCAATACACCAGACCCAACAATTCAGAAGAGCTAAAAGCCACTATTAGAGCAACCTGGGCTATCATAACACCTGAGCAGTGCCACAGACTGATCGACTCCATGCCACGCCGCATTGCTGCAGTAATACAGGCCAAAGGAGGCCCAACTAAATACTGAGTGCTGTACATGCTCATACTTTTCATGTTCATACTTTTCAGTTGGCCAACATTTCTATAAATCCTTTGTTTTTATTGGTCTTCAGTAATATTCTAATTTTCTGATATGATGAATTTGAGATTTTCATTTGTTGTCATTTGTAATCATCAAAATTAAACAAAATAAACATCTGAAATATATGAGTTTGTATGTAATGTATGAATATAATATACAAGTTTCACTTTTTAAATGGAATTACTGAAATCAATCTACTTTTTCATGATATTCTAATTTTATGACCAGCACCTGTAGTAAAATACGTATTTAGTGGATTTGCAAGCAGAATTAAAAATTACTTAGACATGTCTACGGTGGCTGAGGTGGTTCAAATGTGGTGTAAATACATGATTTCACAGCCAATAAACTGCTTTCTTTAACACCTTTACACCCTTTCTATGTTAATGGAACATTCTTATGGCATTAACATTTTCATACAGACTATCAAAGTGTAAATGGAACCACACTAAAGGATTGGCCTCAGTTGTTGGAGTCAGAATGATGAGAAACAAATGTTGATGAAGCTATGAAGCAGCTGCAATGTTGAGGTCAGACTTTATGGTGTTTAGTTTATAGACCTATTACTCATGAAGTAGACTAAGAATATATACTACCAAGAACTGATTAGATAAAAAATGTAAAAGATGGGAAATTCACAGTTCTGGATGCGTAAACCAACCTGAGTCACTATTATGTAGAACTGCCTTCCACTGCAATCACAGCTGAAAGTCCCAGAAGGATTTAAGGTTCTGCTTTCACTAATTTTCATCCTGAGATGTAGTTTGTAAACTTTGCATTCATATTTCTGCCAAAAATCTTTGCTCTCAGAGTGGGCTTTTTTCTCATGACCCCCAAGGAAACTCAAACCTCCTCAGAGGATTGGAAATACAAGGCCCGCATGGCACAAAAAGCCGCATGAAGCACAGCGCCGTCTTCCAGGAGAGTGAATGATGCTGCCCAGCCAGATCACACTTTGTTGCATGTCAACTAACCTGCTGTTTGCGACAACAAGCCATTCGATATGTTATCTATAGAATCAGTTACATAGCATGAGACAGAAATCAGATACTCTCTGAAAAGATCTCTTTTCAGAGGCTGCTGCAGCCAAAGACCAACAAATAAACACATTAAAGCATCGTTTTGTAATGAGGCGCAGCTTAGAGAGAACAGACATTGCTCATGCTTGTCTGGATCGATTAGGAAATAGTTTGAAGAGCTGAAGGTTTATGTTAAAAGTCCTGAAAGAGTGCCGGCTTTTTGCTGGATCAAATTACTTCCTATTCACCAGCTTACAAGGGGGAAATGGAAGTATATGGGCTGCGATTGACACAGGGCACCGTCACAGACTGAGGTGTGCTGACAGATGACCGTCAAAGAACACTTTCACTTCTTTTCTCGACTTTCATGTTGAGATATCCTTGTATATATATATATATATATATATATATATATATATATATATATATATATATATATATATATATATATATATATACATATATATATATATATATATATATATATATATATATATATATATATATATATATATATATATATATATATATATATATCTATCTATCTATCTATCTATCTATCTATCTATCTATCTATCTATAGAGAAAGATTTATATAAACTAAAGTATTTCTCTGTTGAATTGGTCTTCTATGTTTATCACATGAATGACTTTTCTTTATGTTAGGAAAGGAATATCAGAGTGCATCAGGGCTGCTTCTGCTGACAGCATTTTTGGGGGAATATGGTTTCTGTTCATGACTTTGTTTAGATGTAATAATATTTTTGGTGGTAACCTTCAACTTCAGAATTTTTGTTCAATGTTTTAGTGTTTTTGTCTTTTCAGACCCAATTTTTTTCTGTATTTTAACACAATATAAGTTATTACAGCCTAAAAACCCATATGTGAGAAAAAAACTAAACATTTTTTATATACACAGGCAGAATGAGCCAAGTCAGCTGGTCTCCCTGATCTGAATGGGCTTTTCTTTAACTTAAAAGTGTACATAAATACACATATTTCCTTTTTCCTCAAAGCTTCATTTTCTATCAGCTTGCATCATGAACACGTCGCTTCCCAGTGAAGCTCAGCCTCTGATCCAAAACACTGTCGGACATTTCCATTCTAATTACCACAGACCGCACTGCCACTGTCCACCTCAGCAGCGTTTGCAGCCTGCCGATGAAAGCCGACAGGCTTTTAAAGCAAGCTTTTGTATGTCTTTCTACTGCTACAACAAGCCTTTTTATGCACCTCATTTCTCCTATTGTGACAGCAGCAGAGCCTAATTGCAGCATGTGGGCAGCTCCTTTCTGTTTTCTTGCTCTACTCAAAGAAAAATCTAATTTTTCCAGTTGATATATTACTTAGAACGCTCACAAGCGTCTTTGCAAAGAGGTTGGAGTATAAAAAAAAGTTCTAACGTGCATTTAGATGCATATAATTACATGTATCCTGATTGTTTTGCTAAAAAGCTTTATAGCCAGGATGAGGAGTTTGTCTTGCAATGTTGCAAAACAAAAAGGATTATTAGGATTTTAGCTGTTTCGATGTGTTGTGCGTATTTTGACCAGCACCAGACTCTGTTTTGCTTTAACTTCAGTTTAATTCAGCAAATATTAATAAACATTAAGCTGAGCTCCAAGAGTGCTCTGTGTCCTCTGAGTTACTGCAGAGAGAGAGAGAGAGAGCTGGAAAGCTTTCAAAAAGCTTTCAAATTAATTTTATTCCAGATACATCAAACACAACTGAGCTGACTTGTGAGCGTAACAAGTCATCAGAAAATAGGCTGTGAAGAACCAGAAGTGCCGCATAAAAAATACATGTAATATTTTTATGTGTTAGTAGCTATTTGAATATGTCAGTATATGAAATATAAACTTAATTAGGTACTAAAAATAAAAAAAAAATCTATTTAATTCTCAATTCATTATACAGTGATCATTAATTTGCTTTTGAAACCAGGTCTTTGTTTGTTATGGATGCAGATTAGAAAACGACCTTCAGCGTAAGGGCAAAGTCTTATTTAGTATAAAATCATCTACTATTCAAGGTTTGTAAGTACAATAAAGATAAAAAGCAAAACCTATAATTTAAAGACAATCAAACTTTATAATGGAAAGTTGGACAGTTGTGAAACAGAACTAATTTTTAATCATGAGCCACACAATAAAAACACTTCAAAGCTGTTGCTATTGTTTCTTTAAATACACTAAGATTTTATTGGTTCACCTGTGATTATATTAACTTCCAGTAAATAGTCCTCACCCATTTTCACCCACCATAGGTGGAAGCTATGGTTTATTCATTAACTGTATTCATCAAAAGAACCAAAACTGCAGTTTGATTTAAGCAGTTTTCCGTTTATAACTCTGTAAACTTCATATAAATTGATACCACTTTCAGGAAGTGGTTCAATTCAGCAGTCTTATTTGCTGACGGTAACATTGTGCCTCTGAGGCTTCCTGTCTCTCTTTGGGGATTTGGTTTATGGCGATTGCTGCTGAAAAAGATTTTTTATCAATCAAGGACTGATGTCCTGCATGCCTGCTTAGTCTTAGGCTTCTTTTATTTTGTTATTCTCTTTCTCTGCCTGCTGCCTCATTTTTTCCCCATCACAGTCCTTTCTCCCTTAAATATTCTTCCACTTCAATCTCTTGTATCACGCTCCTTATATCCCCCCCTGCTCTCACGCTCTCTTATTACACTCTCTCGGGGGTCGTACGGGGTGAGACTGAATCTGTGTCTGTCAGTCTGTCGGGAGTCTATTTTGCAGGCAAGCAACGATTCAAACGTTTTGCCAGGCAAATTCATCCAAAAACACCCATATGCCTAAAAAGTGCTTTCATGCATACATATACTTGCTGCTGACAGCAGATTTCTGTATTCCTAAACTGTAAACAGAGACGGTTTATATTTACATATGTATATTTGCATATATATATATATATATATATATATATATATATATATATATATATATATATATATATATATATATATATATATATATATATATATATATATATATATATATATATAGTTTTGGTTTTCTGCTTTTAGTCAGTATTCAGGTAATAGCCTAATGTGCTGCAGTGGTGCATTGTTGTCCATTCGGATGTCCTATTTGCTCCAAAGAACTAACCCTCTGGCGGCTGACTTTAGATGTTGTGTCAGTGTTTGCACTACTTTTTTGTTCATTTTGAAGGTTTCGTGAATTTTTTAAAAGACCCCCATCGTCTCCACTAAAAAAAAAATGCACATGCACAACCCTCTACCGGCTCCCATGTGAAAGCGTGCATGAGCCCATTTCTCCTCGTGCACGCTCTGTTTAAAAGTTGTTGTTTGCATTCACTCATACAAGCTTACTTTCCAATAAAAAATTTGCAATATTTCCACTATGTCCGACTCACCTCTGGAAAATGGGGATGATCATGTTGGATGGCCTTATGTAAACATATCACCAGAATAATTGACAATTAGTAGGACCACTTATTTTGACGATCCACTATAACTGTATATAACCACTTGAATAGATGATTGTTGCACCTTTAAGCAACTGGAAATCACTCCAAATGATGAATCCCTATTCTCTTCCTGGTACCTTTTAAAACTTTCTATTACATTTACCACAGTCAGGTGAAAATCTGCGGAAAATAGTTTGTTCTCCAATTTCTGATCTTCTCTGATCTCCCAAATCGTATTAACAAAGCTCTATTTCTCTCTTAGTATTTTGCAATTTACATTGTTTGTAAAAACTGTTCTCAGTTTTATCCTAGAAAAAAGAAGAAGACTCTAGTCGGCCATTCACAATAAGAAACTGAAATAGATTGTCACAGAAATTATTGTGTTAAGTAATATTATTTAAATTTTCAGACAATCTTACAGTAACATACCGGTAAATAATGATAATAGCAAAATCAAAAAAGATCAATAATCTTTACTTTCTAAACAACACTGGAGCTGGAAAAAAAAATTAAATATACAAAATAAATAGAATACTGTCTATTTTTTACTAAAAAAATAGCTCTTTCAAAACAGCCAGGAATGAAAAATGAAATCACACACAGCCCAAACCATCTGTGATCTCTTTAAGTATGTCGTCTTTTGTGGTGACAAGCACAAAATTCTGATTCCTCAATTTCTCAAGCTGTGGAATTCTGAATTTTGTGACAGGTATTTTTTCCCTTACAGTTCATATTTGGTGTCTAAATATGCATCTTTTTAGAAATGCATTTTTTCAGCTAAAAGCAGCATCTCTTTAGGGATGAAGCCAGCTATGGAATCTGTAACGACAGTTTAGAGCTGACCTTGTTGTGATAGTGGATTGTTAGGAAGATTGTGACTGCCAGTTTGTGGGGGTTTCTCCCCTCCAGCTGGGAAACCTGCACGGGGGGATTGTGTTTTCATTACAGCTCTAAGTTGCTGATGCTTTACAACAAATGCAACATGTTTGCTTATCCAGGTTAAGGGATTCACCAAATTATTTTTTGCTGTAATCCAAAGTGCTCTCAAACTGCCGCTGCTACATTCAGCTTCCAGAAATAAATCCATATGTTTTCCAAATTTTGATGGAGACGCACCTATCGGATACTCACATTGGATAACAGCTCCTATTTTGACTAATTGGTTGGATTTTATATTGGATTCCGATCCTGTCATTTCTATTTTTATTGATATCATAAACAGCAATACAGTTACAGTGCTGTAGTGTTAATCAGTTTTATGATTGTAAAGCTGATCACGTCATGGTGCAAACACGGCAGCTCTAAATCTTAACAACCATTTCAATTCAATTAATTTAGTTTACATCTCAAGGCATTTAACAATTCACCAGATCATACATTCAAACTGATTCAAAGTTTTCTATCTAAAGAAAACCAGCTGATTGCATCGACTCATTGAATTGAAGGCAATCCCTGACATTGAGCATGCTCATAGCGACAGTGGAGAGGAAAAACTCCCTTTTAACAGGAAGAATCCTCCAGCGGAACCAGACTAATTTTGAGCTGCCTTATGCTGAGGCCGACTGGGTTTCAAGGCAGACCTATTGAAAGAAGAAGAGATACAAAAGGCAACCGTCAGGCAGCTCCACAGGCGTCCCCATCCAGGAAACAAGCCCGGCGGGTTTCACTGACGTGCAACTCCTTACTGGTGCTTTATGATACACTCTGTGGTATGTGAGACCAGTTCTCTGGAACATAGCTGACTGAGAAAGGGTTGAGTAGGGGCTAATTTAGAAGAGTGAGTCATTTTTTGTTTGACAGCTTTTCCTGTTATACTACTAACATCCTCGTACCCCTCAACAGTGGGGGAATTATCCAATGCTTTTACCTTTCCTCATATTTTTATACAGACTCCAAAAGTAGCATTATAGCAGACTGAAGCATGCAAACAAGGCATATTTCTGGAATATTTTTCAGTGTATGTAAAGATGTCAGATGTAAACTGGTTTACAGTACATGACAGGAAGCAGTTTCTTCTAAGCTTTTGTCTTGCAATACTTCCATATAACCATGTTACATCATGTTACACACGTAAATATTTAACTTATCAGGAAATAACAGTTACACCGCATCTGTTTTTACCTAGGGCTTTACAGTCAGAGCAAGTAAGCACTAATTCCAAGCAATATTTTGAACTAATTTGTTGGATCAGGCCCCTCCCAAGCCTAAAGCAAGTTTTGTGTTTGAAGGGCTTGGAGGAAGATGTTCTACCCAGTGAAAAGGAGGAGGAGGAGGGTGGAAGTAGGCGCACTGAGTTGAAGATTAATGTAACGATAATGGAAAAGACGCCTATGAGGTTTGAGCAAAGAACTGAACAGTTGTTACAGACAAAAGCTGAGATCCCCTCTAAAACTAAATGAAAAGAAGCATTTGATTCGGATTCCTGTAGAACCAGAGCTCCAGCTTCCAAGCAGAGAAAATCTCAGTTCTATATCTGCTCTCATGGTTATATAAGAGGACATAAGCAGAGAAAAAAAAAGAAAACATATGTAGTTACATACCAGTTGGGTGTTTCCCCATTGTGTTGGATAATGACTTTACTGTGAAACAGACTTTTCTTTGTGTTAATTAAATCATCATGACAGGTTTTGGATTTGAAATAATAGAAGATAAAACTCTAAGGTAACCTTGTATGAGATGTATGAAATGTATTTCTATATTAGAGATGGAAACTGCAGAGAAATGGCCAGCAGGGAATCACAGCTGCCCTGAAAATGATTGGAGACCTTATGTCTCAAACTGATTTAGAGGATTTCAAAGATAAAAACCTCACAAAGCTTTCCTGGAACATGGGCTGTTTTTAATAAAAAGGCAACTCTGGTGGAGTTGCTTGGCTTGGCCTGATCCATCTTTTAATGTAATGATGCGGTTTTTACGGTCATTCTTTAATTACAAAGAACATGAGTGGTTAGAGATGAAGGAGATCACAGGCTTCAGACAGAAGGAGGTCTGGACAGAGCCAACAAATTCTTCAGTAAGTTCAGTTCTGGAAGGAGCTCAGCATCCGCCTATCCTGCCAACAGTCATACAGACATCCCATAATCCTTTGACCCAAAGCTTCCTCCTCACTCCTCAAATGCTATATCTTCCACTCTGGACTTTTCTGCTTCTTTATTACTGTTCTCAACCAAATCAAAGGAGGTTTTGCTCCCTTTGCATTCCCATTTCACCTGTCTATCTATGCACCATATAACCTTATGTTGCAACAAAGCAAGCTACACTGATTCACTTACCATTTACCCGCCATTAAACAAAATTTTCTCTTTAATATGAGTAACCAGTAACTATAACAAGTATTTTCTATAGGACTGTAGTTGTTTACTACAACAATCATTGTCTATGCGTTGACAGAAATAAAAAAGAAAAATGTTTGAGAGACTTTTGGAAATAATTCTGTTATTAAATAAACTACTGCTAATAAACTACTACTACTTTCTAATAAAGAAGTAGATTCCTTCTGTAACCAACAGGGTATTCATGGAGAGATTTCCTTGAAAATTAGACCAGCACCAAAGATTATGGAACTAAGAAAAAACATCTCTGCTTCTAGTAGGTGTGATATGGGACAGAATGATTCTGCAAAAAAATGCCTACATGTTATAAATGCTGGCGTATCATAAAGAACAAATTATGAACAGTTTAGTTTTTGCCTTCAAGTCGTTGCCCATAGGGAGACGTTACTCATGTGGGTGAATAGAACATGATGTAATAACGTAAAATCAAGGGGCCGATGTAAAAAAAAAACGGCGTTCCCCATTAAATGAACGAAAGGCCGTGAGAACTCAAACCAAGATGTCTGAGAATATTATTTACATATTAAAACAATGATTGTCACGTCATATCATTTATGCGCAAAGAAAATGCATAAAATAAGCAAATATACAACTAAACGATTAATTAATGAGACAATTAATCCATTATTTTACTAATCTTCAGTTAATTTAATAATCGACCCTAACTCTAACTGGATTATAGAGACTGTAAAACATGCCTTTAGCTGACAGATTGTATCAACATAAAAAAAAAAAAACGTAAAAAGTTTGCTTTTAAGATTAAAAAAAATGTTTTTTTCATCTGTCAATATACTGCATCCAGAATTCCTCAAGTGGAAAAGATTTTGTTTCGCCTGGTTTAATTTCCTAAAAAATATTCTTTCAGGAACCTTTGACTGTCTGATTATTCATCAATTAATCGAAATTAATCAATTTGCAAAAATAATTGTTAGTTGCAGCACTAAAATCTACATGCCGTACATTTACCGAACAGACTTTTATTAAATGTATTTTTTATTAGGGTGACAATCGTAGTATTTCCTAACATCTCTCCTGTATTATCAGTAAAGAAGATTGGGTCAGATAGAAGTCATCAGGGACCCTCATATAAAAACTAATTACTGTGTAATAGAATTAAATTTATCAGGCAGAACTATAAAAATGTGGGATGCTGGTAATGTGATTTATTTATTTTTCTAATCCAGAGACTGTTCCTCAGGCCACACACTACACTGTATACAAAATAGAAAGAAAGCATGGCAAGCACTCAGAAAGGTCAGAGCAGTCAATTTTACACCAATTTGTGACTTACAACTAACCTAGTGGGTTAGAGCAGTACGCTTGTACTCTTAGAAGGTTGCAAGTACCTGGTTTGATCCCCAAAGCCTCCACTCTGAGTCTCTGAGAAAGACCCTTAACCCCACACTGCTGCTCTGGTGCCGCACAGTGGCAGCCCAATGGATGGGTTAAATTCAGAGTGAATTTCTCCAGTGTGAAATCAATAAAGTTCATTTTCTATCTTTTCTATAAGTTTTCAATCGATCCTGCTAACAAACTACCAACATTTAATCATCTTTGACTGTGATCTTTAACATGACATGTTTATGATATCCTCTATAGCAGGGGTGTCAAACTGGTTCCAGAAAGGGAGGTGTGGCTGCAGGTTTTCTTTCCAACGAAGCAATAGCACACCAGACTCCAGTCATCTCATCAAGTGAGTCCAATCTGAACATGATGACTTGATTAGATGACTGATGTGCTATTACTTCGTTGGAAAGAAAACCTGCAGCCACACCTCCCTTTCTGGAACCAGTTTGACACCCCTGCTCTATAGTGTGATGAATGCATGTCCTTTATTATCTTCTCCGAAACTGTACTTTATAATTTCAGGTTTTCCACTTCCCAGTGGTTCCACTTTTAGTCTAAATTGTTTAAAAGTACACATACCAGTTTGGTGTTTTGTTTCTGTTCACTTCCCCATTGTTTTACCACATGCCTCAGTCCTCTCAGCACCCTGCGTTTGAAGGAAGAGTCAGGCTTCCTGAAACTTTGTTAAATCTGTCATAGCGCCTTGAAAAAAATTTGGATGGAGACGAGCTTGGTTGTATTTTTCCACTCGTTCACTTCACAGCCGTTTGGGTGTAAGGACTTTGTATTATGAAGATGTACAGAGGCTGGAATTTTTGCCTGTCCTTATTTGCTTGTTGCCGAGTGTCTGTAAATATAAATTCCAATTCTTGCCAATCATATAGATTAAAATGTGAGCTTAAGCCCTTCTAAAACTTAGTTATTTATTCCAGGATAGCCTGTTTTCAGCTCTACCCAAAGCATGCCCACATCATGATGGTGCTGCTGCAGTGTGTTCAGCTTAATAATAAGCGTAAATGTTTTACCAGCTGGCTAAGTGGTTGGTACTTGTTTTTTTTTTTTTTACTGTCTACCTATACAGAAAGAATCTTTTTGTTGAAAGAGTTTAATGTACACTGACCATTGCTATCTGAACATACCGATGAGCCAGGAAATAGTCCTTGTTTCATTGCTGCCTCTGTAATATTTTATTTGGCTTAGGCAAGGATTAATAAAAAAAAAGATGTGCAAACCTGCTGGACCTTTAATACAGTCAGATAAGTCTGATTTCTCGGTTAGTTCAGAAATTAAGCACAGAAAGATAAATAAAGCATGGACTAAAGAAGCAGCTTCGTAGATCTACCCCTATGAGTGTAATTGATGGCTTGTTTGTCTTCCATCTGTTTGAAGATAACAAGCTTTTAATGTGGGTTGCAGTTCACATGTTTTGGGAGGAAAATCAAGCTTTTATGTACAGGGCAAAAACTGTTCTGTAAAACTGATTTTTGAGGGGAAAAAATACAAAGCTTTGATGTGAAAGATCCTGAAAGCTCACATGTCAAGTCAAATGACCAGACTATAGTTACAGCTCACTGTTGGTTGCAAGGACCTTGTTTTCCTCCATACTAGGACGGGCTCAGCTGTCTCCCTCTACTGTAGGTGTGTACACTGTGAAATGTAAATATGCAAGATCCTGTTAGCCGTAGTCAAAGTCCTGCTGTGTTTTTTATATTAAGCCGGTCATCCAGCATGGATGTCGTGTTTGTCATTTCTTTGACTCTCGCTGTGTAGGATTTGGGTCATATCATAACATGACATATTTGAAAAGGTTTTATTTTTATTATAAAGAGAGATGCTGAATTCTCCTACACGCAGCGGCGTAGGAAGCGGGGGGGACGGGGGGGACATGTCCCCCCCAATATAAAAGCTAGGTGGATATGTCCCCCCCAAAAATTGTACCGCAAAATATTAGATTTTGACAATTTTTTAACTATCGTGCTTTTATTTTGAAGGTGCAGCATAGCATTACGTCACTGTACTCCCCCTCCCCTCTGTGAACTGTTGAGTGTTTGAGCACTCAGAGGGAAACAGCGATACAGAAAGTCAGAAACTTGTGAATGAGGTAAAATGGTCTGTCGGGAATGCTGCTATGAATATTGCTTATTTATAACGTCTTGTTGTCAGTTCACTTTCATATATAGAAACTGAATCTTTTTGGTTTAGTCATCTTAGTCTTGTAGGAAGAGGATTAGGGCCACTGAAAAAAGTTAACTGATTTTTAATTTTTTTTAGTTTAACATGGGGGAAAAAGTCAGAATTCTGACTTTTCTCAGAATTCTGACTTTAATCTCAGAATTCTGACTTTTTTCTCAGAAATCTGACAGATGATTAATGTTTCTAATCAATTTACAGTTTTTTTTGGTTGGGGGGGGGGGGGGGGGGGTACTATACAGATATATAAAAACAAGAAGGTCTAACTAAAAAATAACCAGAATATATGTTTAGAGTAAAGATTGACTACTTGTGTTTACACAAGCACACAATTTCAAATCTGCTGAGCTTGCTGTGCAAGAAAATGTAAAATATACGTATAAAGAAATATAACAGGAAGTACTGCTAAAACAAACTAAATGTTAAATAATGTAGATATTGGTTTAAAAAATTCTTCAGATTTGGAAATTTGGAAGGAATACATAATTCTGAAATTAATCAACAAATCTGGTAAAAAAAAAAATAAAATAAATAAAAAATAAAAGTTGCACTTTTTTACTTGAGGAATTTGTTGAATAACTTCATAATTATGAGTTTAACTAGTTGGAGGTAATGCTACACTTCTCTTCTTCCTGTCCTGCTCATAAAAGGTAAACATTATAAACCCACCATTAATTTTCTACACTATTTGGAAAACACAACACAAATGTAATATAACAAAAGTATGTTTAACAACAAACATGTTAGCATCAAGCCATAGCCATGTCTCTTTTAGAGACTAGCTCTCTTGTTTTAATGACCTTCTGCTCCTCCATTAATGAGGGGACCCCTCGGGCACGTAAAAAGTTGCCTAATTCTGTCATTTTCCACCAATGTGTTAGCCTGACGTAGTCCTACTCAATTCTAGTCAGAATATGAGTCTGATACTGCTCCATAGAGCTGTGATTATGGGGCGTGTTTCGAACGAACCAGGGAAAAAATGCCTCTGCACTCAATTGGATAGATCTACAACCAATAAGAGCAACGGAGTGCGTGACGTATGTTAAGCGAGGCATAGTTGTTGTCCACAAAAATCAAAGCGGGCAGTTTCACGCCTAGAATAAGAAGATGAGACTTGATCGCGTTTCTCTGTTCCTCTTTTAAAATTAATTTGCTGTCGATATCTTCTAGAACAGACCTAATAGCAGAATCTACTCACCCAAACTCTCCAGCGGCAGCCATTATTGTTGTCACCCAAGCGCGCTTTGGTCACGTGGTTGATTACATTACTCTTGATCATCTGTCCATCATCGTATAAAGTCCGCCCTGACAATTTGATTGGATCGCCTGACAGTGGGCGATAATACTCGAGCTACTATGGAGCAGAGCCAGACCGAACTTCCCCGAACTCAAACCTTGTGGGCGGGACTAAGTTCTGACTGGCACCCAGGCTACCAATATGTCACTGGTCATCTCAAACAACTCACATCTTTGTCAGTGAAGCTGAGTGCTCCACATCTCTGCCTTCATGGTGCCCATCTACATTAAGATCCAAAATTCTGAGAAAAAAAGTCAGAATTCTGAGAAAAAAAAAGTCTTAATTCTGAAAATAAAAGTCAGAATTCTGACTTTTTTCCCGTATTAAACTGAAATAAAATGTAAAAATCACTTAACTTTTTTTTCTCCAGTGGCCCTAATCCTCTTCCGTAGTCTTGGGCTGATCACTCATCCAATATTTAACTGCTAACTTTCTCTAGACGTTTGCCACGCTAGCCAAAATGTTTTTTTTATATATTTTTTTTAATATCTCATTTCAGTACAATGCCACCACCAACTAAAAGGCTGAAACAGCAGCAGGACTTACTCAGATTTTTTTTAAAGAGAAACGTCAGTGTGAGTAACAGTCACCTAACACAACTTGTGTTGAAATTAGCCCGGTCTGGGCGTGCGTTTTACGAGGATTTTTTATTTTTTGCATGGTTTTGATTCACCGAAATGGACAGATGTTATACCTGCCGCGCTCCTGATCGTTAGTTAACCACAGGGAGAATTAATTATAATTCTTAGCAGCGGCGGCCGCATTGGTCGTGCAGCGGACTGCTGCACAACCACTAAGTAACCAACTAATTAACTTCTGCATCTTTATTTCCTCAAATAAACTGCTCGCTCCTCTTTTTACACTATAAACAGATTAACACAACATTGACAAATCTGTAGTTTTCTCTGTTCTGTACTGCAAATTGGAATTAAAGGCGCCATTTTTACCAAAGGTCTGGACAGACTGGCCACCTGTCTAGGGTGGACCCCGCACCAGCACCTCCCGACCCCACTAAGGGACAGGGTGTACAGAAAATGGAAGGATAGATGGATTTCTACCAAAGGTTCAGAATGCGTTTTTGAACCAGATGCTTCAAAGCGCCCTGTCCATAATTCTTCAACACACTGTCAGCTCCCTCTGTCAGTCAACCTATATAAATTCATTTTTGACCATTATTGCAAGTTTGACAAAATAAAACATATCAAACTTTGCACTTGTGTGGCCTACTGAATTGTTTTGATTTTCTAGTGCGTATGCGGACACTAAATATGCCAAGGGCTGAAGCCCTAGAAAGACATCTCCCTTTGCTTAATAAAAGACTCCAGTCATTTTGTTTGGTGATATGCTCACATCTTATGAACAAATGCATTATGTACATTTTAAATGCATTATTTTTGCAAACACATTTATAAAGGAATAAAGTAAAAGATTAAATAGCCTTTTTTTTAAGTAGCGTACTTAAGATATGTTTCTGTTGAATATTTACGAATCTCAGATTTCCGACATGTGTCCCCCCCAATTGTAAACATATTCCTACGCCCTTGCCTACACGGTTAGTAACTTCCAATGATTACCCTCAAAAGATGTTAAGGTTTGTGATTTAAAGGAGATTGAAGTTTATTTCAGCATGTTACTGTTGTTGGCTTTACTTAAACTGTTGAAAAGGGGCATAAAAACAGCTTTGTAACCCAAAGGAGGGGCAAGCAAGATAAGTTTTCGGAGCCACTACCTTAAGATGTAACGCATTGTTAGTCAGGATTTTAGATCTTCATCTAACCCAATTTCGGAACACTCTCAGGAGACAATGTAGTCTTTTAAATGTTTATTTACACAGAATAGAAGTATTGCCAAGGTAGTGGAAGTTGCATAGGTTCAGGCGAACAGTGGAGAGCGGATGAGGTTCGAACACAGTAAACTGTGGAGAGGAGTCCGTAGCTGCCAGCCAGTAGATGCACCAAGAGATCAGGTGTCCCTGGGGAATTATGGTGTAAGAAGATTGCTCAGGAACAAAATCTAAAGGCTTTAGTTTCCTGAAGGGAGCAAAGGAGAACCAGGTAAGAGCAGAGAAAGCAGGGAAAACAATGCAAGGAGCCAGAATAGAATACCACCTAATGTTAACACCATAGCATTGAAGTAGTCTTGAGCTGATGAGAAACAGGTGCAGGCAATCAGCAGAGCAGCCCCCAGATCACCTCTGGAAGATGGACTGCAAAAAAATAGGACAAGAACCCAAACCCCAACACTGTTTGCCTTCAAAATTGCTAAGCAGTAGTCTCTGACAACTTCTTCATCATAAAGCAAACAAAAGATATCAAATTATCATCCTTGTTTATGGTCAATAAAAAATAGCACATGTGGAGGTGTTTATATTAGACTATGAAGCAGAAGAATCAAGGAAAACAATGAAAAAGGCTAACCGGCAGGTAAAGACACAAACATGCGCTCACCCATTAACTCTAATCCAATATGTCGTATCAACAAGTAGCAACAGAGCTGCTCGAGTGCCAAAAGCAAAGCTTCACATGACGCACATTAGCATATGAGTCCCTGAATGACAACATCCATTTAGACAATTTAGGCTTTGCTTGAATATCAAGGAAACACAGAGGGGAAGCGCTTGTTTTCAGGGGGGCTCTTTAATCTGCAGCTCAGAGGACTTTATTTAAAACGGCTACATTCAGAAGAGCATTAGGCTTTAATTTTTTGTCTGAATTTCAATGACAATACCACTAAAACCTGCATTAATTGCACCCCTAAGCTTTATTTATTTATTACTAAACTCATTAAAAAGCACCAACATACATTATGTTCGTTCACATGATTAAAAAAGCTGGATGTCTCAGACATAATAATGATCATTAGAATAATTAACACACTGAATTAATTCGAATTAATGATTGATAGAACAGATACGACAAAGATAAAAATGTGAATATATCCCCCCTTTATGAGACTTTCTTTTTTGCGCTTTTGGTTTGTTTTAATGTTTTTTTATGGTTTTATTTGTTTTAATAAATTCATTTTATTCTGTTTGTTTTATTGATTTAAAATTCTGTGTGGTTTTTATACAATTTTAACTGTACTTGGTATGTATGGCACTTCTTTTAAAGTGCTTTATAAATAAAGTTGAGTTTCTTGCATTGTGCTTTCTTGATGGCCTCACATGACTACAGATTTGTCCTTTTTTTCCCAAGATGTTTTTATTTGAATTACATCTTACAGTACATATGCCATGTTATTAGAAAAAAAACAATTTCCTATTGAAATTGTTTGATATTAATGTTTTTAGACGTATATTCCATTGCGTTTAGATTATGTTCTAACTCTGCTCAGTTTTATGTATTCATTAAAAGTGAATAAACAACAGGGAGTTCGGCATTCTTTCAGGAATCAGCTCAATCTTTAACTGTGCCAGTTTTAGATACCTCCTTCTTTAATCATCTAATCAATAAGAGAGCAACACAGCGCTATTTGTTGCTCTCCTTTAAACCACTTGCCTACCAATTGAGCGCTCGTTTCTTCTTTTCTTTGCTTTATTGCTGTTTGTTAGTGCAACCTAGTCAGAGCCTTTCTAATTAAAGAGCCTTGAGTTCAAGAGCAGGAGGAAGACAGTGGTGAGGTGAAGGGAGCTCAAGATGGCAGCAAATGAGGTTGATTAAGAGGAGAAGGCTTGTCCGCTGAAAGCCACTTGAATCCCTTTTCTTATTAACTCTGACGGGCAGTCTACCACCATGGAGGCATGTACACACAGAGTTATGAACCAGCTCCTCTGAGGACAGGAAACAGCCTCTGCCTTTCTTTCATGCAGCCTAATTTTGCTGCTGAATGTGAACAGCTGTAGCACAGAGTCATTACCAAGTGTTTTGCAATTCATTTCTGGGCTTTTCGCACTGATAGAGGCTGTTTTTTTTCTACTGAGAAGCTGAGGGACAAAGATAAATAGAAGTGATTCACATCTTTATAGCCATTTAATCCAGTTTAAGAAGTTGGATTACGCTATGAACTGATGTCTAGTTTATCATAGGATTACAAACCATACAAAACATGTATTCATGTTTTAAGAAATTGGCTGGAAACAAGAACACCCATAAAAGTTCCCATACAAACAAAGAGCTTAATCATGTTCAGGCAGCTTTGCTAACTTTATTGTTAAATATCCAATCATTTTGAAATGAATATAGTTATTATTTGAGTTTCTCAATGTATTAGATCAGAAACATAATTACAGTGTCCTGTATTATAGCAAAGGGCTACATCAATGCAATTTTTGTTTGTTTGTTTAAAATCGGTTTTTAAAAGGAACATTTTCATTGGCTTTAATTCTCAATATACACTTTACATCTCTTATTTGCATAATGGATAGAAAACGAATTCTCACAGTCTGATATGAAATCAGATACATTTCCCTTTTTTTTACATATTAGATTCAAAAATTGCATGAAATTCCATAATCAACTTTTAATCTTAACTAAAGTTTTCACTTCTGGTTCTTGGAAAAAGAAGAATTTTCTGTAATCTCATTAAGAAGTTCCATCTGCTCTGAATAGTAAATGTGAGGACAAATGAACACCGAGAACAAGTGACATGTCCTCACTACAAGGACACCTTGCAACAGAAGCTTGCTAACCCCTTCATTTATTTAATAAATGTACCATAGAATTGAATAAAAAAAATAAGATTTCATAACATTTCTTTAAGTATTTGTTGGTATTGATCATAATAGCTGTTAAATATTTATGTAATAAACCTACGTAGATAAAAACAGTACATGATTTCAATTCATAACCTTCACCATTGCACCCTCACAGGGAGATCGCATGCATTTATTAAGAACATTTATTTTTCAGTTGCTGGATCTTGAGGCTTGGCCTTGACTTAATAATAAAATCTTCTACATTCAGAAGTTATTCGGTGACTATGTTGAGAAATCTCCTGTATGCGGTTATTTAGGAATATTTGTGCTACCAGGTTGTTCCACCTCTCTTATCTGTCTTGAGCCTCACCTCTAACCACCATTCAAAGAAGAGTCCTCATACCATATGGTTCTTGCACTGACAGTTATGTCTCAGAGGAGGGTTACAACCCTGATAAGTTATACTGAAAAAACTCCAAAAGTAATAAATAATGCTGAGTTCTTATCAGTTGCAGTAGAAAGCTGGACACAGACAGGAATATTGAAAGATGGGGCGATAACAGCCGATGAAAGGAGACTGGACACGCCTGGATTAAAAAAAAGGGAAACATTTGTCTTTTTACCTCCAAAAAATACATTCAAACAGATTTAAGTGTTACCATTGCAAAGAAAAAAATATGATTTATAAATTAATCAAAAAATACAGAGTCATTTTCATATCAACGGAGGATATTTTCTAATGTTTAGATTAAAATATATATATATTTTTTTTAATCCTTGAGTTATGGCATGCTTCCCTATTGTGATAACATGAGATGCTCAACCCACCACAAGACTCATTAAAAAGTTTTTAAAAATCTGCTTTTTAATGTAGATAGTTTAAAATCCTACTCTTTTCTCTTGATTTACAACCTTCCAGCCACACCATTATGAGATAATTACCTCTACCTTTTAATATTTTGGTAAAATCAGGAACACAGAAAGAAAAATTTGCATTATATCCCTGAATCATGGACAAATATAGAAGCGACACAAATAAAATCCTAAAATAAAAACCAATGAATTGATGTTATTGTTGCGAAAACTATTTCCGATTTGTAATAATTATATTTTAATTAGAGAATGGCAGTAATATATATATTTTGGGTAAAATGTATGTTTCCGATTGGGAAACACAAGGAGTGAGGTAATGTTTTTAGTCTGTTTTTAGCAGCTGATGATGGGGCGGTAGCATGAGTGTAATGAGTGTAATGAGAGACATCGATGATTGTTTTGCATGTAAAGGCTAAAGGTAGCAGGTTGGAGATTTCTCAGATTCCACTGATGTTCTAGGATTGAAGTCGTTTGTAAACTTTCTATGGCCATGCTCTTGATTTTGGGGATTTTGTACCTTATTTATGGAGCTGTCTTTCTATAATTTAACTAAAAAGAGGTCAGATAACATAAATGTGTTGATGAACAGTAAAACTTAGCAACACCCTAGTCAAATCTCATACTTTCCTGATAAATGATATCTGACTCTCCTATGTGGTTTCCCTCTTCCCATTTCCTTTTTCCTGTTTAGTCCTGTTTTTTTCATTTAAAGCCTCACCCTTTTCAGCTCATTCTTAATATGTTTTGCCTCATTATCACCTCTACTTCTCATTTTCACCTCTCTCCTGCACTTGCTTTGTTGTTTCTTGTTATACATGGTCTGATTGTCCCTTTTTTCTTCCACAGTCCAAATGAAGTGGCAGAAGAAGATATTTCTGGTCCTCATTGTCATCTGTACTGTCAGTGTTCTGCTGCACCATGGGGGCCACTTCACCTGGTGAGGATTGAATTAAATCCACAATACATAAAAAAGATGATTTACCCATGCTACCGGTGTAAACACCCTCATTTAAACCATTGTCCCTTTGTCTTTCTTGTTTTCATTGCGTAATATTACCAATGTCATGATTTTATTTTAGGGCAAGTTTTGCAGTTTTGTATCCAGCAAAAAAAAATGTATTGCTTTCTTTTTTTCTTTAGGAACAATGAGGTATTTCACTTTGGCTGCTCCCACCAGGCCCAGGGCGCAAAGCCTAAACACTCAAACATCGTCTTCCTTAAGACACACAAAACAGCCAGCACCACCATGCAGAACATCCTGTTTCGCTTTGCAGAGCGCAACAACTTGACAGTGGCATTGCCAGTACAAGCATGTGGTCATCAGTTCTGCTACCCACGTTCTTTCTCCTCTCACTTCGTCCATCTGCACACGCTGCGACCAAACTTGATTACCAACCACATGCGTTTTAATAAAACAGCATTGCAACGGCTGATGCCGCATGATACAATTTATATTACAATCCTGAGAGAGCCAGCCTCAATGTTTGAGTCCTTATTTACATACTACAGTCGACACTGTATGAGCTTCAAGAGAGTCCCCAATGGTTCTCTGGAAGAGTTCTTGGTGGAACCTTTACGCTACTACAGGCCAGAAGAGATAGACTCCATGTATGCACGTAACACCCTGACCTTTGACTTAGGTGGAGACAAAGATCGCCCAGCAAAAGACATTGCTTATGCACACGAATTTGCTGCGGAAGTTGAAAAAGTGTTCTCCCTAGTAATGATTTCGGAGTACTTTGATGAATCGCTTATCCTTCTCCACCATCTACTTTCATGGGATATGGAGGACATCCTGTATGTCAAGCTAAATATGCGTACAGAAGGTTCCAAGAAAAAGCTGTCACCAGGTCTTCCTGAAAAGATCCAAGCCTGGAATTCCATAGATGCGTACCTTTATGAATACTTTAATGCCTCACTTTGGGTCAAACTATCAGATTTGGGTCTAGACTGTGTTGCGAAGGAGGTGCAACTGCTTCGGCAGGCCCAAGAAAGGCTTATGGGGACTTGTTTTGGTGGGAAAATGCCACTTCCACGCTCAGCTGCAGAGATCAAAAACAAGGATCTTCGTCCCTGGCAGCCCAGTGACAAAGTCGACATTGTCGGCTATGACCTCCCAGTGAATATAAGCCGAGAGGCACAGGATCGTTGCCTCAAATACATCATGCCAGAGATCTCTTACACACGCATACTTCTTCATTCTCAGTCCCTGCGACACCGCCGAGGTTATCTGAAGTCACACGTCCCCCGACAGCACATCGCCACAGCCTTGCCTCTGCATTCTCAGGTCCATCGCAGCCAACCACCTCTTCCGTTTGTTCACAGCCCTGCCTCAGGAACAGAGTCCAAATCTACCCCAAAGCAAAGTGAAGGAACTACAAAGTTAGAACCCTAATCCTCTAACAAAATGGGAATATCTTATTAGTGCCCAGTTGACTGCACATTTCTACTAATCCCACTAAAACAAAAAACAAAACAGCCATGCTTTGTTAATCAAACACTTTGGACTTTGCTTTCCCTAATTTGTATCTGGTAAGGAAAATGTTATCCAATTTCAACCATGTGCCTCTCCTGATTTGGTATGTAGAACCGTTAAAGTGGTAGAAAAACAACAGGGCAAACCTGGAGCTAGAGTCCTGAGACGAATGAAGAGGTAGTGATATCAGCGATGTTGTAAGGCACAGAATGTGCTTTGTGTTGATCACTGGACGGATATCGAATCACTTCCCTTTGTTTTCCCTTTCTTCAGCTCTGGTTTCCTTGCTCTCTAATTAGCATATATGCCACTTAAAGACACACAAAGACATAGTGGATCGGCTGTCAACTGTACAAAGACCCACACTGAGATCTCCTCCCTAACTTTTCTTCTTTTCAAAGTCTAAAACCCAAAGCAGACGAGAGAGAGAAGGACAACGGTGGGTGCAGTTTCATGCTTTATGGAGGGAAAGTCTGGAAACATCTGGATACTAAATTTTGGCCACCTATTACGACCACGGCAGGCAAAGATTGAGCCATATATAGTATAAAAGCTGTATATTCAGCCATGGACCTCTGTGGAATTCATAGCTGATATATCTACAAGCCCCTACAATACGATCCCCCTCTGCCGAGATCTCCCTTTGCCCTGATTGCCACTGGCGGTCTCGTCTTGCACTGTCTTAACATAACCTGTCAAAAACAAAGGTTTTGCAGTGGAGACTTAACATTTAAACATTGCAATAAGATTCATGGAATTTTGATATTAAAGGTCCAGAGTCCATAATCATCGAGGAACTTCTTTGCCCTATCTGATATCTATATGACAATGATGCAAGACAAAGACTTGAAGACTGCGGGTCACAGTGCTTGAATATTTAATCATCTTTTCTCATGGTACCTCCTATGGCAAATGCTCTAAGGTTACATACCTGTATGTTTTCATTTGGGACACATTCCACCAATGAAAAGCTGCTCTTTTTGAACTGAACCTGAAATTAAGGGTGTGTACATTTAGAGAGTGCGACCTGCTGCAGTCACAAACTGTCATCACTTATCCACTTTAACTGTCCTCTACTCTTATTTAAGCTGTAATTTAATTAACACTGTATTAAGGTGAACAAATATGTAACTTTAAAGCTAAGTTATGAGTTTTTTCTTTTTGGATTATGTACTGTAAGAGTTGCAGATGTGAGCTAGTAAAAGACTCTGTGCCCTATGTTGAAAGAGCAGCAACAGCATGGCTGTTATTCTGTGTTATTATGTGGGTGTGGAGGGGTGTGTGTGTGTGTGTTTTTGTCACTATGGCAAACATGATTGTGAAGAATATTACAGTAATGTGTAATACCACAAAACCAGCTTTGAGCCATTTGGATGGTGTTAAATGTGACTATGGATGTTTTCTTTCTGAATACTGTAAGCTTTGAAGTTGCAGAGGGAAACTACAGTTAAGCCTAAAATTATTCAAACTCCTGGAAGATTTTGCCTTCAACGTATTTCCATTAAGTTTCTGAGGAGAAATGAGAATGGGATATATTAGAAGATACTAAAATAATGTTAAAAATATGTTTACCTTGTTAAAAAGGTTAGTTGAAAATAATTGATAGCTTTCTCAATAATAGACATGGAAGCCTTTTTAGCTTTACAATTACCAAAGCCTTCACATCTTCACTGACATTTTATATGTTTCTACTGGTGCTGTGGGGATTTTTTCTTCCGTAAAAGTGTCTGAGGTAGGAAAACCTCTTCGCCATTACCATTATCTTGAGCTATCTTTAAGAATCTCCCTCAGATTTTGATATGGGGGTCTGGCTGATTAGCTCTAAATCGTTTATTTTCTTTCACTAATATAAAAATTGCTGAGGAGAATATTTTTGGGCTTTACTGTAATTTAAGAAAGGTATAGAAAGGGGTCAGAATTTTAGACATGAAGAAATACAGTGCAGCTGCAAAACAAGGAGTTGCCACTCTAAAATACATACTCTATACTATAAGAAACATGGGAAAAAAAAATGTCATAAATCTGCAAACTCTTATTTGTTACGCTTGATTTATTATTACCAGTGCTGTTCTGTATTTTGACCTTTTATTTGCAGGGAAAAAAAGGTTGAATTATGATCTAATTTTCATATGTCTAATAACAAAACTTTCTCGGACAGAGCAGATGGAATAAGACATGGAAACAATATGAAATTATTTCTTTACACATTTGATACAGGAAACAGCGACAAAAATCCCCTCTGAAGCTCGGATGTGCTGCGTTTTTAAGTGTTTTTTTGTTTGTTTATGTCCAGTTTACATACAAACATAAAAGCACACAAATCATGTTACGTGAATATGAATCAAGCATTATGACTTATGTTTTAGAGAGGGTGCGAATATTTAAAGTCTGGTGGAGCTTGAATAGAGAAGGAGAACTTAAGAGTCTCTGAATGCACAGGAAATTGGTGTTTTTGTGTTTGTGTTAAAGATCATTTTCAATTCGAACAGCAATGTTATGTTTTTGGCGGTGTATAACACTCCCCTTCATTTTAACAAATGCATCAAATCTTAAATAAGCTTATTTTTTTAAGCAGCTGAGATTTAATGGTGATTTGCTGCAGCTAAAACATGTTTTGAAAACTGCAACTATCCATCACTGCAAAAATGATCTAGAAACAAGTAAAGGTTTCTTAAATTAAATGTATTTCCCCTTAATTTGATTGGGTAGATAATGTGAGTTGGCAATAAAATTAGAAATTTTATGCTTAAATTAAGATAATTAGATAATATGCACCTGAAATAAGACAATGTAATTGTTGTTTCTTAGTCTCAAATGTAAATTGTCTGGTTCCATTCGCAAAGTGTCTCACTTGCCTACTCAACTCAAGAAAAAGTTCACTTATTTTAAGAAAAAGTTACTTATTAAGATTTCAGTTTTTTGCAGTGTATAGAAGTACAATAAATGACGATTCTGTAAAGCTACACAAATAACACACAATAGATTAGGTGTACTTGTAACATTAAAAAGTCTTATGAAGACGATTCAACACTACATATATAAAAACAATGTATAGTAATACATGTTTATGCTTTAAAGGGCAAATATCCTCATAGAGCCATAAAACAATTAATTGTTCTAAAAAGTTACTAAGATGGAACATGTTTTGTTTTTCTTTTTCTTTCTGGCCATTTTCTATCTTGTTTACCTCCAAACTATTAAGAAGCCTCTATTCTGAGCCAAATGAATGATAGATTGTAAATCAGTACTTTGACACCCTTTGCAACCAACGGTGTGGTTGATGCAAACTCAAAATTTTTAAGGGCCAAACAATAGGCTGTTATGGCTGTTACATGAACAGGTACTGTAGACCCACCGGAGTGTGGCTAATGAGACAGTTGGTGTGCATAGAATTACAAGAATGTCTTCATTGTGATTACTCGATTACTCATGGGAAAAACACACAAACCCATGAATGTAGTTAAGACTTCTGGGTTAATCCATTCAAAAACACTGCAGGGCTCAATAGTGTAAAGTAGACTAATCCAGTCACAGTAAAAAAAAAAAAAAAAAAAAGCAAGAGCTGATACATCACAATAACAATGTTGTTCAGAACTTGAGTAGATATAATGCCCGTTTTGCCAGAATGTCGACAGTTTGAATGCTAGATTTTATCACACAATTTATAGTTATTTGCCATGGTAACAAATTAAGGGTAGATATGCCTCATTAAAAAATGCTTCTAAATCGCCAATTGGGATGCTGGTTAATAAGGTCTCCAATCTACTGACCATCTCTAACAATGAATTTGAGCTAAGAATTACTTTCTTCTTTGGTTTCCCATGCATTATAAATGCTTTCATGTCCCAAAATGTACAGTAATGCAGTTGTCCTGAGCTTGCCTTTTTTCCATATAAAAAAAAAAACATTAATATCTCAGTTTGAGACATTGAAATTAAAATAAACATATACTATAAGCCCGAACAGATTTCAACAAAAAAATAGTGTTAAACCGGTGATACATGCCTTTTAAAGTCAAAAAATTGTGTTTCCATTGCTAATTATGTTTGACTCATCAAAGCTTTTAAGCCTTGTTTAATCCTTTTAGAGTTTTTTTTAAAGCTGGTTATGTAACCTAATATGTCCTGGTTGTGGGAAAATAACATTCTACAAAAAAAAAAAAAAAAAACTTTAGCTTGTAAAAACAATACTGAAGCAGATTTATTTAATTTTTCTCATGGAATATTTCATAATGCATCATAAAGGTAACTGTAAGGTAATGGGTTCTTCAGGTTTTTCTATGAAAAGGTGAAGTTTGAGTACTTTCATTATGAGTATGAAGTGTATACTGCTAATTTTCTACCATCTCTCAAGTGAAGGTTATGGTTATGAAGTTTAATTAACTAAGTCTGTTCAAATAGGATGTCTTGAAGTATTTATTCTCATGTTTTTGTCAAACTGGGATTCTGTTTTCTTTTTTCTTTCCTTTATGAAATATGTCTTCTAGACAGTAATTTGCTGTAAGTGTTTTTTTTTTTTTTTTGTTAAATAAGGCATTTGCTTCCCTGCTTCTTTGTGGGAACATTACAGTAATGGTCTGTCATGTCTTAAGTGCCCCGTTATTTAAAAATGTGAAAGGTACTTTGAAAAATGTTACACACAAACCTCCTGTTCACATCAGCTATTCCATTTCCCATAAAAGTTTTTTTTTTCATGTACCAGAATATTTTTGTGTTCTGGGGAATAAGGAAAGAAAACTGAAGGGAGATGAAAGTTTAGAACTAAAAAGTTTTAGAACGTGTCTTAAATTGCTGACCACCCCCATCTGTTCTTACTTTAATCTGAACACTGTTTTTCACCATTTTCTGTTTTAAGAATTCATGTGTAATTAAGTCATTTATCTGTACTGGGAAGTTTCTGGTCTTTTTTTTTTCTTTGGTTTGGTCCAAAAGTGTGAATAAATGAAGGGTTTTAGAGAAAAAAACAAAACAATAAAAACAGGAGACAATCAGAACATGGGGCCCCAAAGCTTTTGTGTTGTTGGATTGTGAATGTGTTGAATAAAGTTTGAACGATTTCACCTCATTTCTCAGAAAATGTTCTTAACTGATGCAGATTTATTCAGAAACGCTGCGGCTTGAGTCATTCTTCCTATCAAACCTGTGCACACACACGCTTCAACAGCAGCAGTCCATACCACATAATAAGAATTGCTCACTTAACGGCTGGATTCTAAACGCTTTCTTTTTCCCCAAAGCCGCAGTCCAATTTGTCCTCATAATAAGTTTCTTTGAACCAACCTCCATTCTGCATACTTGAATAAAATGCTGGGACAAACTGCCTTTGGCAAAACCCAGCAGTCGGTTTGATATGATAAGCAGCCATGACGCCCTATTGCCATTTAACAGCATGTTGTAGGTCAGCTGTTTCCATGGTGGTGCTTGTTCTTTACAGGTCCTTCATACAATTTTGTTTACTTTTCTCACTCATTTCTGGTAGTATGACATTTTAAGAAAAATTGCTGTGATTTTACCAGTAAAAACATATTAGGTTTTATTTACAAATAATAATTGATATCATGTATTCTTTTCTAAAGAGTATCTTATAGAGTTTTTATAAAATAGAAAAAAATTCAAGTTGCCATTGAAACAAATCCTTTTCAGCACTCATTCAGCATTCAGCACTCATCACTTATGTATTGTAACTTCAAGCAAAATCATGCATCCAGTTCTGCTTAACCATCTGCTCATTTGTAAAGCCAGTCAGATAAGGTGAATAGTAACAATTATGCTTTTTTTTCCGTATATGAACTAATTTAAAGGCATAGTGGAGGATTTTCGCAAATTTTTGAAAAGACTCGCCCTCTCCGCTTAAAAAAAAAAATGCACATGTGCAACCCTGTTCTTGCTCCCGAGAGGGAATGCCTATCAAACGCCTGTTTAAAAGTCACTGTTTGCATACAAGCTTAGTTTCCAAAAGAAGATTTGTGATTTTTCCACTATGTGTAAGTATGTGTACTGTGAAAATGGGGACGAGCACGTAGGACGGAACTTATGTAAAAAATATCACCAGAATGACTGACAATTAGGAACACTACTTATTTTGATAAGCCACCCTGAAAAAGAACACGCTCCACTATACATTTAAGCATTTTTCATCCCTGGATAACAACCACTTCAGTCTTATATAGCCTAGTAATTAAATTATTCTTTCTTCCAACTCATTTTATTTCTCTTGAAGCTGCATATTATTAAGTCCTACGAGGCTGTTGTGAAAACTATGCACAACTGTTAAAAAATAAAAGGAATGCTCCCTATGATATTCTCCTCTAATGGAAATGTACAACAAGTAAACATGCAAGCGGATGCACACCAAGTTCACATTGGGACAAATATTCAACAGTAAAATTAGATGCATATCTTCATACTTCTTCCATGCTCTTGCAATCAAAAACAAGCATTGTTTTGCCCCAAGAGACATTTTGTCTGACACGCTGAGTTGTTACTAAAATCTGATTACAGTCCTAAGGTAACCTGTATAGTTAGATTTTTATCTGTGTGGTATTTTCTAAACCTTTCCTGTGACGCAATCTGCATGTTTCCATCTCACCTCACAGGGAAGTTAAATTAAACCTGTTTACTCACAGCTTAATGTAATTTTCCATAACTTTTTTTTTATTTGCTTCTCTAACAGAGCCACACCTCTCAGAAACGCATTTTGTGAGATGTCAATGAACTCAGGGCTTTCAAGTCAGCCCTTTGAAAATATGTCTAGGGCTGTAAAAGTTATATTTTTAACCACATGATCATATTCATGTGTGGCAAAAATGAAAAAAAGGAAAAGAAAAGAAAACAATGGAAAAATGTTACATTCTTCTCATTCTCATTCTAGGTTTATTTTTTGGGAATATATCCCATGTATTTGGTAAAAAGGATATTACAGTTGAAGTTGTCTCCCCGTTTGAATCTGAGAGTTGTTTAGACTTTCTTTTCTATACTGCTTTTTTTTGTAAGTAACAACTATACAAAACTATACAAATGAACCTGGACCTTTTTCCCCATCAACAAAGTAAGGCTGGAGGAGGAAAGCAAGGAAAAAACAATCTCTTGAACAAAGGCAACACTCGAATGCTGACACTCAAAGGCAAAATGAATATGATTTTGAACAGAGGAGACTGAGACTATATAAAGGACAGCTAGAAAGTGCGGGTAATGAATTGAAGAGTTATAACCATCAACCTGCACAAAATCCCCAATAAGATTAAACTGTAACACTGATATAAGGCTCAGCTAACACTTTGTTTTATATAATACAAAACCATCACAATATGACAAATATTATAACTAATGTAGATTGAATCTCTATAGTGAATCCCCTGACCACTGTATAGCAGATGAAAATATCTGGACTTGACTTCAGGCAAGGCTCTCAGGTGTCTCCGACGGCATCAATAAAGCATAAAAAATACAATTATCTTATTGGTGTATTGGTTTCCATTCATTCAACATCAGATCTTGGTGGATGGCAAATCTAGGAAAAAAATCTCTTAGACTTATCTTTAACATTATTTAGGGTCAAATCACTAAATACATATTAGGATAAGATTTAGATACCCAGATTATAGCTGTCATATATATATATATATATATATATATATATATATATATATATATACTGTATATATATATATATATATATATATATATACAGTATATATATATATATATATATATACTGTATATATATATATATATATATATATATATATATGTAAAATGTAATTTTGTTTTGCAATATCTATTTTTACAATAAAATTTTCTTTATTCCTATTTTCATGTAATGGTGCCAGACATAGAAAGTCGAACTAATCAGTGATGTCGAAAGTGAAAACAAGCTGGAAAGAACAATTGCAGGCCACTCAGCTATTGCTGAAAGTCAATGAGATTCAAATGGAAATGTTATATTGCTCTAACAATTGTTTGATTGAATATTTTGACATTTTAAATGGAGTCTTTAAATTGTAAGAGACGGAGTGAGGAAACTGAGTTTTATCTAAGGGAGGAGCTCGTTAAACGTTTCCCAGTATTATAGATATGAAAATTATCTGGTGACATATTAAACAGGTTCGCCTGGTTAAGGACTGATGCTTAGATATCACTGCAGTGAGTCCCAGATTCATGTGGGAAGAAGTGATCTATTTACCGGTTTACACAAGAGGCTGTCGTGTAAGTAGATTTTATATTTTCCTTTTTCTTTTCTTCACTCTTATAAGATTTTAAACCTGTCAAAGTGAAAGTTTTATCTATTTAATGTCATTTGATTTTGTTTTATTCACAGCAAATAATTTCACCATAATACTTTCAACACAACTTAAAAAAACAATCATGACTTCATTAAATAGTTCAAAAGATGCAGACAACTTTGTTTTCTTGTTGTTTATTTTGACTCTTAGATAGAGGAAATGATTGGCTTAAAATGCGTGATGTTAGTTAACGTAGTATTCACATATTTCTTAAATTGTGAATAAAAAAATATTGTGATTGATAATTTAATACCATATGCAGCAAACACTTGTTCTTATAATTTCTTTTAGGTTTTACAACCAACCCAACACCCAGTGACCGAATAGTGCGCAAGGTTACTGCACATCCGTGGAAAACAACAAGGAAGGGAAGACAAACAATCGATCCCATCAGACTTGATGTAACTGTTTCTTTTTCTCCATATTTTTAAAACAAAATACAAAAAAAAAACGTAAAAAAAAAAAAAAAAAACGTTTCTTCGTTACATAAAGTAAGGATAACTGATTAGCAAAACAATGTAAACAAAAAATGCATTAAGACAGTGTCACATTTGAGTGGAGGTTTTTCAAGACCCAAATGCAGAGATTAGGAGGCAGAGGTGAGTCTTGCAGATTTAATCAGAACACCTGAGGCACAAATCCAAAATCCAAAATACTGAAAACCAAACATAAGATATGTCAGGGAAAACTCTCGTGGGGAACCAGAGAAAATGAAGCAACTAAACAACAACAACCAGCACTGAGTGACTGCAGAGGAGGTGTATATATATGGGGAACACAACAAAGGACGGGCTTATTAGCTGAATATGGAGCAGATGTGAGTGGAGCTGACTAGAAGGAGGCCAAGGGGAAAAAAAGAAAACAAGCATAAGAGGGAAACACAGTAATTCAAGAACTAAACACTCATAGAAAACAACTACAAATACAAAGAAACTACGTACCTGATACTATTTATGATATCAGGTTTCTGATGATATCTCTTATAATCAAATATTACTCAATGACATAAATTCTCCTGCAAAGTCTAATGGGAAAGTTGTGCTTTCCGAGTTGGTTTATCATCTCTTCTTAAGAGGAGGTATTAACAACATTCTTTTGATTCAGCAACATCAAACAATTGCTCTTTGCAAATGACATCAACTTCTCATGCAAAAACAAGCCTAGAATTCCTTCCCCTTAGTGCACAAAACACTACGCTTATGTTGGCAACAATCCATCTTTCAGCCATGAGGGAGCATGGAAGATTCCATTCTCTGTGAAAGACAACAAAACACTGCTGTGTGCTAAACACCAGCAAACCTACCAATATACCTGCAATAAAAGGAGCTTGTTAGGGATCAGCTAATCATTTGGGTTAGCTGCAATTTAAGCTTTTAAGATGCATGATGGAAGCAAAAGGGGACTGGGATTCAGTTTCTTCTCTAAAGCGCTGCTTTGGAGAGCAACACAAGAAAATATGCAGCTGTTGAGGGACGTTTTAGGGGCAACATCATACAAGAAATGAATTTGTAATGGTGAAGCTGTGAACTACTGGGAATAAAGCTATTGATCGGTTTAGCCTGTAGCTGGCAGAAATCAATGCAGAAAACGAAAAGCTTAAATCATCCTTTGTCAAAGAATGCTTCTCAGCAAAGTGTGGTATGTTTGGATGAAATTAACCGCTGCAGTATAGTAATATTATGCATGTAAGTCTTTTTTTTTTTTTTTTTTTTAACAGGGTCCTGTTAAAATGTGGCAATAAGAATAATAAGAATAATTGTCTTGATGCCAGCAAGAGCCCAACAGATTTAAGGCTATTTATTATTACATAAAGAAAAGATCTTAAGGTGGATTATGTAAATGCTCCTGTTTTCACAGCTTCTCTGGTTGATCCCATTATTTTTTCATACACATGTTAAACCCAATGTAAATGATTAGTTAGAGTTAATAATTATCAAGTCTCGTTAATGGCACCCTTATTATGTAACACAATTACTCCCAACACTGATTGCTATGATGTGAAAGTTAAAATTTTATGTGGTCTTTTTAGGCATTTTACTATTGATTCACCGTGTTTTTACATTTCCTCATTAGGGGATTAGCATATTTCATCTGAACTGTGTTTCATTGTTTTTAAAGACGGACAAAGACATTAGTTGTCTGGGAGAGTAGATATTCATGTCGTGCAGTTACTTTTATGGAGATGAGTGTAAGAAAGTTCACGACTGCAAGTTACAACAAGCCTATACACAGTTGTTGTGATCCTTTCTCTTGACTCTTATTATTAATATCCAGATGGATGATAATTTTATTAAAAACTATTTTTATTATTATAATGTTATTTTTCTTTGTCATAATTGCATTCCTGTTTCACTTTGATTGGGGAGATTATTTCATAACCTATTCCAATATAACTTAGCATCTCTCATGTACAATTTAACATAACAAACAAACACAAGTAAATATAAATGTAGAAATTGCAAAAGGAACAAATTTGCTTGGAGAAGTGCAGAAACTACAAAAACTAAGTAAGGTTTTCCTGAAAGAAGATATTTATTTGGTAACAGAAGATAAATAAAATGATGTGCAATTGGCATAAGATTTTTTTACTTAAATTAGTCTCAGTAGCAGATGCTCAGGAGGCCGACCGTTGGGACGGAGGCGAGGCCGATTCTCAGGGGGACTACCGCTGGGCCGGAGGCGAGACAGATGCTCAGGAGGCCGACCACGGGGCTGGGGACGAAGCAGCGTCTTAGGGGGACCACCGCCGGGCCGGAGGCAAGGCAGAGGTTCTGGAGGCCGGCCGAGGATCCGGTAACGGAGTAGAGTCTTAGGTGGCCGACACTCTGGGGGTCTGCCACGGGGTCGGCTGTGAAGATGACGCTCCGGGGGTCTGCCGCGGGGCCGAAGGCGAAGCCGACGCTCCGGGGTTCTGCTGCGGGGCCGGAGGCGAAGCTGACACTCTGGGGGTCTGCCACGGGGTCGGCGGTGAAGATGACGCTCCGGGGGTCTGCCGCAGGGCCGAAGGCGAAGCCGATGCTCCGGGGTTCTGCCGCGGGGCCGGAGGCGAAGCTGGCGCTCTGGGGGTCTGCCGCGGGGCCGGAGGCGAAGCTGGCGCTCCGGGGGTCTGCCGCGGGGCCGGAGGCGAAGCTGGCGCTCCGGGGGTCTGCCGCAGGGCCAGAGGCGAAGCAGTTTCTCAGGAGGATGACGCCCAAACTTCAGCACGTACCCCCACGGGGTACCCCGTCCCCTCCTCGGCAGCTCAGGAACAGGCTCAGAAGCGACCGCCGACTGCGGCTCTGGAGGAGGCTCTGAGGAGACCGCCGACTGTGGCGCTGGAACAGGCTCTGAGGAGACCACCGACAGCAGCTCTCGGACTGGAACAGGGGAGCCCGCCGATTGCGGCTCCGGGTCTGAAACAAGGGAGCCCGACGATTGCGGCTCCGGGTCTGGAACAGGGGAGCCCGCCGATTGCGGCTCCGGGTCTGGAACAGGGGAGCCTGCCGATTGCGGCTCCGGGTCTGGAACAGGGGAGCCCGCCGATTGCGGCTCCGGGTCTGGAACAGGGGAATCTGCAGATTGCGGCTCCGGGTCTGGAACAGGGGAGCCCGCCGATTGCGGCTCCTGGTCAGGAACAGGGGAGCCCGCCGATTGCGGCTCCCGGTCAGGAACAGGGGAGCCTGCCGATTGCGGCTCCCGGTCAGGAACAGGGAGGACCACTGACCGCGTCCCAGGAAAAGGCCCACAGGAGACCGCCACCTGCGGCTCCTGGACAGGAACTGAGGAGCCCGCCGACTGCGGCTCCACATCTGGAACATGAGAAAACACCGACTGTGGTTCCGCCTCATGAACTGGGGAGGCCACCGACTGTGGCTCCACCTCAGGAACAGGAGACACCACCGACTGTGGCTCCACCTCAGGAACTGGGGAGGCCACCGACTCTGGCTCCACCTCAGGAACTGGGGAGGCCACCGACTGTGGTTCCACCTCAGGAACAGGAGACACCACCGACTGTGGCTCCACCTCAGGAACTGGGGAGGCCACCGACTCTGGCTCCACCTCAGGAACTGTGGAGGCCACCGACTGTGGTTCCACCTCAGGAACAGGAGAAACCACCGGCTGTGGTTCCACCTCAGGAACTGGAGAGACCACCGACTGTGGTTCCACTTCAGGAACTGGAGAAACCACCGACTGTGGCTCCACCTCAGGAACTGGAGAAACCACCGACTGTGGTTCCACCTCGGGAACTGGAGAGACCACCGACCGTGGCTCCGTCTCAGGAACAGGAGAAACCACCCATGGAGGCTCATGTTCAGTCTCTGAGGTGGCTTGAAGCGTCTGTAGAGGGCTCTTGGCGGTTTGTGGCCCCTGCTGAGAGGCTCTTGGAGGCATATTTTCACCAAATCTGAACTCTGAAGCCCACTTAAATTTAAGCTCAGGGGTCTCTGGATGGCACAGAGCTGATTTAAGGCGACGCTGTTTCTTACGCCTAGGGGTCTTTGGAGCAGAGCTAACAGGTTTGAAGTCTGATTGTGGCGGCAAGTTAACAGGTTGAAAGATTAGAGTTCCTAAATGGATTACTGGTTCAGGAGCTAGATAATCTGGCGAGGGAACAGGTCTAGAAACAACGGTGACGGGTTCAGGTGTCTGGTCAGGCTGGCGGGGAACTCTAACTGTTTGACGTGAAACTGGTGGGTCAATTTTGAGTCCTTTAACGGATGGAGCTAAGTGAAGGTCAAGAACACAAGAGCTGAGACTAACCTGGCGCTGAAGGGAACAGGATCTGGTCTGAAGTGCTATATCTAGCCCTATAGCTAGCTCTATGAGGTCCTCCAAGTTAGCTGGCTCAACGTAAAATGTAAGCTCATTTCTGACTGGTTCATTCAGAGCTAGGAGATAAGCGGTCTTGAGAGCAGACTCATTCCACCCGGAAACGGCTGCTTTTCCCTGGAACTCAGAAGAAAACTCGGCAATGGATCTATTTCCCTGTTTAGATTCAAATAGTCCACTTGAAACACAGGATTTATTTGTGACCTGATTAAAGGTACTTTCAAACTCCTGGATGAATTTCTCATATGTACAGTTTACTCTAATTTTAGGCGGAAATCTTGTCTCCGCCCATTCAAGGGCTTCACCGGACAGAAAAGAAACGACAAAAGCTATCCTATCCTTATCATAAAGAAAATTAGAATCTAGAAATCCAAAAAACAACTGACACTGAAATAGAAATCTCCTGAGCTTACTTGGATTGCCGGAAAATCTCTCAGGCAGAGAAGGGCTGAGTGCAGAAAACGACGGGCTGGGTTCTGACCAGAAAGGAAGATTACTATCTTGACTGGGAAGTGACGTCATTGCCGGTGACCAAGGAGACGGAAGTGAATCTGGAGCAGGACGTGCCGCTGACGTGGCGTTAGCATTATCCAAGTAGCTAGCGAGTGTTTGATTCTACTGTAACTCACGGAGGGTTTGTGTATGTCCATGGATCTGAGCGTCCCGTTCCTCAATCCACCAACGGAGGTGATCTGCTGGGCTTTGTGTTTGGCCGCAGTGTTCTGTCATGATGGGTATCTGAATTAAGCCCAAAATGCAGAACACACACGGAAACGGGGTAAAAGTTCAACAGAGTTTATTGTGGTTCACAAGCACACGATAAAGAATTAGATCAGGAACAGGTTCAGGGCTGGTTCACTAAAGTCTTGACTGGGACTGGAGACTGTTGGTTAGCAGAGTCCATGAGAAGCTAAGCGTCTAGCTTCAGGCTTAGCATGGCAGACCAGGATCTGAGCTTCTAGCTTACTGCAGAGAACAACAGGGAATATCCACATAGGATTCTTCAGGCTGAGCTTCCAGCTCATTGCAGAGAACGACAGGGAATATCCACATAGGATTCCTCAGGCTGAGCTTCCAGCTCATTGCAGAGAACCACAGGGAATTTCCACATAGGATTCTACAGGCTGATTCCACATAGGAACCTTCAGGTAAACTCCACATAGAAGTCTTCTGGTTAAATCCACATAGGAATCTTCAGATTGGCTCACCAGGGCAGATTAGCAGGTTAAGCTCACCTAGAGCTTCAGGCTAGAGACAGGTTACCAGTGAGGCAGCTCTTCCAGAGCTTCACGAGGAGACAGGAGGTTAAGCTCGTCCAGAGCTTCACAAGGAGACAGGAGGTTAAACTCATCCAGAGCTTCACAAGGAGACAGGAGGTTAAACTCATCCAGAGCTTCACGAGGAGACAGGAGGTTAAGCTCATCCAGAGCTTCACGAAGAGACAGGTTTCCTGTGAGGCAGAAACAAGGAAGAGTTAGAATCTGATCTCACACTAGAGATAACTAAGATTCTTCCAGTAACAGAGGCTCAGGTTGCTAACCAACTAAGATCAACACTGCGGCGTGGAAGAAAGGTCTGGCAGAAGCTTATAAAGGGGAGATCTCCTGATGAGTAGATGGAAATCAGGTGATGCTGGAAGGTTCCAGCTCCAGAAGACCCACGGCGCACTCTGCTGGAGACAGAGGGTAATCTCCAGATCCCAACAGCAACTCCAGCCCTAAGGGAAAATAACAAAGAGCAGAAGGTGATCCTCGGCGCCCTCTGGTGGGCAAGCCTGAGGATCCCAACAAAAATAATATTGACCCAGGGCAGTGTTTCTTGTTTTGCTTTGTTTGCTTTTTTTTTTTGTTTGTTTGTTTTTTTTTTGTAGGAGGTGCAGGTTAGATTTACACCCTAGACAACAGTGTGGAAAATGTTATTGCCTAAACTAATATGAGGAAGAGGTTGGTGGTCGGACATCTTTGCAGAGAGCCCTAACATTCCAACAGAAGAGAGAGATGGTTCACTGTAAACATACCAGTATTTCACTCAGGAGCGTGTCGTGCATGTTTTTTTAAATTCCAAAATTTTTCTTGCTCATTAGAAAATATTAAACGATGCAGCGTCATATATTATAGTAAATTTATCAAATTGATGGTCATTTTAGAAAGCTTAGTTATGAACGATATTGTTTAGATAGTTTTTTTCTGATGATGCGTGAGTCTTTTGAACCCTAATAATAGCTGCTTATTGCGTGTCAGAACTAATGTTTTCCCAAGCAGTTTATATAATTGTGACAGTTTCTCCATCATTATACACATGGCAAGATTGTGGAAATGAATATGAGCGGTGTCCTTGAACAAAGAACAGGGTGTAATTCATAGGGAGCACTATCACAGATCCTTCCTACCAACAGCTGTACGACTTTATAACCATAACTGTTCCCAACAACCTCAATAAGTTTTTATATTCATGTTGATTTTTGCAATTTCTGTCTAGGTCTGTTAAAAAACATGCTGCTGTCATTTTTTCACATCTCTGGTGTTGCTCCTATTTTTTCCACATATGCATTACTTTAAAGCACCTCTTTATTGATTATTTATTCTCCAGATACATAGTATTTATATTGTAAAAACACTATACAGTACAGTATTTTCATTTATATGTTTATTTTCTCAACTCTCTCACTTATTCTGTTATTTTTATACAATTTTAAGGTCCACATTGTGTGACCACATTGCTATAAATTTTGCTGCTGCTGTAATCCCACAATTTCCCCATCGAATAGAAAATCCTAATCTGTTCCATTTTATTTATTATATTCTATAGGTCCCAGCCTATTTTGATTAGACTGGAACCATGGATGTCTCCTCATTTACAAACATGCTCGATGTAATGATATGATGATGTGGCATACTGGAGTTGTATAAAATGCTTCCTCATCTGCGATACGGGCAGACTTCAACGAGATGTGAGCCCGGTTGGTGAGCAGCTGCCTTCTGTAACCATAATCAGCTTCTCCGATTTGAGTAAGATTACAATTTCTATCAAAATCTGTTGTCATGTCTCATGGTTATTTAATACATATACAGTATATGTGCTGTTTAAAGAGATTGTCCTGAGTGATCTTTTCTCAGGAAAAAAGATGGAGAGAGAAAGGTGTAAACACAGAGCTTTCCTTTACCATACTATGCTACAGTGTTGTCAATGCAACAGGTATTTCAATCCATAGCTTTTTATAGTCTGGTTGTCTCTACCTTAGTTATTTTGAACTTCTAAATTTGCATTTTTAATGCCTTTTTTATCCTGCAAATTACTACATGTGCCACAGAATTCTATCTTTGTCAGATCATTTTCAAAAAATAGTAATTTGTCTTAAATATAGTCCATATGGTGAAGTGGTTAAAGTCTGAAAATATTTGTGGAAGACCCGGGTTTGAATTTCAGTTGTGTGAAGAAGGGCATTCATTATAAACATTGAAGTCTGTCAGTAAGTACCAATGACTTTCTGTGGTAACCTGTGAGCATGGGGCAAAAAAAAAAATAAAAAATTGCAAAGAATTTTCATGTTGGATCTCTGCTATTTATAAGTGTTTTGCTTTGGAATAGATGACTCACATGTTTCTTAATTTGCTTGTCAGGAGATTATCTAATTCTGTTATCTGATACTCATTCTGCACAATTCCACTGTAGTTAATGTTGGATCAACAGGCTTGTTTGAGGACGTCAGCAGCTGGTTATGGCCTGACCATAACAAGCCATTCACTCTTTTATTTCATTTAACAAACAAAGTTATTTTAAGGTTAGGCGTCATAGCTACGTAATAGTTTTATCTTTTGATCTAACAACAACTGCGCTTGTCATGCAAAATAACCTGACTGTCATAAGGTTATTGAAAAAATGTGCAGCAAAATACATTTTATTTTCTCAAATAATGACACCCCTGAAATAAAATATTATTAAAGTTCTTAAGGCCAAGTTTACTCACTGCAGTAGTTTTTGTACTCTTTCCTAATGGTTATATTAATAATTAATATAACTAATATTCATTTTAAAAAGTATTAACTTGGGATAACTGCACCGTTCTTTGTCTTTTACTTTCTTTCTAGCTGGTCTTCCTGTTTTTAGTTAATCTGTTTTTTTTTCAGGTTATAGGTCAGTTGCTCTCTTTTTTTCTTAATTTGCGGCTCTTTAATCTTTGATTTAGAGAGATAGCACACGAGTCCATCCAACATATTCCGGTTGAACTGATGTTGTCTTTAAAATTTGGTACAGTTTTATTTTGGATAACGATAATGAAAATAAACAATGAGGGTGTGGGTGTACCAAACACGGTGGCACCTGCATGGAGGTTTGCATGCGTCATGCAAAATAGTTTTCTTTTAGCTTGTATGGGATTAGTTAAACACATACTACAGTAGGCAATAAAAGTTGGATGAGGCCTTCCTGATATAACCAAGGCCATCGCTGCCTTTTATGGAATATTCGGCCGCACCCCGCTCCGACTGGCTCTGATAACCACGGGGACTACAGTTACCTTCACCTTTCAGGCTATTTCTAATTCTTTCTCAAATCCTTGGTGTTTATCAATGATGTTTCCATCATTTTGGATGGTCATATTGATCCCTACAACCTTCCTTTGCTGCTTACCAATGATCTAAATGTGTGGTTGGTTGGTCAAAACCAATTCAGTTGTTTGTACCTGTGTCTTTCTCAACCACCTTGACAGGTGTCTCCAAATTTGACCTGGGAGTCTGCACTTTGTATTCTGCGCAGAAGTTTCTGAAAACTATACATATATGCAGGATTTTTTCCTCCCATGATGTTTCCTCGAGTTCCTTCAATTTCAGCTTCCACTGTCTGAGACATTCACTAAGTGAGTAATACCTAGGGGCCATCTTCCTTGTATTCTTGAGGTTTGGATGTTTATTCTTCAGTGGTGGCTATGATGCTCACCAGGCAAGCCTCCTTCTTTGCGCTTATATGTTGTCTGTAGATACTTTTGGTTGGAATCCACCATGTATGGTGAGTCATTTATGGTGTTTTAACATCAGTAACCTGACTTTTTCTCCTTAAGTCAGAATATTATCCAAGGAATGTATAAGGCATTGCTATCAATGAACCTGTCAGGTTGGGTGGAGGTTTGAGAGGAGGCCCCAAATGCAGAGGCTGAACTGAAGGTGGTTATTTGAGGAGGTGTAAATATATAGGAGACAGAAACAAAGACCAGGCAAATCAGCAGATTGGGAGCAGGTGTCGACAGAGGAGTCTAGAAGGGAGCTACTGAAAATGAGATACCAAAGAACTTAAATACAATCAAATATGACTAGAACCACAAAATGGAAATTAAATGAATGAAAACTCAAAGATAAAACCTAAACAGAACCAAAACCATGACAGAACCATGTTCTTACCATTGAGCTATCTTCTCAGAACTTGCCTTACTCGTTGAAGGTATTTCACTGTTGCTGCTTTTCCTGTTGCCTCTTCATGGTTGCCATTTGCCTCAGCTTTTCCAAGATACTCATAGCTCTCTTCTATGTCTGCTATTCTCCCTCTGGGAGTGTGACCACCCCCTGTCTCTGTTGCTATCCGGTCACATTTCCCTAGCTTTGCTGGTGTGGATCAGTGCGTCAATGTCTCGCTTAGTGTCAGCATAAAGCTTGATATCATCCATGTACAGCAGGTGGCTGATCATTGCCTCATTTTTAATTCAGTGTTCATAGCCGGTCTTGCTGAGGGGGTTCAGGTCTGTGTAGAACAACAGTGGAGACACAGCATCCCCTTAGTATATTCCACGTTTATTGGAGATTTTTGCAATTGGCTTGAAGTTTGCCCTAAGTGTGGTTTTCCACAGCACCATGGAGTTTACAATGACAGCCCTTAGAGTGCTGTTGATCTTGTACAGTGACAGGCCTGTCAGGATCTTGTAATCAAGCAAGGCTGTGCACGTGTTTGTTTGTCTGGTTTTGCAGTCCTGGGCGACTGTTCTGTCAACCCACAGTTTAAATGCCTTTCTGTGCCCCTGCCTGTGTTTATCTATGTGCCAGCTTATCTCTGCTACTATGATATGCGGATCCATTTGTAAAGTTAAGCAGCAAAAATTAGGAGCAATATTTATGATTATTTAGCGTGTTTTAAGAGAAAAATAACAGGTTATTTTTTTCCAAGTCATTTTTTCAATATGCCATTCATTCATTCATGATGGGTATAAGTTGCTAGCCCATATGCAGAACACACTCAGGAGGCAGGGAAAAAGTTCAAAGGTTTATTTATAATATGGAACAAAGCAGATCAGGATGTCATCAGGTCCAGGGCTGGTCACGGCTGGGTTGCTGACCTGGAGCTGAGCAGAGCAGCAGAGGGGATTAATCCTAGGAGGATTCTGAGGCTGGCCGCTGACTGAGGGCTTGGAGGAGGCTTGGCTTGGCTGGGGCTAGTTGATCTTCAGGTCTAGGGTTCAGAGGCAGACGGCAGGCTGAGGGCTGAAGTTTGAGCTGAGCAGGCTGAAGGAGGGAACCAGGAGGGTTCAGAGGTAGACGGAAGGCTGAGGGCTGAGGTTTGAGTTGAGCAGGCTGAAGGAGGGAACTAGGAGGGTTCAGAGGTAGACGGAAGGCTGAGGGCTGAAGTTTGAGCTGAGCAGGCTGAAGGAGGGAACCAGGAGAGTTCAGAGGTAGACGGAAGGCTGAGGGCTGAGGTTTGAGTTGAGCAGGCTGAAGGAGGGAACCAGGAGAGTTCAGAGGCAGACGGCAGGCTGAGGGCTGAGGTTTGAGCTGAGCAGGCTGAAGGAGGGAGCCAGGAGGGTTCAGAGGTAGACGGCAGGCTGAGGGCTGAGGTTTGAGCTGAGCAGGCTGAAGGAGGGAACCAGGAGGGTTCAGAGGTAGACGGCAGGCTGAGGGCTGAGGTTTGAGTTGAGCAGGCTGAAGGAGGGAACCAGGAGGGTTCAGAGGTAGACGGAAGGCTGAGGGCTGAAGTTTGAGCTGAGCAGGCTGAAGGAGGGAACCAGGAGGGTTCAGAGGCAGTCGGCAGGCTGAGGGCTGAAGTTTGAGCTGAGCAGGCTGAAGGAGGGAACCAGGAGGGTTCAGAGGTAGACGGCAGGCTGAGGGCTGAAGTTTGAGCTGAGCAGGCTGAAGGAGGGAACCAGGAGGGTTCAGAGGCAGACGGCAGGCTGAGGGCTGAGGCTTGATTCTCCAGGGTTCTGCTGAGATCAGGCAGACCAATCTTCAAAAGAGAAACTCTTCTGGAGGTTTTTGGTTTCAGGCAGGTTCCTCCTGAGAAGCAGAGAAAACAAAAGGTTCAGGTTCAGGTTTAGCAGTCTTGAAGACTAGACAGGCAGGTTGGCTCTGGGTTTGCTGTACCGTGACTGACTAACACTATGGCACCGGAGTGTGGTCCTCAGCCCACTCAAAGGAATAGTACACCCAAAACATGATTAGCCTTCATTTTCTACTCACCCCCATGCTGAACAACACCCTGGAGTACTTTTTTGATATCTCAAATGCATCTGGAGATCTGGGAGGCTTCTTGCTGTCTGCTGACATTCAAATAATGGAGGTCTATTGTGCCCGAGACAGAAAGGTCCATAAAAGTCCACAAAAAACGTGTCAATATTCCTCCATACTGCTCGTCCAATGTATTCCAAGTGTCCTGAGTGGGTAGCATCCAGAATTTACTCGAAACAAAGTAATTTAGAATGTTTTTAGAGCATAAACAGTAGTGTATAGGATTTCCTAAAAGCGCGCCCCTGCGAGTTCACGACTCTACGGAAACCGCGGCAGACCAAACCAGATGAAAGTGCGCATTCAGCTCGGCAAAGAACTCATGCTCTTCCTCAACACTGAAGTCCTCAGACATTTTTCTTTCGTTGTTTCTTTCTTTGCACAGGTAAACAGCAAATTTCTTCTTCTACGCTTGCATTATCAAGAGCAGACGCTGAATGCGCACTTTCATCTGGCTTGGTCTGTCGCAGTTTCCGTAGACTCGTGAACTCGCAGGCCCGCGCTTTTAGGAAATCCTATAAGCGCGGGCTTATAGGATATAGCTATATATAGCTATATCCTATAGCTATATATAAAATTGAGAAAATCAAATTGTTACCTTCCATGGACCTTCTGGTCAAGAAACGGGGTTCCATGTTGGTTTCTAATGGTTGGAACTGAATTTTAATTGGCCAAAGCTACTGAAAGCAAATAGGCTATCAAGAAATATGGAGTAGAGAGCAGGAGCTTTGAAATGTGGGACCCTGAGATACTAACTGTCATGATCGGTTTTACGAATCTGACCCACATGTGGAGAAACCACTCAGAGAGCACGGGAAAAGTTTAACAGGTTTATTGTGGAAGTCAACAGGAGTAGTATGTGGTAGTGAGCTGGTGAACTGGAACTGGAAGTAAGAAGGGAAGTTCAGAGGTCAGTTCAGGGACCGTTGGAATCTAGGATGCTCTTAGATAATGCAGGAATGGGACTCACGTTTGAGGGGGGCCTAGTTAGTCCTTGAATCCAGTCTGTGTGGGGCATCCAGTGAAAAAAGCACACGTTGGAGGATGGACAGGTAGACAAGCATCAGACCCGGAGGAGTAATGGAGCGGATTGTCACTAGGATTTCAGATGGGAACTTGAACGGAACATGTGGAGGTTTTCCCCTGCTCAGTGTGAACTTGTTATTTCCTTCCACGGGGGAGAAGTTTCAGGTATCCAGTAAAACAAGAAAGCTTCCTACTGGAGTCCAAAGACAAAGAACTCGTTAGACTCAGAGAAACAAAGCTAGGTTAGACTTAGCTAATTCCAGCTTGGCTAGAGTACCCAAAACTGGCAAACACTCTGGCGTCGAGGTAGTGACAGCCCACTGCTCAAATACTCCTCCAGATAATGGTCCAATGAGCCGCAGGTGTGCAGGGAGGGACAGCGAAGACAGGGCACCTCCTAGTGGTGGAAAAAAGGAAACACAAACAGGCCACACAAACTGGATTCCTAACATTAACACAACATCTATATACTATAATGAAGAGAAAGAAGTTGAATATTTTGTGTGCACAGGATGTGATGGAAACATAGCAAATGCTAGACGCTCATAAGTAGATTTAGGTTTTTCTTCCATGGTGTCAATACGTAGAACAATTTAGTACCAATTTTAAATGTTTCCATAGTCCAAACTAATTGAATAAAAATGCTTAAATTGCCTGGCTCTGAACAAGAGGACCTAGTTGTCAAATAATATATACAAATAAGTAATAGCTGTATTAACAATACATGTAAAAGGAGTTTTAGGGGGCCCCCCAGGAACTTGGGGCCCTAGGCAACTGCCTAGTTTTGCCTAATGGTAAATCCCCCCCGGTTATGGTGAAAAAAATGTGTCAAATTTGTAAATCTACATAATTCTATTCTTTTAATCTTCTTGTCTTAGTAACATTCTATCGTAACTCTTTAGTTTACCCTAATGACTTGAAAGTTCTTTTTTTATGTATTTCGTCCCTCATAGATTTTTCACTGGATTTACAGGTGTTATTCTCTTTCAGGAACATGGAGGCTATCTTGCTTGGTTGTTTTACATCTGCTATGCAGCCTAAGCAAACAAACATTGTTTTCCTCAAGACCCACAAAACGGCTAGCTCCACTATGCAGAGCCTCCTGTTTAGGTTTGCAGAGCGCCACAACCTGACGATGGCATTTCCCAAACCAAGTTGTTCACTACAGTTTTGCTACCCAGCTTTCTTCTCCTCTAACTTCGTCCATCCAGACACACTGCCAGCAAACATGATCACCAGCCACATGCGCTTTAGGAAGTCTGCACTGCAAAAACTAATGCCAAAAAATACGAGATATATCACAATCCTAAGAGAACCAGCTGCCATGTTTGAATCATTGTTTACATATTACAGCCCCTATGCTAAAAGTTTCAAGAAAGTACCTGATGGCTCTCTGAAAACCCTCATGCAGGATCCCTTACGATACTATGAGCCAAATGATGAATATTCCTATTATGCACGCAACACCTTGACCTTTGACTTGGGTGGAGAAAACAATCGGCCAGCTACAGATGTGGCTTATGCACATGACTTTGTGGAAGAGGTTGAGAAAGTGTTTTCCCTAGTGATGATTTCTGAGTACTTTGACGAGTCTCTTGTTCTCCTTCGCAAGCTTCTTTCTTGGGATTTGGAAGACATCCTGTATATAAAGCTAAATGCTCGGACAGAAACTTCCAAGAAGAAAATATCTCCAGATCTGGTTGAAAAGATCCGAGCCTGGAATTCCATAGATGCATACCTTTATGACTACTTTAATGCAACATTGTGGGTCAAACTGTCAGATCTGGGACTAGATTGTGTGGCGAAGGAGGTGCAACTTCTTCGTCAGGCCCAAGAGAGGCTAATAAAAAGATGTTTTGGTAGTGAGACGCCAAGGGAACAACCAGGTTCACAGATTAAAGACAAGGATCTCCGTCCATGGCAGCCCAGTAAAGAAGTAGGAATTGTGGGTTATGTCCTCCCGGAAGACATGGACCAGGAGACACGCACACACTGCTTGAAGTTTATAATGCCCGAGGTCTCATACACACCAAAACTTCTTCATTCCCAGTTGGAACGACAGGATCAAAGCCGCCAAAACCAAACTACTACAAAACCACCCACTGTCAAACAGCCCACATTATAATCCTGTCTTGGATTTCTCTTTTACAGCCACCGAGCTCTGTCGTTCCACTCTGTCTCAACAACTCAAACGTATTCCGTAGCCAGCAGCATATATTGCAAGTGTTACAGCCTTAGTTTTTAGGCAACATGGCTTTTTAGATTTGGAAGTTATATTTAGATAAAGCACTTTAGATAAGAGATACTTTGTTGTTCACTTCAGGGCATATAAAGCTAATTACAAAATAAATGAAGAAAAAGTTATTGATACCTGTATTGAACAAGAATATCCTTTTTCATCTCTGAAATTTACTTTTTCTTTGCATTCTTTAAATGTTTTCTAACTTACTATTGTGTATTTCTGTGTTAAGTGCTGTTTTTAGTGTAAAGGGTATTTAAAGCTACAGTGTGTAACTTTTAGCGACATCTAGTGGTCAGACTGCAGACTAAATAGATAATTTTACAGATAGTATTTCATTAGTCTGTGTAGGGTATAGATTTAATGTAGACTTAAGATAATAAATATACCCGTTATTTTTTCTACATCGTTGTGACATTTTGGCGATCTCGCAATCGCTAGTTTGTTGGCTCTGCGCTGCCGTAGCGCAAAGATGTCTGCCTCCATGGCTGCGAGACCCGCTCCTATGTAATTATAAATAACGAATTCTAAGGCAACGCAAATATTAAGGTTAAGAGGCTGAGCTCGTAGATGATGATAAAATAACATAGTTATGTATAATATATTACATTTCTGACTGTATATCCCTGTAATTATTACACACTGTAGCTTTAAAGGTACAATTCGGGTACAATGCGGGTGCATTCAGTATTAATCCCATTTTTATGTGTGCATCTGTTCTTTTAAAGGTCTTCATTGGTCATTGTTTATACTTCATTGTTTTCAAGTCAGCCTTTTACTGTTGTTGAGAACAGTTTATTATTATGTAAATAAGCGTCAGGGTTTTTTGGTTTTCCGGTAAAATGTCACATTGGTTTGCAGTGTGGGAGTTTACTTAAGCTTTAAGTTTTTTTTTTTTTTTTTTTTTTTTTTTTTCTTTTTTTTTTTTTAGGGTTTTAACTCTAACTAATCATGATTGTTTGTAAAAAGTAAAAATCATTGGCCTATACGTTTTTTTGATGAATTATGGATCATTTGATAAATACAATTTTGAATGCTTTCATTTAACTTGGCAAAAACGGCTTCTAATTTTATGATTCCTCTTACTTGTCTATTCTGATGGGGACTGATTTGAATCACTAAACTTTTGTTGTTTTTTTGCAACAAATTTTCATTCAGTACTCTTGTTAAGTTTCAGACCAAAGATTTTCCAGTTCTTAAATGGGCCGGTGCTAGAATCAGTTATCAACTGGTCCTATATAATAACGGGCTTGCTTTTCATCATCCCAAGGCCAAGTCAGTGCTATGCCAAGTCAGTATTATGACCTGACTGGGCTCTGGGATTTTTTTTAGAAAAATTGCTGAGTGCTGAGACTCACACAACTTATTCACACAAATATTTATTTATAAATTTATAACTTATATATTCCCCTGCAAATAAATAGTTTAGGAACACCACCTTAGTTCATCTATGCTGTTTTGAATCTAGCTGTGATCTTCAGGCAATAAAAAAAACTCAGCTATTAGATGAAAGATATATTAACATAAATAAAATATGTATTAAAAAATATATTTTTCATTGCCGTAATCTGTTTGATAGAAAAAAGTCTATTGGTGAACTCCTTTTCTCTCATATTTAAAAGACTATTACAAACATTATTTATATCAAAGATTTTTTTTCCTTAAATAAAAGGAAAACCAATTACATTTTGTGCCTCCTCTTTCCAACCATGTTAAAACTGAATAATTCATTTACAAAAACCTCTAAATATTAAATAACAACTTTATTCTTATTTTATTCTAATAACCAGGTAGAGTCATTTAAGATTTCTAAAGCAAAAGCAGAAACTAATTGTTTGGAAAGAATGTTGTTTATTTGAATAACAAAAATAAAATAACAGATAATCCCTCAGGAGCTAAAGTCTAATCAAATGCAAAAATTTACATAACACAAAAGAATAGGAGATCTGGGTAGATGATGAGAGGACATAAAGGTAACTTCTCTCTTCATCATCAATCGTTAGATTGCTTCCAGTCTAGAATTGGTGCATCTTAAACACCATTATTTGCCGGAAGATTTTGGTTTCACAAAAGTCCTTTGCTTTAGATTGTTTAGCCTAATTCTTGCTTTTAGAAAGGCTCTTTTCAAGCATTTTTTCAAATATTGTTGACCTAATTTAGCTTAGTTTTTCCAAAAGCTTTTACAAATATGGTAGCACTTGTTTACATAGTTTTCATCATGAATCCTAAAACTAATTTTCAATTGAGTTGAGACAGTTTGCCATTTATTTGGCAGGTAATAAAGGAGGAAATTAAAGTAGTAGGTATATATTTAAGGTAGGCTGACATATTCAAACTAAAAGCTGAAGGTGAAACTAATTTCCCCATCACTAAAAGCTGTATATTCTCTATTTGAAATGCAGAAACAGTCCAGAAGATACTATTTCAACTCAGTATTCCAGCTAAGAATATTTCTCTTAGTCATAACCTAAAGTGTTTGCGCTGTGATATGTTAATTTCTACCTCAGTTCCTCCAAGCTTCCCCTTTTCTTTCAGCCCAGTGTTCTCTCCAGCCTCTTTGTCAGGTTCAGTTGGTGAGGCATCTGTGGAAAGCTAAATGTAATCCAGCAATGAGTCACAGAGCAAGAGGAGGCAGTGCAGCACAGAGGTTTTAGTGTGTTTTAGTGAGTAAGAGTGTGCTGGAACAACGCAGGATCACAGAAGGCTGGCAGGGTGAGCAGTTTGAGCAGCTTATCTGAGATAATATGAGTTCACCCCAGCTCCCGATAGGAGCTCCACTGTGTTTCTAAAGGTCTTACTGACATGAAATTCATGATTTATTTCGTGCTTTTTCAGTCCCCTTGAAAAAATAGAATTGATGGTTATAGATTTAGTTCTCTCAGGCAGAATGTAGTTCTCTCAGGCATGTAACCACTTAATGGTCGTCTGCTACTGTTGTAGAGGAGCAGTTTTTGAAGATAAGCCAGTTTTAAAAGTTATTGTATACTTTTCGATTTGCTAGTTCCTAAAAGCCAGAAAAAATACATCTTTAGCTTTCTGGAAAATAAAAAATGTAGAATTTTTTTATTTATCAATGGTTTTCAAAAAAAGGTCGGGAGGGAAAACTGAAGGAAAATAAAAAAAATATATATATATCAAGAATTATCATAAAGTAAATCTTCATGAAAAACTTATTTTCCTGTCTAACTAAGTAAAGAAAGGATTATTCCCAACATGGCTGATCAGTCACTGATATGCCTTTTTCCTGTTGTAAAAACTTTCTTTTGTAAGTCGTTCAAATATAGAGGTATTTAAACAAACAAATGAATAAAACAATTGAGCAAGTCGTAGATAATACACGTACGGCAATGGCAGAGATTATGGCCACCTCTCCCATTACACACACACACACGTGAGAGATGTTCTTTTGTTCTGTTTTTATCAACATTTTGTTGAAGCATTTTTTATTCAGCGAGAGTATGATATAGTTAAAAAAAATAATTATTATTTATATCCTTATGTACTAAAAATGAATTAGGGATAAAAGTAAGGAAACCTTCTAAAAGTCGATTTTTCTCACATATTTTGCGAGGAGAGCCTGGCTCCCTTTTGCAAACAACACCGTTTTTGAGGGCTATGGAACAAACAAGTTTGGAAACCCGAGTTATAGATTATAGTTCACTTTTTCCTTTTGTATCTTACAAGTTGGACCACTGAGATCATGTGCTTATTGTTCCACATCTCATAGCTGATGTAAGAATTCCCACTTTTTGTAGGATAGACAAGGCTTTCCTTTCAAACTCAATGCACATTAAAAAAAACCAAAGTTCTTTTAATATAGCTTTATAACATTAAGATTTTAAAAAGCAACAAACTCAAATCTGAATTTTCTTGTTAAAGAGCTGAATCGTGTGATAACAGCTTATAATATCGGCATTTACACTGCCATCTCCTTGGATGCAAACCAGGCTGTAACTAGAGAAAGATTTGGAGAGAAGGTTGACAAATAAAGAGCAAAAGTGATCTGAAAAAATCCAGGATGAGAAGGAAGCCTGACTCTTAACTCTGTCAGCTTGGATGGACCACGACAGATGGCTTCAACGCTATAAGGATTTTAAATTTTTACCAGAGGGACAAACTGACATTTGCTGTCATTTATGTTCACATTAAGCATTACGGGTGTAACGATTCCTGTCTGTTTCTGCCAAAGAAACTGTTGTGTGCAGTTCAGTGATGTCTCTCTCTGCTCCCTCTGCTTCAGTGGCCATCAGCTCCGAGTACTGTAGTAGTTCCACCTGCGGCAGCTCCAATTACCAGGAGCTGCTGAACCTGGGAAGAGTGATATATATTCCTGGCTCTCCCAGTTGCAAACCGCCAGATTCTTGAAAGCCATTCCTGTCAGTAGATCTTACAGTGATCCTTGTTTTGAACTCCTGATCTCGACTTGGCTCGTTCCTATTTTTTCCCGCCTGCCTTGCTCCGGTCAGATGCTCCTGTTGGTTTCTGATCTCTGTGCATCGACCTCTTCCCTTGCCACATGACCAAGGGTGTTTGCTTCCATGTCTGTTTGGATTGTCCTCTCAATAGTTTATGACCCAAGCCTGCATCCTGTCTTGGTCCCACTGGAAACCTCTTCCCAGTTAATATGCCTCCTGTTACCGATTCTCTCTCCTGGATTTTGGATACCCCTCTAATCTTGCCCTTCACGAAACCTCTTCCCCCGTCGACTGCTTTTCAATCAGGGGAGATCATGAGAAGGTGCATTGGCGGCTGGGGTGCTAGAGGGCACTAGCTAGGGTGCCACCCCAATAAATATAAAAATGACTAATAGCTTCTCCATTGTGAAAATGGTACATTTTTTTTAGGTTTGTGACACAATATTGGACCATGCGAAACACAAATAATGTTTCGTTTTATAAAGTTTGTTTTTGTTGTAGGCAATTATATAAATACACAGGTGGTGTAGCTTAGTATACGTTTGACTCAAAAATATACAAAGAACAAAAAGTGCAACAAACTAAGAGAATGATAGTAAAGCACAGAATAATAGGGCAAGTTGTCGAGAACATAACCTAAAGGAATTGATCAAAACACAAAAGAAAATCAAAACCCAAACAACGCAGGATTGTGACAAATACTTGCCTGAAGTTTTAGTCTTTCAAAGAATAACACTAAATCATAGAAGTCATATATTTATCGTGCCTTGGTGCTAAAAAACAAACTGCACTTTTACTTTTTAAAATGTAGAAACTTGTAAGGTTTAAGAAGTGCAATAAATATTTTCTCCAGGTTGAAGTGACAAATACAAAGGAGACTGATAGTTCTAAATGAGGTGCAGAAGATAAGAACTCAGGCTGAATAAATAACATGCTATTAAGTGATTCATGCCCTTAAATGCTGACTACTCATCACTTATATAGATATAAGTAAATTTGGACATGTTTATGTATTCAAACACTTAAATGCAAAAACTGATAAAATAAGTGTTGCATAGACATAAAAATGCAGATTAAAAATACTTGATGCTTGCATCCTGCTTCCGGCTGCTGAATCCATAGCAGACCTAAAAGCCTCCATCATCAGCCCTGTTGTTTACCAAGATTAAGAGATTCATCCGCCCCCCTGCAGTGCTCCGCGCTCTGACCCTAGGCCCACACACGGTCAGAGCTCTGATCTAAAATAAAACTCAACGTTCGTTATCATTCAGTGGCTCCTACTCAGTGTCCAAGAGAAGGGAAATATACATGTAAATCTTTGAGTTTGAGGCTCCAATGTGTGTGTATGCAAGCAGTGCTTATAATACATTGATTTTCCTTTTTTTTAAATCAAAATATTAAGATGTTGCCATATCCCTACATGAAGCATATATTGCTATTGCTGTGTATATTAGCTGTATGATGTTTTGCCATATTTGCTGATTATTTTAGCTGGTTGTTCTGGTTGTATTAGCATTCAGTGACTTCAACCCTTCAACTGAGAGGCAGAGATCTGAGGTTTCCACAGCAACAAAGAGCATGAGAAATTATAACATCAGCATAAGCATTGAACCATCTCGAAGATAATATTTGCAGTAACTTAGGACAGAAACATCATGAAACATTTGTTAAAAGCATTTTGGATTAAATCTCTGCTTATTGCATTATCATAATCCCACATAAAAAAACAATGTAAAAATCCAACTTTTCTATTAAGTTTATTTATACAATAGGGGGAAAAAAAACATGAAATAATCTTAACAAAATCAGCTCAGCTCTCTTGTTAGACTGTCGAAGACATTTTAAGTAGTAGTCCATTACTTCTTTGTTTTTTCTGAGACAAATATAAGACACAGCTCTATATTTTCAACACCAATAAAATAGGTAGGAAATAAGTACATTTTAAGTGATATAAATTATTGTTACGTCCCCTGGCTGAGTCTAAGGGGTGTAAGGGACCAACATAAATTTAGACAGTGAATGAAAGATTCAAAAGGGCATTTTAAAAGTTTTATTCTGTCATTTCATTTGAAAAAAATATAGTAAAGGATTCAGGGAGCCCAGGCCAAAATAACAAACAAAACAACCCTAAAGAAAAAGTCAAGTGGACTTACCTAACTCAATATGAAACCAAAATATACAAACCTACAAAATAACATACCTAACCAACACATAAACAGGAGAAAACTGGGGTTAAACAAAAAGACAGCTCTCTCTTACAAAAAAAAAACATCCAAGCAGGTTTACATGGTAGCAATCTTAACAGCCCATTAGATTCTACAATGAACACAGAGGTGTATGGAGAACAAATGGCTCAGAGGCCCTGAAGTACAGCTTCACATGCCTTAAATAGTCTTCAGTTGATCTTGATTGGGCTGAGACTCAGGAAGCAGCAGCCAGTCTTAAAGGCGGAGCATAAAACAGAGCAAGGTGTTAATTTGATGCAAGAACAAAATAACATCCATCTTGGGGATGTAACACTATATTTAAGCAAGTATTTCTAAATTGTGGCTAAATTAACCATCATCACCAGCAGAATACAAACATTATAATTAAATCACCACAGATATCAAAGCAAATTCAAAATGGTAAAATCAAAGAAGAATATAACAGAGAAGAAAACAACTTCATAAAAGTGAAGATTGGTATTAAAATACAGTATGTGAAAAGTCCATGTGGCTTTAAGTCATTTGTTTTTCAATCTGACATTTCCTTTTTAATTTCTCATTACCGTAATAAAATAAACATTTTACAAGCAGGTTTAGAGGGCACAAAGATAATAAATGAAGAGGTTGCTGGTATTTGTATTTTTTTGTTGGTTTGTTTTGCTTTGGGCTCTTATAGCATCTCATCTTTATGAGCTCTATCACAAATACCTGAAGCTGCTGGATGTTGGACACATGCAAGTGGGCTGTTGTTAATAAATAAACAAAGTTAGCTGTTTCGCTGCATAAATGAACCAACCAATAATTTGTGTTTGAATGTTTTTTTGATACCAAGTTAAGCAAACTCCACAAGAACCAAAACTTTTGATCTTATTTCAGCAGTAAATTTTTTGTTCTCTCAGGAGGCCCCAGGGTTGGGCAATTCCTGAGTTCCTCAGTTCCTGAGGGCCGCTATCCTGCAACTTTTAGATGTGCCTTTGATTCAACGCACCTGAATAAAATAATTAAGACGACTCTGGAGGAACTGATGCATACTGAGGAGGGAACTCAGCCATTTGATTTAGGAACTGGATTTCCCCACCCCTGCTCCGCACTGTTGTTCAGTTCACAACTGATGTGTCTAGTGTTTTTCTTGCAGTGTGTTCAAGAACATTTGTGCACTTGGTCAGGATTTAGGTGGATTAGCATGATTCTTACAAGTAGAATAAAGCATTTAGCTGTTTCTTCTTACCCAATCCAAAAATGCTCCTTCTGCCATTGTGTTGCTGTTATGTTTTCTGTTTTTGAAATTTATCGGTTCTTGTGTATTCATAAGCAAAATATACGAAAAAGTTGCCACAGAAATCAGATTACTTGTTCAGTTTTGTGACTTCATGTTAAACGACTGATGTAGTACAAGATAGCAATGGTGTCTATGACTTCCATCAGTAGTTTGGGTTGAAGCTAAGATATGTACCCGACCTCCAGGATATCGGTTTTCAAGCAGCCTGGTGTTATGCAATAACTTCACAGATAGAAGTGCAGACTGATTTGTATGATTTTGGCTTTAGTCTGTTTGCTGCCCTTTTTTATTAGTTTTTCTTCTCTAACAAGTCATGTCTTATATTGCAAACAGCAATGACGGTTATCTCACTCGATGAAAACCTAAGAAATGGTGTCGTTAGAAGTCAAAACTACTGTAATATTTCTGAAAATAATGGAAATACTAAGATAGTATTTATACATCCATAGTAAAGGGACTACCTAACTCTACCATATGCTGTTTATCCGATATGAGGTTATATCAACAAATTAAAAGTCATGAACCCTTAAAAGATAAAGATGTATGGCTTTTTTTGACTTTATAGTTTTTCTTAGTTGTTATCATTACATGTCTATACATTTTTCCTGTGAAGCCCAATACTTCATGTATGTTGGGATCCTCAGGCTTGCCCACCAGAGGGCGCCGATGATCCTCTTCTGCTCTCTTTGTTTTTCCCTTAGGTTTGGAGTTACTGTGGGGATCTGGAGATTACCCTCTGTCTCCAGCAGGATGCGCTGTGGGTCTTCTGGAGCTGGAACTTTCCTGCACACCTGTTCCTAATCCTCTCATTAGAAGACCTCTCCTTTATAAGCTCCTGCCTGACCTTGATCCCACGCCGCAGTGTTGATCTTAGTTGGTTAGCTTCCTGAACCTCTATTACAGATGAATCTTTGTTATCTCTATTGTGAGATCAGATTCTAATTCTTCCTTGTCTCTGCCTCACAGGAATCCTGTCTCTTCGTGAAAGCTCTGGATGAGCTTAACCTCCTGTCTCCTCGTGAAAGCTCTGGATAAGCTTAACCACCTGTCTCCTCGTGAAGGCTCTGGATGAGCTTAACCACCTGTCTCCTCGTGAAAGCTCTGGATGAGCTTAACCACCTGTCTCCTCGTGAAAGCTCTGGATGAGCTTAACCACCTGTCTCCTCGTGAAGGCTCTGGATGAGCTTAACCACCTGTCTCCTCGTGAAGGCTCTGGATGAGCTTAACCTCCTGTTTCCCTGTGAAGCTCTGGAAGAACTGTCTCTCTGGCAACCTGTCTCTGGCCTGCAGCTCTGGGAGAGTTGCATCATAGGAAGCCAGTCCCAAGCCTGACGCTCTAGGAAAGCTAACCTGCTAATCTGCCCTGGTGAGCCAACCCAAGAAGTCTACGTGGATGCTACCTGTCGACTCCCCTGTGGAGTTTCCCTAAGAGGTTCCCATGTGGATTTCCCCTGTTGTTTCCCTGCAGTGAGCTGGAAGCTCAAATCCAGCCATCTCCCTTTCCCCGCACAGACCCCAGCGAATCAGTCCCCTGCCTGAACTGTGATTCATATGCTTGAGCCTTTAATAAACTCTTTGGACTTTTACCAGTGCTTCCGTGTGTGTTCTGCATCTTGGGCTTACTCTCTTAGAAACCCATCATGACAGAACACTGCGGCCAAACACTAAGCCCAGCAGATCACCTCCGTCGTAGAGCTGAGAAACAGGATGCTCTGACTCCTGATCACACACAGTCCCTCCGTGAGTTAAAATCCCAGTTGGACTTTAAGAAAACACACTTTTCAAGATCCCACAGGCTTCGTGGGAATCACAAGATGGCGGCAGTTCAACTCCCGGTTCCGGTTTCGTCACTTCCGGAATTCCGTCCGTCACCTCCCAGTCAAGATAATAACCCTCCTTTCTGGTCAGAACTCATCCCGTCGTTTTCGTCACCCGGTCCTTCTTTTCCTGAGAGATTTTCTGGCAACCCAAGTAAGCTTAAGGAATTTCAATTTCAGTGTCGGTTATTTTTTAGTTTTCACGCTTCTAACTTTCGTTTTGATAAAGATAGGATAGCTTTTGTTATTTCTTTTTTTTTCTGGTGAAGCCCTTGAATGGGCAGAGACCAAATTTCCACAAAATATTACAGAAAGCTGTACATTTAAGAATTTCACCCAGGAGTTTGAAAAAACTTTTAGTCAGGTCACTAAGTTCTCCGTGTCTGGTAACCTTTTGAAAACTAAACAGGGTAATAGGTCCGTTGCTGAGTTTACTTCCGAGTTCCTGGGTAGAGCAGCCGTTTCTGGTTGGAACGAGTCTGCACTCAAGTCCGCTTTCCTCTTAGGTCTTAATGAATCTGTCAGAACCGAGCTTTCCTTTTACGTCGAGCCACCTAGCCTCGATGACCTCATTGAACTAGCCATAGGATTAGATCTAGCATCTCAAACCAGTTTCAACTCCTCTCCGCGCCGGTTTAGCCTTAGTTCCCATGTTCTTGACCACCATTTAAGTTCATCCGTTAAAAACCTCAAAATTAGTCCACCAGTTTCACGTCCATCAGTCAGAGTTCCACGCCAGCCAGATTCTGATCCTGAACTAGTAATTAACCCGGATAGTTTTAAACCTGACCCCGTGCCTGATCCCTTAGCTTCTGATCATGTTATTCATTCTGGTACCCTCACGTTTCAACCGGTTTATTTATCGCCAGATCCAATCAGTGAACCCGTCAGTTTAACTTCTAAGACCCCCCGATGTAAGAGACGGCGTCGCCGTAAGCACGCTCTGAGCCGGCTAGAGACCCCTGAGTTAGCCCTGTGCCGTCCAGTGACCCCTGAGTTAGCCCTGTGCCGTCCAGTGACCCCTGAGTTAGCCCTGTGCCGTCCAGTGACCCCTGAGTTAGCCCTGTGCCGTCCAGTGACCCCTGAGTTAGCCCTGTGCCGTCCAGTGACCCCTGAGTTAGCCCTGTGCCGTCCAGTGACCCCTGAGTTAGCTCTGTGCCGTCCAGTGACCCCTGAGCCTACACTGTGCCGTCCAGAGACCCTTGAGCATACATTTAAGAGAACTTCAGAATTTTGTGTTGGTGAAAGAGTGCCTCCAAGAGTCTCTCAGCGAAGGCCTCTAATCACCAGGGACCCTCCACCGACGCCCCAAGCCACTTCAGAGACTGAACTTGAGCCTCCATGGGTGATCCCTTCGTTTCCAGAGGTGGAACCACAGTCGGTGGTCCCACCTGCTCCTGAGACGGATCCACGGTCGGTGGGTTCACATGTTCCTGAGTTGGAGCCACTGTCGTTGGTCTCCCCTGTCCCTGATTGGGAGCCGCAATCGGCGGGCTCCCCTGTTCCTGACCGGGAGCCGCAATCGGCGGGCTCCCCTGTTCCTGACCGGGAGCCGCAATCGGCGGGCTCCCCTGTTCCTGACCGGGAGCCGCAATCGGCGGGCTCCCCTGTTCCAGATCCGGAGCCGCAATCGGCGGGCTCCCCTGTTTCTGATCCGGAGCCGCAATCGGCGGGCTCCCCTGTTTCTGATCCGGAGCCGCAATCGGCGGGCTCCCCTGTTTCTGATCCGGAGCCGCAATCGGCGGGCTCCCCTGTTTCTGATCCGGAGCCGCAATCGGCGGGCTCCCCTGTTTCTGATCCGGAGCCGCAATCGGCGGGCTCCCCTGTTTCTGATCCGGAGCCGCAATCGGCGGGCTCCCCTGTTTCTGATCCGGAGCCGCAATCGGCGGGCTCCCCTGTTTCTGATCCGGAGCCGCAATCGGCGGGCTCCCCTGTTTCTGATCGGGAGCCGCAATCGGCGGGCTCCCCTGTTCCTGATCGGGAGTCGCAGTCGGCGGCCTCTTCAGAGCCTCCTCCAGAGCCGCAGTCGGCGGCCTCTTCAGAGCCTCCTCCAGAGCCGCAGTCGGCGGCCTCTTCAGAGCCTCCTCCAGAGCCGCAGTCGGCGTTCTCCTCAGAGCCTCCTCCTGAGCCGCAGTCGGCGGCTGTTTCTGAGACTGTTCCTGAGCTGCCGAGGAGGGGACGGGGTACCCCGTGGGGGTACCTGCTGAAGCTTGGGCGTCATCCTCCTGATAAGCTGCTTCGCCTCCGGCCCCGCGGCAGACCCCCAGAGCGTCAGCTTCGCCTCCGGCCCCGCGGCAGACCCCCAGAGCGTCATCTTCACCGTCGACCCCGTGGCAGACCCCCAGAGTGTCAGCGTCGCCTTCGACCCCGCTGCCGGCCTCCTGAACCTCAACCTTGTCTCCGGCTCGGCGGTTGTCCCCCTAAGACGCTGCTCCACCTTCACCACAACGGTCGACCTCCTGAGCAGCAACTACGCCTCCGCCGTCGGCCCCACGGCAGGCCACCTGAGACTGTGTCCTGCAGCCGGCCCCACGGCAGGCCACCTGAGAATCTGTCCCGCTCTCGGTCCCTCGGCCGGCCACCAGAGACTGTGCCCAAGAAAGTTTTTGGGTTTTCTTTTGCTGTCGTCCACCATAAGTGGATCGTTTTTTTTGTTCTGGACTTTGTTTTTGTTTTCTGCCCTCCTGGCCTGTTTCCCCCCCCCACCCGCCCTGGGTGGGTTGTTTTTGTTTTCTGGACTCTATTTTCTGTTGTCTCTGGCCCTCCTCACCCTAGTGCCCCCTCCGCACACCCTGACTGGGTTGTTTTTTGTTGTTTTTTGGACTTTTTTTTTTTCAGGGGGCGTCTGGAATCCGCCCTTGAGGGGGGGGCTCTGTTGGGATCCTCAGGCTTGCCCACCAGAGGGCGCCGAGGATCCCCTTCTGCTCTCTTTGTTTTTCCCTTAGGTTTGGAGTTACTGTGGGGATCTGGAGATTACCCTCTGTCTCCAGCAGGATGCGCTGTGGGTCTTCTGGAGCTGGAACTTTCCTGCACACCTGTTCCTAATCCTCTCATTAGAAGACCTCTCCTTTATAAGCGCCTGCCTGACCTTGATCCCACGCCGCAGTGTTGATCTTAGTTGGTTAGCTTCCTGAACCTCTGTTACAGATGAATCTTTGTTATCTCTATTGTGAGATCAGATTCTAATTCTTCCTTGTCTCTGCCTCACAGGAATCCTGTCTCTTCGTGAAAGCTCTGGATGAGCTTAACCTCCTGTCTCTTCGTGAAAGCTCTGGATGAGCTTAACCTCCTGTCTCTTCGTGAAAGCTCTGGATGAGCTTAACCACCTGTCTCCTCGTGAAGGCTCTGGATGAGCTTAACCTCCTGTTTCCCTGTGAAGCTCTGGAAGAACTGTCTCTCTGGCAACCTGTCTCTGGCCTGCAGCTCTGGGAGAGTTGCATCATAGGAAGCCAGTCCCAAGCCTGACGCTCTAGGAGAGCTAACCTGCTAATCTGCCCTGGTGAGCCAACCCAAGAGGTCTACGTGGATGCTACCTGTCGACTCCCCTGTGGAGTTTCCCTAAGAGGTTCCCATGTGGATTTCCCCTGTTGTTTCCCTGCAGTGAGCTGGAAGCTCAAATCCAGCCATCTCCCTTTCCCCGCACAGACCCCAGCGAATCAGTCCCCTGCCTGAACTGTGATTCATATGCTTGAGCCTTTAATAAACTCTTTGGACTTTTACCAGTGCTTCCGTGTGTGTTCTGCATCTTGGGCTTACTCTCTTAGAAACCCATCATGACAATGTATAAATAAGGTGTGAGACTCCATGCATTTGCATAGGCCCCCACACATTCATACTAATAACCCCTGGTTTTCATTCCTTTTTGAGTACTGAGGAGGAGGTTGCATCCTGTGAGAGTGATGACAGGGCCCCCTCTCACTTTGATTAAGCCTCACATAGACATATTTATTGGAAAGACCTGATGTTAATTAGGAGCAGTGGGTTCTAATGTTTTGTGAATATATAGTGAAGAGCTTTCCGTATGCCTGGCATTCCTCTGTGTTTGCATTTTCATGTAAAGTTTTTTTGTGTTTTCCACACGCAGCTTATATCTCTTCTGCTTCCTGACACCAGTTTGTGAAATAGTCCATGATGGGGCCATGTGCTGTTTCACTGTCCTCCAGCAAGCTCACAATGACAGTATCATTCGCAAACTTGACAATGTGGTGATTGTCAATTTTAAAACGACAGTCATCAGTGTAGAGGATGTAAAGAAGTGGAGATAAAACGCAACCTTGAGGAGAACCTGTAGATGTAAAAGACAGTCCAGAATGATGGTCGTTTACTCTCAGTCGCTGGAATCGGTTGGTGAGGAAGTCCAGTATCCAGCTGCTATATATATATATATATATATATATATATATATATATACACTGGTTGATCAGACCATTTTGACACAAAAGGGAAACACAAAATACATTTGTCTGAACAAAACTACAACAAAAGACCAAATTAATCAGCACCATACTACCATCCAACTAGGCCTCCATGTCAATGAGGAGATCCTTTGCAGCTGGGGTCTCCTTTCCTTTACTGGCTTCACTCATGACAGCCTCCCAGGAAATGGCAACTCAAATGAAAAATATATTAATGTACAGAAAACCATACAAGCAAGAAATTACTCAATGAGTCAACTAAATAGTTAACCAATGCCAAATCAAAAGAAAAAAATTAAAACAGTACAGTAAAATATAACATTTATCTAATGAAAGAATTACCAGACCATTTTTAAGGTGGTTGCACATGTGGCCGTCATAATGATAAAAGATGAAATATAAAACATGGGAAAGATGTTCTTGTTTGTCCATTCGGATGGACCCACCCCACCTCCCTGGCAATGGAGGAGCCACAGTCAGATTTACATTATGATTAAACAATAAACAGCCGGATTTATCTTCACTGTTTACTTACAAGTACTCCAGCCAATAAAAATAACTTAGATGACATGTAATTTAAGGTCTCAAAGACACATTATTAATTTAAAGGTATCATGCAGGGGTCTTAAACCGGTTCCAGAAAGGGCCATGTGGCTGCAGGTTTTCTTTCCAACCAGGCAATCGCACACCAGACTCAATCCATCTCATCAACTGCGTGCAATCTGAACATGATGACCTGATAAGATGAATAGAGTCTGGTGTGCGATTGAAGAAAACCTGCAGCCACACAGCCCTTTCTGGAACCAGTTTGAGACCCCGAGGATGATCTTTTATTTCCGAGTGGATCATTTGAATAAGTGGTCCTCCTAATCGTCAATCAATCTGGTGATATGTTTATGTAAGGCCGTCCTATGTGCGTATTCTGTTAGCTATGTTTTTGTGTGCATGCGCACTTTCAGGGGCATACTGTATTTGTGGTGAGTTTCAGACAATCATTGAAGTTCACCTTTCTCACCAGGGTTCTTTGAAAATGGCCGAGGGTCGCAAGAGAAAAAGTGTCTACAAAGTATGTGAGAAAAAAAGAAAGGCCTCAGAAGAGACAGATATATCCCAGAATGCTTTGCACGGAGAGCTCTCCTTGCAAAGCATTATGGGATTTGCTGTCACAGCTACATGCTGTTGCCATAGGCTGTCGCTGCCCGGCAGCAGCGACAAATAACAATGGTGGCGCAGGCACCGCGCAGTGGAGGAGTTACGTGACCAACGAGGAGCAAAAAGCAGTGATCATCTGTTTGAACGGTAAGTTATCTGAGTTCAATATAAAGTCAACTATATATTTCCCACTCTATATAGTGATGGAGGGACAGTGGTGTCAAAAGTACACACATTTGTTACTTAAGTAGAAGTATAGATACTGCAGTTTAAAAACACTCTGGTAAAAGTTGAAGTATCAACTTGACCTCTTAACTCAAGTAAAAGTGAAAAAGTATGTGCTCCAAAAACTACTTAAAGTATAAAAGTATAAAGTAACCTTTAAGAAAAAACGCCAGATGCCACCATATGAATTGAAAGCTCAATTTTTCGACTATTTCAAAAAATTCTGGTTGGTCCCCGACTCCATATCTAGATACGCTCTCGCCTGTGTCCGACCTGTCAGACATTTCAACATCTTTTTCTGAATCCAGCATTGTAGCATGGCATAGACAATTCACGTTTGCAATTTGAAGAACACCTGCTTGCTTCTGATGATTTCCTTTAGCTAACCAATGAGTGTTTGCATTATATGACTCATCCATGGCATGAAATATATATTTATAAACATTAAACCAGGGGTAACTAATAAAAAATCAGTGGGGTCTGAATAAAGAAAATCAACCAGTAAATGTCAGGAGACATTTTTAATGATCTGTTACTTTAAACAGAATTTAACACTGAAATAAAATGACGTATTTATGCATTCATGTTATGCATTGAATAAAAAAATAAAAAAAAAAATAAAAATAGAAATTGCCAAATAGTGCATCCCATGCTATTTGAGAGGAGTTGACACTTGTATGACTGTATTCCTGTATATCCATCACTAGTTAAAAGACAAGATTCAGCAAATGTAAATTCTGCCCTGTAAAACAATGACAGCTCAATTGTCGCTGTATGATCTGAAGCCTCATTTGGAGCTTTTAAACAGGCTTTTGAAAAACTTTGATAATTTGCTGCTGTAATATTATATATTTTTTACAATAAAAAGCTAGCAGATGTGCATAATCAAAAAATAACAGAAATACAATTATAGAGCATTCAGTATTGTAAGAAAGCCCAGTGTTTCTGAATAAATACATTATTGTATGAGTTAAGTTCTGTTCCGTTTATGTCTCTTTCCTTGTAAGTATGAAATGTCCTATGCTCCTAAATGCACCATAGCTGTCTGACGCTTGCGAATGCATCACACTGGTCTGTGTTGATGCGCGTTTGATTTTCAGTTGAAGACAAAGCTTTGCAGTAAAACCCACGTCGGCTAATCACTGTTTATTGTTGTGTGTGAATAACAAGAGACTACAACAAATAAATCAGCTTTACCTCGGACAAACTCTTTGGATTTAATGTTGTTCATAACATCGCAGTCCGTGACCTGTGCTTTAAACCGAAGCCAAGAGTAACGAGTAACGTTTGTTTTAAAAATGTTAGGAATAGAAAGTAAAGATACTTGTGTGAAAATGTAATGAGTAGAAGTCAAAAGTAGGAGGAAAAATAAGTAATGGCGTAAAGTATAGATACCTAAAAAGTGTACTTAAGTACAGTAGCGAAGTATTTGTACTTCGTTACTTGACACCTGTGTGGAGGGATTTAGGGTGGATGTTTGGGCACAGTAAGCTTGTATGAGCGATGCAAATGGCACCTTTTAAACAAAGAGTGCACGAGGAGAAATGGGCTCGTGCACGCTCTTGCAAGCTTTTGATAGGCGTTCCCTCTCTAGAAATGGTACAGGGGTACACTATACCTTTAATGTAATTTTGCTTTCCAATCATGTGGTAAGACATACCAGCTTGTTCTGAGTTATTATGAGTCAAACAGGCTTATTCATAACATAAAATATCTTATAATTAGTAGCTCCATGGCAGGACTTTGATTAATAAAAGTCCATTTCTTTGTGGATTTCTGTGGAAGAATGTTGAGTTAGCTCAACATTCTATAATGGAGATGGACGGAAACTTTAGTTATCTTTACATGAACACAAATAATTGGATTGCCTAATTAGATTTTTTTTTTTTTTTTTTTTGAAAGCCCTCCTACCCTCACCTAAGGTCATGAAATCTGGATCATGACTTAAAGATCAGCTCCCGGATACAACGGCTGAAATTAACTTTCCCTGCATACTAGCTGGGCACTCCCTTTGAGATATGGAGCACAGTCATTCGGGAGAGGCTCGGCTTAGAGCCGCTTTTCCTCCACATCGAAAGGAGTCACCTTGAGTGACTCAGACATCTTTTTTTGTTGCCCCCTGGACGCCTCCCTCGAGATGTGTTCCAGACACATCCCACCAGCAGGAGGCCCAGGAAATGACCCTGGACACTACAACATCTGTCATGTTTTTCACTTTACTAATCTGCATTCACTGGCTCATGGTCTTTAGCGGATGACGTGGTTCTATTTCATCCCGCCGTCTACTCCGGTAGCAAAGGAGCATTGCATAAGGTACAGCAGAGCCTTTAAGTAAAATTACCACCAAAAACAAAATTATGATCTGACAAAGCACCATAGAGAAAAATAAAACACATCAAATGACATAACAGAAGAAATAAAGAAAAGGGAATGAGAGGGGCAGCCAGAAAGAGTAGCCTTAGTCACTAGAGTGGCACTAGAGTCCTTTGAAAGACAGTGTTTTTTTTTTTTTTTTATCTAAAGCTATTTTACATCCCATACAATTAATACATTGATCATTGTTAATAATGTTTTGTCTACAGAAAATACTAGAAAATGTCAATATTGTGACATCAAGACTTAAAAAAAAAAAAAAAAACTGTAGTTTATGTGAATCCCATAAAAGAAAATCTAGAAGAAAAAAAGTCCCTCTTGCAACAAGTTAGATCTTCTGGTAGTACAACAATGCTTGCTTTGTGGCACCAATGACCAGGTACGTATTTGCACGTGAATTTAAAACTTGATCATTATACACACAAAAACTGCCAGAGTAGTGTGAGGTTTGATAAAGGACTTTGCGGGTGGTAATTATATTATTAGTACATCCTCGACCTATAAATTAGTATTTTCGTCACTAACATCATGCATGAAGGCATAACTTTAAAAATTAAGCGTGAATGTGTAGCATGCTCTATTCTACATGCAAAGATCTGCTCTGGCTATGCAAATAAGTTTGCACATATTTAAATAATTCCAAATCTTCAAATACTAGGCCAAGTCTTTTGAAGTAGTGTGTCCTTTCAAAAATCCCAAATCAGCACCCATCTATTTGCTTTAGAGCTGTTTGGTGTTCAGAACACTCAGGAAACTTGAGAATATAATTAAAGGACTCAATTATTGAGTTATCGAACAAAGGCCCTCAGAGCTCGTTGTGGGAGTGGTAAGATGAACCAATGATCCCAAATGTCTGCAGAGTAACTCCTCCCTAGAGATGCAGTCATGGATTTAAAAAGCAGACGAACATTACGGGAGGAAAGATGAGGCACGTAATCTGACCTTCCTTCTTGCTTTGCTTTCACATTAAAGATCCACTCTCAGCCTCTGCTTGTACCCCGCTCAGTCTGGTAAACATAAACATTACTTCATTTCTGAAAGACAGTCTTTAGAATTGGATTACCAACTCTGAATGGCCTCGGTTCCCCTCCACTGTCTCCAACCCTTGCTGGGACTAAAGAGGTCCACAAACACACACACACACACACACACACACACACATATTTTTATATATATATATATATATATATATATATATATATATATATATATATATATATATATATATATATATATATATATATATATATATATATATATATATATATATATATATATATATATATATATGTGTGTGTGTGTCAAGTGTCTGTGAGACAACAGAGACAGTGTTCCTGATGGCTGAAAGCTTGAATCTTAATCTGACCCTGTTCTTTTGTGAGGATGCGCCTAGAGAAAGCTCCATAGACTTTTATAAAGCTGTGCACAGATAAACACATTATGGTGAGATCAAAGCATTTCTAGAGCAAAAGCAGATTTTTTGCAGGTCATTGCAGTCTTTAAACTTGCATTAGAAGAAAAAAAATTGAAAACAATCAAAAACAATTGTTTTTGTGCAAAACCAAAAGTTTCAGATTTTAAGAGCACTTCTTAGCACTCATCTTTTTGCCTTGGCTTTCAAAACCATGTGAGATGTTGATTTTGGCCTGTAATAAATTATCTTTATTTTATTATAGGTTTTATAGCTCTGATTTTAATTTTATGATGTCTTTTATGCTTTTATTTTTTTTGTTTCTTGCAATAGTTTGATGTTGTTTCACTGTACAGCACTTTGGTCCTTTGAGAAATTCTAACGTGCTTTATTAATAAAGTTGGATTGGACTGGATTGAATCACCGCGTTTTGGCTATTTTAAAAAAAAATGATATTGAGAGATGAATGAAGTTTTAAACAAAGAGACATAGAATTTCAATTCAGGCACCTATGTGCTGAAATACCTGTAAAACAATCTGCAAAGCATTATGGGATTTGCCATCACAGCCATAGGCGGCCACTGCTCGACAGCGGCAACGAATAACAGAGACCAGCGGGGTAGTGATCATTTTTCCGAACGGTCAGTTAACTGAGTTCACTATAAAAACCACTATATCAACACTATTGGAAGATATCGCGCTCTACCAGCTTCTAAGAATGTATGTTAGGAGCAGTATTGTAATCATGCATGAATATCCTTATATTTTTATTTTATTTATTTGTACAATAAAATGTATCTATACTATCTATACTATACTATCTTGATATAGTGATTGAGGACTTTAGGGGTTAGGGTGGACAATCAGATACAGGAAGCCTGTATGAGCTATGAGAACAGCAACTTTTAAACAGAGCGTGCACACGGAGAAATGGGCTCGTGCACGCTCTCATACGTGCATCTTTTTAAAAGTCAAGTTTTAAAAAATCGATAAAATCCTCCACATTACCTTCATTATTGTTTTTATTTTTTTGAATATTAATACATTTTCAATGTAAAACATTATATCTGGTGTTGGTCTTCATTCACCTCCCATTTACAAACCAATGTTCTCATGTTCTCATGCTACTAACCGTCGATAACATGCAAGGCTTTATCTTTAATTACATAATGCTTTATTCTGCTTTCATGCGTCCTTTTCAAACATCAGGATCTGACCCAGCATGGATTAAGACAGGTATGACTGATTTAAATCACTTTTCAGAAAATGTTATGATGTTGCATTACTTTCATGCAAATACAGTGGTGTGAAAAAGTGTTTGCCCCCTTCCTCATTTCCTGTTTTTTTGCGTGTTTGTCACACTTAAGTGTTTCGGAACATCAAACCAATTTAAACAATAGTCAAGGAAAACACAAGTAAACACAAAATGCAATTTGTAAATGAAGGTGTTTATTATTAAAGGAGAAAAAAAATCCAAACCATCATGGCCCTGTGTGAAAAAGTGATTGCCCCCTTGTTAAAATATACTATAACTGTGGTTTTTAACACCTGAGTTCAATTTCTCTAGCCACACCCAGGCCTGATTATTGCCACACCTATTTTTAATCAAGAAATCACTTAAATAGGAGCTGCCTGACACAGTAAAGTCCACCAAAAGATCCATAAAAGCTACCCATCATGCCGAGATCCAAAGAAATTCAGGAGCAATTGAGGAAGAAAGTAATTAACATCTATCAGTCTGGAAAAGGTTATAAAGCCATTTCCAAAGCTTTGGGAATCCAGCGAACCACAGTGAGAGCCATTATCCAAAAATGGCGACGACATGGAACAGTGGTGAACCTTCCCAGGAGTGGCCGGCCGCCCAAAATTACCCCAAGAGCGCAGCGACGACTCATCCAAGAGGTCACAAAAGACCCCACAACAACATCCAAAGAACTGCAGGCCTCACTTGCCTCAGTTAAGGTCAGTGTTCATGCTTCCACCATCAGAAAAAGACTGGGCAAAAATGGCCTGCATGGCAGAGTTCCAAGAAGAAAACCACTGCTGAGCAAAAAGAACATTAAAGCTCGTCTCAATTTTTCCAAAACACATCTTGATGATCCCCAAGACTTTTGGGAAAACATTCTGTGGACTGATGAGACAAAAGTGGAACTCTTTGGAAGGTGTGTGTCCCATTACATCTGGCGCAAAAGGAACACTGCATTTCAGAAAAAGAACACTATACCAACAGTAAAATATGGTGGTGGAAGCGTGATGGTCTGGGGCTGTTTTGCTGCGTCAGGACCTGGAAGACTAGCTGTGATAAATGGAACTATGAATTCTGCTGTCTACCAAAAGATCCTGAAGGAGAATGTCCGACCATCTGTTTGTGAACTCAAGCTGAAACGAACTTGGGTTCTGCAGCAGGACAATGATCCTAAACACACCAGCAAGTCCACCACTGAATGGCTGAAGAAAAACAAAATAAAGACTTTGGAGTGGCCTAGCCAAAGTCCTGACTTGAATCCTATTGAGATGTTGTGGTATGACCTTAAAAAGGCCGTTCATGCTCGAAAACCCTCTAATGTAACTGAATTAGAACAATTCTGCAAAGATGAGTGGGCCAAAATTCCTCCAGAACGCTGTAAAAGACTCATTGCAAGTTATCGCAAACGCTTGGTTGCAGTTGTTGCTGCTAAGGGTGGCCCAACCAGTTATTAGGTTTAGGGGGCAATCACTTTTTCACACAGGGCCATGATGGTTTGGATTTTTTTCTCCTTTAATAATAAACACCTTCATTTACAAATTGCATTTTGTGTTTACTTGTGTTGTTCTTGACTATTGTTTAAATTGGTTTGATGTTCCGAAACACTTAAGTGTGACAAACGTGCAAAAAAACAGGAAATGAGGAAGGGGGCAAACATTTTTTCACACCACTGTATACTGGTGTGATAACAGTATACATTTTATTGGTTTTAGGTACAATGATTGATGAAGAAAACTCCACCAGGCGCCACTGGCTCATAGCATCAGTGACTGAGAGGTGAAGTTCCCTGGATAATACCATGATCCGCTAGAAACACAGCTCCACACGTATCTCTGAAATAAAAGCACCACAGAGGTTTTCTGGGTTAGACTGTATCAGAAAGGTGTTTTTATTTTTCTCACCATTTTACTCAAAATTGGGAGCACTGCTGTGCTGGCTCATAAGGACTACTAAACGACCATGGTCTGAGCAGATCAGCCTGACTGGAGCAATACTGTAGGTTTCTGCACTGTGTTGTGGCAAAACAAGAATAGCAGGACCTCAATGACCTGAACCACTGGCCTAACGGGGAAATACCTCATAGTCCTGTACGCCAGTCTACTGTACCAAGAGTGCAGTTTAATCATTTACTTTATTTACGTTCTTGTCAAACTACTACTCATTAACCCACTGATAAGAGGGTTTTATGGATTGCAATGAAATTAACTGTGACAAAAAATAATGTAGTATAATTCACTATTCAATATTTTTAACCGCCTACAAACACAAGCACCTTAGGAAGAAAGCGATGTCAAACCAGAGCAGAGCCATAGAGATAGGAGAGTTCTGACAACTCAATTGGCGACAATGGGCAACATTTCAAGCATTTTTATCACAGAGTTCGAGGGAAGTTGGCCACTCTTGTTGTAACATTGCCAGAGACATCAGTAAACCATACCAAACTCCAGGAAAATAGACAACAGATCACAATATGCTCTCTGCTTCTACCTGGCAACCAGGTAAGTATATTTATGAATATGCTTGAGATGGATAAAACAGATTACTTGAAACACACACAGATTTATAAAGTACAATGCATACAATGCATAAACACAATTGTAAAGAGGTAGGTGTAGGTAAGACTACAACCTCTAATACTCAACACCTAATATGCAGTGTTGGGCAAGCTACTTGTCCAGTGTAGTGAGCTAAGCTATCAGTTACTCAACAATAAATTAAGCTTCACTACACAAAAGCTACCACCTAAAGAATTATAGCAAGCTAAGTTACACTAATGTGTTAAAAGTAGCTTAACTACATCAGAAGCTACTTAACGTTGTACCAACCTAATATCAATTCAAAATGAGTCTGATACACTGGTTAAAATATTTATTAAAGATCAGCCAATGACATAACACAGTGTAAAAATTGCTTTATGATCAGCATATTAAAATAAAAAGTGAAGTAATTACTAGTAGAGAAACTAGTAAACAATCTGCTGTTATTAGAACCTTGCAGCTTCCTTGCAGCTCTGGACCAAGAGCTGGAAACTCAAAGTCAAGGTCTGCTCACTCTTAAGAAGTAAGAAGCTAAAGCAGCTCACGGACTCTGCTGAACAAACTATCTCCGGACCCAACAGTTTCCCTCTCAAGGCTTTAACCAAGAACCCTCAAGGTACAAATCTGAAAACTATCAAGAATCAAATTCCTATGCGCAACGCTAACTGAACTGTCTCTCACGCAGACTCCAGTGAACCAGTTTCCCAGGCCTGAACCAGAACCAGTCATTCTCTCTGTGCTTGTGACAATAAACCCTGTCAAACCTTTTACTCCAGTTTCCGTCTCAGTGGTGTTCTGCATTATTGGGTCACACCAGTGAACCTATCATGACAGAAGGTAATTAAGTGATACATATATTTATGTCTCACCATATACTTTAATTTCTACCTACATATTTATTCATTGTATTTTTGGGGGCAATTAATTGAATGGTTTTTTATTGAGCATTTATTTTTTTATGTATTTATTTTATATATACGGTAGAGCTGTTCCTCCATAAATAAAATATCTTATCTGTGCAAAGCCTAAAAACAGATTTATGTAAACATCCTGTCAGGTAAACTAGGCCATGAAAATACAAAATCGAAGTTTCACTACTGCTCTCTAATTAGAGTATCTTAGTGGCACATATGGGAGAATTATCCTGCCATAATGCAAGAGCACATCATTTCAATTTGAGAAAAGAATTTCATCTTCTGGCACTCAAAACTTATAATGCTCACACTCCAAACATGGGCTCTCTCTCAAATATTTTCTCTTCTCTCTCAAATCTTTGTTTCTTCTCTCAGATTTAATGCTTCTTGCACAGATATTCTCCTCTCGCTTGCCTCCTTCTCTCTTGCGCACAAACCGCGCTCTGTTCGAGTCTCAGATACGCTCGCAAACCCGTAGGCTCTGCTTGCGGATTTTTTTTGCTCTCTCGGACTGCAGTTGGATCGTCGCCTAGCAACTATTCCAGCCAATAGAACGACAGCCTCGGAAAGGGTGCGCTTGTTTAACCCTACGGAGTGTGCCTGTGCTACTACGCCACTTATAAGAGCATCAGCTGAAACTGCTATTTACAGTAGTTTTGTGGCTGATTGTTGTTTCAAAATAGAAAACCTGGTTTCATTTCTTAGTTATGCCTTGGATTTTGTAGCGTTTGTGGACGCTACGTCGCTACTTGATCAGAACAATAACGTCACTACTGGAAAGTTACTTGATAAATAAAGCAGCGACGCTACGGTCAAGCTACTGGAAAATGTAGTTAAACTAATAGCTTCGCTACATGTAGCGGCGCTACTGCCCATCACTGCTAATATGTTAGTAGAAAATTATATTTAGGTTGATCTACACGTATTTAATCATGTAAACAAAACAACATTTTTAAACATTCAATATGAGTTAACTGAATATGGCTGAATCAGTCTGTAGATAAAAAAAACAAAAACATTTCACACACCTAACAATAGAAGAATATATGGAGACGCTACAACCTCTGCATAAGTAAGCTTTTTCCTAATGGTTGTGTATTTTATGAAATTATTACAAAAAGTATTGGGTCTGTCACAGATCTGCCTGTATTTTGAACTATTGGTTGCTCTAGCAACCTACAGTATGTCGCTCGATCTCCAGGTGCCGCAACTCTCCGATCTCCATGGCTCTGGCAGGAACTTATAAGAGTTGGCAACTCCAGCTCTCTTGCAACATTTATATACATATTGCTTGTCCAACAGCCCTGAATTAAACGCCTGAATTACCCGCTGGGATGCTCTTAATCATCAGATTACTTAATCCAGGTGTTTTGGACCAAGGACACAAAAAGTTCCTGGATAATAGCCTTCAAGGACTACAGTTTCCCACCAACTAATATTGTTAATATCACAACAGTCTCTTATGCAGGGGCTTATACCTATGATTTTATCCCAGCTCCTTCTGCAGAACCTGATATTGATGATGTGAACTAAATATCCATTATATAACCCCCAGCCCTTTGGCAGGAACTGATATCTCTAATCTCACACCAAACTGTTCTCCATAAACTGGAATCTATTATGACGCAGTAGTCCCTATTGTAGGAAATAATTATCTATCATACAGCTTCCTCTACGGGAATCATTATCTATTATGTCACAGTAGTATCTCCTTCAGGTACTGATAACGTAGATTACACACATTTGTCTCTTCAGTAAGAAGTGACACCTGAGATAACGTATCAATCCTAAAGAATTAAATATCTATGTTGTCAACAATTCCTACAGTAGTAAATGATATATTTATATCTTACCATTCCCTCCTGTAAGTAATGATATACACTCACCGGCCACTTTATTAGGTACCCCATGCTATTGTAGTAACTAGTTGGACCCCCTTTTGCCTTCAGAACTGCCTCAATTCTTCGTGGCATAGATTCAAGATGCTGGAAGCATTCCTCAGGGAGTTTGGTCCATATTGACATGATGGCATCACACAGTTGCCGCAGATTTGTCGGCTGCACATCCATGATGCGAATCTCCCATTCCACCACATCCCAAAGATGCTCTATTGGATTAAGATCTGGTGACTGTGGAGGCCATTTGAGTACAGTGAACTCATTGTCATGTTCAAGAAACCAGTCTGAGATGATTCCAGCTTTATGTCATGGCACATTATCCTGCTGAAAGTAGCCATCAGAGGTTGGGTACATTGTGGTCATAAAGGGATGGACATGGTCAGCAACAATACTCAGGTAGGCTGTGGCGTTGCAACGATGCTCAATTGGTACCAAGGGGCCCAAAGAGTGACAAGAAAATATTCCCCACACCATGACACCACCACCACCAGCCTAAACCGTTGATACAAGGCAGGATGGATCCATGCTTTCATGTTGTAGACGCCAAATTCTGACCCAACCATCCGAATGTCGCAGCAGAAATCGAGACTCATCAGACCAGGCAACGTTTTTCCAATCTTCTATTGTCCAATTTCGATGAGCTTGTGCAAATTGTAGCCTCAGTTTCCTGTTCTTAGCTGAAAGGAGTGACACCCGGTGTGGTCTTCTGCTGCTGTAGCCCATCTGCCTCAAAGTTCGACGTACTGTGCGTTCAGAGATGCTCTTCTGCCCACCTTGGTTGTAACGGGTGGTTATTTGAGTCACTGTTGCCCTTCTATCAGCTCGAACCAGTCTGGCCATTCTCCTCTGACCTCTGGCATCAACAAGGCATTTCCGCCCATAGAACTGCCGCTCACTGGATGTTTTTTCTTTTTCGGACCATTCTCTGTAAACCCTGGAGATGGTTGTGCGTGAAAATCCCAGTAGATCAGCAGTTTCTGAAATACTCAGACCAGCCCTTCTGGCACCAACAATCATGCCACGTTCAAAGTCACTCAAATCACCTCCCTTCCACTTACTGATGCTCGGTTTGAACTGCAGGAGATTGTCTTGACCATGTCTACATGCCTAAATGCACTGAGTTGCCACCATGTGATTGGCTGCTTAGAAATTAAGTGTTAACAAGCAGTTGGTCGTTGGTGTACCTAATAAAGTGGCCGGGGAGTGTATACCAGGAGTGCCCAACCAGTCGATCGTGGGCGGAGTTTCAGTCGATCGTGAGAAGTTTTACAATGTAGACCTATTTACAGTATGGCTATGACAAAAAAAAAAAAAATTTTAAACACTAATCGAAACATTGATCACGAGAGGCCAATGTGTATTTTGATAATAATAAAATGAAAAATAAGTATGCAGGGAACCTTTTTTTATGCATGCTGATTGCTGGGCATGTTTTGCCACGGTTGCTAGATTGTTACCAGGGACTCTAAAGCGTGAAGAGGAATCTGAAGAGATAATGAGATAATGACATCTATCACAACTAATGGGGCTCCATCTATGGTTGGGCGCACTGCTGGATTCGTTGCTTTGTTCAAGCTGTCTGAAACTTTCCTGGATTTTTGGAGCTTTCACTGCATCATTCAGCAACAACAGCTGTGAGGCAATATTTTAAATATGAATCATGTCATGGACGTTGCGATGAAGATCGCTTGCTCTGTTCGGGCCAGGAGTTTTCAGAGGTGTTTATTCCGTGCCCAGCTGGATCTGCTACTGCACACCGACGTCAGGTGGCTGAGTTGTGGCAGATTCCTCAAAAGATTTTTGGAACTTTTGCCCGAAATTAAAGAGTTTCTGAAACAGTCAACAACCCATTCTGCTGTATGTTACATCTTCACATCCACATAGTTTGTACTTAGTACTTTCCTATTTTTATCTGTTACCTGTTGAATCTTAATCCATCTGCCAGTTTCTCTGCCAATGCCCAGTGTTTATCATTCTGAAATAGTGGACTTCCATTCTCCTTCTTCCTGCTTTGAAGGGATCTTAGACAGATTTTATTTTGTCATTTTGTTTACACAAGTGTAAAACAAAAATAAATTTAGTCGGAACAGCTCTCTGGACAATTCCATCTTTTTTTTTTAAGTGCAGCCTTGAAAAGTAGTAAAAAAATATATTATATATATATATATATATATATATATATATATATATATATATATATATATATATATATATATATATATATATATATATATATATATATATATATAACAGTCATATAAACATATGACTGTAAATTTACAGTTCTAACGTTTTTTTTTCATCTCTATTGGACTGTGTGTGTGTGTGTATCAATTGGTTTATTTAGACTATTTGACTGCAGAGCATTTGTCTGGAGATCTTGACTGCTCTTTTCTGTAGTTTTGGTGTGAGTGAGTGAGTGAGTGAGTGAGTGAGTGAGTGAGTGAGTGAGTGAGTGAGTGAGTGAGTGAGTGAGTGAGTGAGTGAGTGAGTGAGTGAGTGAGTGAGTGAGTGAGTGAGATATGGTGTGAAGTTCTTATGAGATTGTTAAGTTCTGCTTTTGCAACCTGTTTTTGACACAATTGATCATTTCCTCGTTTGTTGGACTTACTGTTTATTCTCCACCTATGCAAATAAAAAACAAATACTGCCCATCCCTTGTGTTTGGCTTGGTAGATCTCGGCACGCCATCAACTTCAAAAGTAGATCTTGGTTTAAAAAAGGTTGGGCACCCTTGATATATATGATGTCAAATCATTTTTTTTCTGCTGCACCTGATTTCAGACAAGAAAAGAAATTATATCTAGGACGTCACACCAGTCCCACTCTGCAGGAACTTCAAGCAGCAGTCATTTAGCCTGTTAAACATAATCCATGAAAGATTAGGAAGCATCTCAATAAAATTAAATGATGCAGCTGAAAGGCAAAATATTTTTACTCATTTCAAATCTTATAGTCGTGCTTCTGTCCCAGATTTTCTTTTTTTTCTTCATGTTATTTGTATAATCGCAGCTGTTAACCACTCTGTGGTTTTTGTCGGCTTTTATCAGCGTACATTTCCTCACAGTTGTAATAGTCAACAATTATTTAATTATCTGCCTGAGACCACCTTTAGGATTCTTCTGTGAAGTTGTCCATAAAACTAAGACAACACAGCCAATGCTGCCCGGATGTCCTTGCTAATATGATCTGTCCATAAATCAGACTCCGAAGGTGTCATTAATAATACTCCCTTTTAATTACTGTGACTATCAAACATGCAATATTTATCTGACTCTCCACCTCACTCACCAATTCATCTATTTACCTTGGTTTAAATGCACTTGCTTTCACTTTCTTGACTCCAGTTGCCATGATTACCAGTAAATAACACTGCAGATGACTGCAATAAACCCATCCTCTTGGGGAGCAGTGGGCTGCCACTGTCGGGGCCCATGGAGCAGTCTGGGGTTAAGGGTCTTGCTCAGGGGCCCAGAGTGGCAAACCAAGGGAATGTGACTTGAACTCAGCACCTCTGGGACTCAAGCACAAACCACCATACAAATGGTGTTTCTGCCTGGTTTCGAACCGGGGACCTTTCGCGTGTGAGGCAAAAGTGATAACTAATATACTAAGGAAAATTGAAGTCCAGATAAATATAAAATATAAATAAAATGTATAAAACAGGTTTAATTGTCATTGTACAGAGATGTATGCTGTCAGACTATTTGCCACTTAGTTTCCATAAAATGTGATACTGCTCTTGGGGCAATTCAAAGAGTGGCGTGGCTTTTAAATGGAGGGTTCTGTCTGCTCTTGGAGAAATATGGCCAAGGGGCTGACCAGCTACCCCATGATAAACAGGTATATCGACACCACCTGCCAGAAGGCTGGAGTGCCAGGCTTCCCAGGGTGTGTGAAACACTCAGCAATCATATGAGAGGAGATCCAGAGAGCAAAGGGAGATCCATGTAGTGTGGTTCGACCTTGCCAACGCACAGGTCTGCCCCCAGCGACTCACTGACTAAGCTCTCTACTTTTTTTTTTACATCCCTTTTTGCATAAGCACCCAGGTGGCCAGGTACCTTGCAGACCCCCGGATGTGCTGCACTCACCAGGACTTCACAACAGGTTGGAAACGGCAGGAGGTTGGCATTGCCATGGGATGTTCCATCCCCCCCATCTCCTGTTCAAAGGAGGCTTCGAGGTCATCCTCATAGGGGCAAAGCAGATGGCAGGAGGAGTGAAGCTGGCAACAGGCCAAAGGCTTCCACCTGTGCAAGGTTACATGGACGATATTACCACCATCCTCCAGACAGCGGCGTGTACATCAAGGTCCTGAAGAGGGTTGATGAGCTTGTAAGCTGGGCAAGGATGAAAATTAAACCTTCCAGGTCACACAGTCTGCCCCTGAAGAAAGGGGTCAGAGGCGACCACACCATATTTGTTGTCATGGGAAGGCGTCTTAGACAGGCCCATGTCATGGTCTGATCTGTGGAAAATCCACCAAGCCAGACTAAGCTTCTTGATCAGAGCCGCCTATAACACCCTACCCTGTCGACAAAACCTCCACCAATGATTCGGTAATGAAGAGAGCTGCTCACTTTGCAATAACATCAGCGCAAGCCTCCAGTGCATCTTGTCTGGCTGTAAGATCGCACTCTCCCGGTTCAGATGGAGGCATGACTTGGTGTTGAGGATGTCCTATTAAACCCAGCAGGAAGATGCCGAAGTGGGGAAAATATAAGAAGATTTACAGAAAAAGGTGGGGAAGCAACAATGATCTTAAATCATGGATGTGGCCATCTAAAAATGATTAAAGCAAGGCTCACTGCAAATTTTGCAATACGGGTATACTGGCCCATTTGAAAGACCTTAAGTACCATGCCGAAAGGAAAGAAAACAAAACAATGCGGTGCCTTTCCATGATCAATGATTTCATGGTGGCATGAATGAGTAATGATAGCAGCAGGATTTGTGACAACCAGAAACGCGGTGAGCTGCGCATTGCAAAATATGTAGCTTGCCACACTTCCATTACTGCAGTGGATGACTTGTCTGACATTCTGTGGGATGAGATTGGTGCCTTTCAGATGCACAGAACCAAGTGTACGGCTGTTTTGTCACCATACTCTTGAGAGGAACTATATCAAATGCGCCAGTTGAAAGAGCTTTTTCACAAGTTGTTCTGCTTAAAGATGATTGCAGAAATTGCATGGTCTTGCCAATTCTGTCAAAGTTCATGGGGGTGCAAACTGGACTAACATGGAATGGATGGACATCAGCAACATTCTGTCCTCCCCGACATTTTGGGGAGATTTTGTTCAGCCATGTACTGATCACAAATCACCGTTGGTTGTATTATAGTTCACCAGAGTAAAAGTTCAACGTTCAGATGTTCAATGTTTATGCCAACAATCTAATAAGCTTTAAAGGTAAGAATTCAAAAATCAAACATAATAAATATAATTATTTCAGTTATGTCAAAATAAGCTTAGCATACTTGTATGTGCACACTGATCTGTCTACTCATCTGCTAACGTGTATGATGTAAAAAAAGATGATGTGGCAGACTGGAGATATAAAATGCCTTTTTAACTGTTAATCGGGGCCACTTCCTGATGGGTGAGACCAGAGGTAAGAAGCTGCCATTCTGTAAACTCTAAGCAACTTCTCTGTTCTGAGTAAGATAACAATTTTTATCCGAGTCTGTTGTCATGTCTCCTGGTTATTTAATGCATATAAGTTATGAAGTGTTATTTAAGGAGTTTGTCCCGAGTGATCTCTTTTCAGGAAAAGAACCGGAGAGATAGAGCGTCAAGGTGCATCAACAAATCCTATCTTTAACACATAGTGGCTTGGTGAGAGTTGTTTATGGAGAACAACTCTGGGCAGATTTTGTTGGATTATAGCGTTTTGACATGTAGTGTTTAATTAAGTTGTACTGAAGTGTGTTCATGTTCATACAGTGAACATACAGTGGGGCAAAAAAGTATTTAGTCAGCCACCAATAGTGCAAGTTCTCCCACTCAAAAAGATGAGAGAGGCCGGTAATTTTCATCATAGATATACCTCAACTATGAGAGACAAAATGAGAAAAAAAAATCCAGAAAATCACATTGTCTGATTTTTAAAGAATTTATTTGCAAAATATGGTGGAAAATAAGTATTTGGTCAGTTACAAACAAGCAAGATTTCTGGCTCTCACAGACCTGTAACTTCTTCTGTAAGAGGCCCCTCTGTCCTCCACTCGTTACCTTCATTAATGGCACCTGTTTGAACCCGTTATCAGTATAAAAGACACCTGTCCACAACCTCAAACAGTCACACTCTAAACTCCACCATGGCCAAAACTAGAGAGCTGTCAATGGACACCCGAAACAAAATTATAGACCTGCACCAGGCTGGGAAGTCTGAATCTGCAATAGGTAAACAGCTTGGTGTGAAGAAATTAACGGTGGGATCAATTAGAAAATGGAAAACATACAAGACCACTGATAATCTTCCTCGATTTGGGGCTCCACACAAGATCTCACCCCGTGGGGTCAAAATGATCACAAGAACAGTGAGTAAAAATCCCAGAACCACACGGGGGGACCTAGTGAATGACCTGCAGAGAGCTGGGACCAAAGTAACAAAGGCTACCATCAGTAAGACACTACGCCGCCAGGGACTCAAATCCTGCAGTGCAAGACGTGTCCCCCTGCTTAAGCCAGTAAATGTCAAGGCCCGTCTCAAGTTTGCTAGAGCATTTGGATGATCCAGACGATGACTGGGAGAATATCATATGGTCAGATAAAACCAAAATAGAACTTTTTGGTAAAAACTCTACTCGTCGTGTTTGGAGGAGAGAGAATGCTGAGTTGCATCCAAAGAACACCATACCTACAGTGAAGCATAGGGGTGGAAACATCATGCTTTGGGGCTGTTTTTCTGCTAAGGGACCAGGACGACTGATTCGTGTGAAGGAAAGAATGAATGGGGCCATGTATCATCAAATTTTGAGTGAAAACCTCCTTCCATCAGCAAGGACATTGAAGATGAAACGTGGCTGGGTCTTTCAGCATGACAATGATCCCAAACACACCGCCCGGGTAACGAAGGAGTGGCTTCGTAAGAAGCATTTCAAGGTCCTGGAGTGGCCTAGCCAGTCTCCAGATCTCAACCCCATAGAAAATCTTTGGAGGGAGTTGAAAGTCCGTGTTGCCCAGCGACAGCCCCAGAACATCACTGCTCTAGAGGAGATCTGCATGGTGGAATGGGCCAAAATACCAGCAACAGTGTGTGAAAACCTTGTGAAGACTTACAGAAAACGTTTGATCTCTGTCATTGCCAACAAAGGGTATATAACAAAGTATTGAGATGAACTTTTGTTATTGACCAAATACTTATTTTCCACCATATTTTGCAATTAAATTCTTTAAAAATCAGACAATGTGATTTTCTGGATTTTTTTTTCTCATTTTGTCTCTCATAGTTGAGGTATATCTATGATGAAAATTACCGGCCTCTCTCATCTTTTTGAGTGGGAGAACTTGCACTATTGGTGGCTGACTAAATACTTTTTTGCCCCGCTGTAACAATATATTAATTGGGTGTTTTTTGTTGTTTTTTTTTTATGTGGCAGTTTTTAACAGATGTTTGGGCTGGAAAACCTCAACTCTATCTGGCAAGACTGGCCACGGCGTTGGTTGTTTCCCAAATATTCTGCCCTAGCTGGCTGGTAGCAAACAAAATGAGAGACCCAGTAGATGTGAATAAGCCGGCTTTACTGAATCTTCTGTTATTTTTTGTAAAACTGCAATACAAATAAACTATAATATGTTACAACTGAGATACATAAACTAACTTTAACAGTTATCATTCTAATAAATTCACCCAGTGACGATATGAATCAACTCACAACAAAGAATTATAACAAATTATAATTTAACAAAATGCAACACATTTACCAGTACAACAAATATGAAGCTCAACAGTGAACTGAAATAGTGTTACCATTATTAGCATGGTTTAAAACTTGAAAAAAGCTCCCTCAAACACTATAAAATTTAACAGAGGTGTAAGAAACAACTACAAGAACCAATTATGCATATACTCACTGTTGGTGACCCAATCATGCTGCCCCTTCCCCTGAGTGTGGACTGCGTGCGCCGGCCTAATTCCAAATGGTAGGATATAAAAATGTTTTTTACACAAACAAGTTTGCCGGTTCTAACATCAAATGGTGCAAAAGGTTTAAGGGGAACAATGTGGTTAAATGCAGTATTGTTACTGTTAATTCAGTGACTGAAAACAGCATATAGGGGTGAGTTTATTCGCCAAGCTTGTAGTAAAAACAGGGAATCAGAAATAGCTCTTCTCTATCATTTTCTCCTGTTCTCTCACGGCTTGCAGCATGCAGGAATTTCCATAGCTTTCTTTCAATAATGTCCTTTCCTCTCTTCTATAAAGAAAAGATTTTATGGAGTGTACAATTTGATTTTCTGCAGCTTTTCTATAGTTGCCGTGGGCTTCTTGTCTGCTTCACTGTTCAGTGCTCACCTTATCAGCAGGCCTGTAAGCTATGTTAGTAGTTTACCCACACATAATAATGATATTTTAGCATTGTGTGAGATATTGGGGTTTTTTGCCACCCAACCCTGCTAATCTTTATTTCTGACCTGACCGGTGTGTTCCTTGTCCTTCACAGTGTTGTGCATCAATCTCTAATAAAACAAACAATGAAAATACAACACATTTTAAAAAGAAAAAAAAAAGAAAAATGCATTAAAGGTTTTGCAAGCCCACAGCTCTGCTGTGAATTTAATATTTCCACTTCCTTTATGCTGCATCCATCTGTCAATTATCTGTGAATCATTTAGCAACAGATTAATTAGCCAAGACTCTAAACAGGACTTTATCAGCAAAGGTGTGATTGTCGTGCTGTCATCACTAGTTTCACACTTCCTTCTTTTCACATCGACCCTCTCAATCAAAACGAAGAGGACGTCAGCATTCCTCGCCGAGCCAAAACACGTACACTCATGATCTCTCCATCCTTTCCCTCTGTCTGTCTCAGTCTGTACGATGACCTGAAAGATACTGGTGCATGCTTGCTTTATATAATATTTGTTAGAGCTTCCAGTGAGGCAGAGACAAGATGGAGCTAGTGCATACTCATTTCCAAGTTTTCAGAGGAAGCAGTCAGCCTTTAATTTTTTCTTTCATTGTGTAAACCTGTAATCCATGATAAAATGTTATTGCAGTTCACTTCAGGACAAAACAAGGGCGTTAAACTTTATACGTATATGATTTCAGCTGTTCAACCATTAATAATTTATGAGTTTGTCGACAGGTATTTAGTGTAGGTGCTTGCAGCAATAAATCTCCTGTTATCACATAGCTTTGCCTGTTTAAAGTCCATATTTATCACCTTTCAACTCAATTGCTTTTTCCATATGGGTTTAAGAAGTTGATTTTTATCAAAACCATGATTTCTACTTTCCTGAGAAACTCTAACATATCTGTGTTGACCTCATGGCTATCCACAAAACAGTAGCAGTTGCAAAATACTGTTTTACAAATAGGCTGAAGATAGATAGAAAACAAACACCTTTTGCAAAGTGGTAACCTTGGTTTAAATTGATTAGTCGTTGAATTAATTATTAAAGGGAACATGTTATATTGTTATGAAACAGCTATGAAAGTCAATCTTTTCTTTTGGTTTTCCAAGTTGATATCTAAAATTTGAAAAACTTAAAGTGGCGCTACTGTACATATGGATGATAGGGTGAATTAAGGGTAAAAAAAGTTATTTTGGCCAAAAACACCCTTTTCAAAAGGATTATATAGACCGGTGGGAAGAACCATAAAAAAGACACGTTTAAAAAGGATCTCTATAGAAAAACGGGGTTAAGCTGCTAACAATCCCATTTGAGCGAAAAGCAGAGTTTAACCCCCTGTAGGAAAGCTACCTGGCCACTGTCCCCCACCACTGGGTGTCTGATGACAGCACCTCGCTGGGTGAGTGTTGCAGATGTCACCAGTGTGACGGAAATCAGGGAAGAAAACAATGGAGAGCAACAAAGACGGGAGCCAGAGCATAGTCAGCATTCTTTATTATTTTGCTTCTTTTATCCGTCCACCGTTTATCAAACAGATTATAAACAGATTTGTTTCGCCTTGGCGCTATGTTGACTACCATACTTTGCGTTCAATGATGTCTCATAAATTAGAGGGTCAACCAGGATCTGATGTTCCCTCAGTATTTTCCTTGGGTCGCTTGCCAAGTCGTTTGACGCAGGTAGAAAGGTGTCAGTGAGCTGCTCCCACTGCCACTAAAAGCAAATTGTTCCCGGGTTAAAACAGGTTTTTCGGCCAGTGTGAAAGGGGTATTAGCTGAAAATGAAAGACAGAACCACAGACTGGTTATGAGGGAATATTTCTTCTCACCAACACAAACAGTCTCTCTGTTTCCAAGTGAACTTTTAAGACAAAAAGATACTTAAATTAACTAATTAGTGAGAAACAACATAATATGAATTCAGACACCATATTATGTTCAGGAAGACAAATTTGTCAGTTTGTAAAATCTGATAAGCGTTATATTAATGCTTTAACAGATGATTTCATTTCTGTTTCACTGAAAATCTCCAACATTAGAAATCTTCCTGAGAACTTAAAACATGATGAACGTTTAAATCTTAATTTCTTAGGACACTATGAGTCCACCGCCACACACTGTATACTGTAAATGAACTTACTGGCTGTCAGAGCGCAGCCAGTATGTCATTTTTTCTAAATGTCCTGTAAGACTCACCAAAGGCTTTTTAACTTTCCAGAAAATATGTTTATTTTTTTCTTGTTTGTTTACAAAACAGATTTTTCTAAGTGCAGACAAAAAATTGAAGTGAATCAATCACTACAAAATTTTGACAGCAACATAATTTGTAAAATTATTTAAGCATTTGTAGGAAGGAGCCTCGTATGGACATTGCATTAGCACGGAAGTGGACAGAAGACCTGCTGAGACAGACGGGGCTGGGGAAGAGTGAGTGTAGGTGGGGAAGCTGAATGGACCAGACAGCAGGCTGGTGGAGAAGAGCAGACGAGGCGACTGAGCTCGATCTAATTATTAGAAGCAGCAAAGGATATCATGAAAAAAAAGATCAACAAAAAGTAAAGCTCAAATTTTCCTGATCTCAAGAGAAAAACTGCAGGAGATAAAACAAAATCAGCTGGGTTGAAGTGTAGGCACTGGTAAGGTAGGTCAGACCCGCGGCTGCAGAAAGAAATTAATGGGGGGGCATTCCATTTTTTTTGGGGGGGCACACTTTTTCAGCAAAAATTTGATTTACTTCAAGCTTAACACTAGCTTTGCGACCATTCATTGAGTAAAAGAAGCTCAAATCTTCATAAAAACATTTATTAAAATTATTTTAAAATCTTTTAAGAATAATTTGCTGAATTAGAAATCAGCATTTGTTTGATTCTTAGTGTTCTAATGTCTCCCCCAGCTGCTGATAGAAACAAGATTTTTTACAATCATTCAGAAACTGGATACGTGTTACATCTGTATTTTGTTGAAAAACATTTATTGAACATTGTTATTGATTAAATTTTAGGTACAATTAGGTCCAGATTAAATAGTCAAAGATCCACAAAATATAAAAAATAAACAATAGTGTAGTGCTGTGGCCATTCAAATAACTCAAATGTTAACTCCTAGTTTGAATCAGAGTCTTTCAAAGTGAACTATTTAGAAATCTGAGTGCAGTATTGACTGCAGGGTTATAAAATCTGACCTCATAAAACACAGTAACGTGTAACTTTGAGCTTAAATCATTCAGTCAGGGGCATTATTCAGGTTTAAATGTTCTGTGCTCATTTCATTTCTTTTTCTTTTAAGAGACACAAATTACCCTGCAGGAGAAAGAGAAAGCATGCAATATATAATATTTACACTTGGAAACAAACAGCATTAAGACTTTCATATATCTTATCAGCCCTTTTTAGATGAGCTTTGCACTGAAATAGGTTTGCTTTAGGAAATGTAAAGCTGATGTATTTGCTAACCTTTTCTGTGTAAATTCAAGCTGGACCCAGTCCAGGCACATAGATCACATATATGCTGGAATGGCTATATTGCACCTCAAACTTTATTGTCATCATTTGATTTATTTAATAAATAAACTGATTGGAAAAGCATTTTTTTTACTTCAGTGCTGACTGTCTTGCTTACATTTCCTGCAGAAACTGCTCCCTGGCCACTCTCATTTGCTCTGTTTTCAGTACTTGTCCTTCTATTGCTTTGAAAATAAGCCCGAATATCCATACCGACGCGCACTGGCTGGTGACCAGACGTATTTAAAGCGTGTGCGAACGTTAAAGGTACACTATGCAACCGGTGTTGATTTTCCAGCGAGGCTCCCCCCAGAGGGCGAAAGTAAAAGTGCACTGTCGCAAATATGCACAGCTGTTCTCCTGGTTTCTCCGTCAAGCCAGGCGCGGTTGTTTTGAGCTTAGCAGACAGGCGAACGCAACAAATGACTAAGCATCTGACGCGCCGCAAACGCGCTGCTGCTCGAGATGGAAAAATTCAATTTTTGCTGCTCGACGCGCCGCGTAAACCAATCAGGAAGCTGATCTGGGAGCTGGCAGGGAGAGAGACACAGCGCTGATGATCACTCCTCTTAAACAGTTTATTGACGCCTAAATTAACTTAAAAAGCAGAAATCTGCCGGCAGAATATGTTGGCTTTTATTATCCTGCTGCCTGCAGTTTGGATTATTTAGATGAAAAACACCTACCAGCCGCGGCGGTGAACCGCGAGGAGGCGACCCGGCCAGAGGCTGCTGATGAAGGGATTCCTACTGTCGGCGCACCGCTGGTATGTGGGGGTCTGAGCGGCTCCGACAGAAAAAATATTGTAAGGCAGGATGATAATCTGAATGAACTGACTGCACTGATTACGTTTTCAGGTGTATTTTCTCACTTAAAAACATATCGTATTTTCACGACTATAAGGCGCACTTAAACGTCTTTTTTTCCCCTCAAAATGTGCGGTGCGCCCTATGGTGCGGTGCGCCCTATGTGTGTTGAAACTGCTACTTTTGAGACCACCTCATTGAGGAGATGATGAAAGAGTGGCTGAATGTAAGGAGACCAGGTGTTTTTTTTTCCACTCATCACCATCGCTGTTAATATGTAACTCCATGCGTGCCCATCTCACAGCTGATGTGAAAAACATGGGGAAACAAATTAATGCTGTGCTCGCTGTTCAAGCGCTCGACATTGGTGTGAACCGGACCCAGCAGGTGCAGCAGAAGCAGCGAGTTTACATGCAAAGTCAATGATTGACGCGCGTATAGGTGCAGCAAAAGGTCCCGCAGCAGCAGGTGCAGCACGTCGGGAAGCGTTTAAGCATCTGACGCACCGCCAACGCGCTGCTGCTGCTCGAGATGGAAAAATTTAAGTTTTGCTGCTGGACGCGCCGCATCAACCAATCAGAGAAGCTGATCTGGGAGCTGACAGCGAGACAGACACAGCGCTCTGATGACATATGATATTAAAGGAAAAAGGCTGGATGGATGAGATGATGAAAGCGTGGCAGAGGCAGGTGTATGTGAGGAGAACAGGTGTTTTTTTCCACGCATCACCATCGCAGTTAATCTGTGACTCCGTGCGTGCCCATCTCACAGCTGATGAGAAAAAGATGGTGAATCAAATAAACGCTGTGCTCGCCGTTATCTCGGGGGTCTGTCAAAGGAACTTCAACCGCTCGACATCGGTGTGAAGCGGCCGTTCAAAGTAAGGCTGCGAGCGGCGTGGGAGCGATGGATGACAGACGGAGACCACAGTTTCAGGATAAGTGGAAGGCAGCGCCGGGCAGCGAAGAAGGGGAAATTGGCATGTCTGATTTAGCGCAGCTGTTTAATTCAGAAACAGAGGATGATGACTTTGATGGGTTTGATTAATACTTTGTAATAAATACATGAATAAAGCACAATCATACTCAGTTTTGCTCCCGCTCTATTTTTCTACCTGAAAACTTAATTCAACAGCAGCCTCTGGGCGGGTCTCCTCCTCTTCACCGCAGTGGCTGGCAGGTGTTTTTTCATCTAAATAATCTAAATCTTGCAGCTATATTTGCTGTGATCAGTGGGAATAAAGTAGTTTTAATATATTTTTAAATGAGAAAGGCCACCTGAAAACTTAATAATTGCAGTCAGTTCATCCAGATTATCTATTTCTGTCGGAGGCGCTCAGACCCCCACATACCAGCGGTGCACCGACAGCAGAAATCCTTTCATCAGCAACTATAGGCCGGCCAGCCTCCAGGTTCACCGCGGCTGCTGGCAGGTGTTTTTCATCTAAATAATTTAAACTGCAGGCACCAGGATACCGGTAATAAAACTGAACATATTACGTCGGCAGGTTTCAGGATTTTAAGTTAATTTAGGAGTGACCACAGCGCTCTGTGTCATCTGCGATGTGTCTGTCTCATGGCCAGCTGCCAGGTTTGATTAATAGTTTGTAATAAATACATGAATAAAGCACAGTCATACTCAGTTTTGCCCCCGCTGTATTTTCAAATACGCAGTAAAGGTATTTAAAGGTAGTAGAGGACATGTACCTGTATATAAAAAACGCGCCCTATAGTCCGGTGCGCCTTATGTGTGTGTTAAATACAGAAATGGGACACATAACTGAGAGTGCGCCTTTTAGTACGGTGCACCTTATGGTCGTGAAAATACGGTATTAAAACTACTTTATTCCCACTGATCACAGCAAATATAGCTGCAAGGCAGAGAAAGGATAGTGAAGCTCCGCCCAACGCGCGTCAGACACACTTTTGCACCGCGCGGCCAGAGCAGCAAAGCTGCTTCAGCCGCGCGTCAGAACTAACTGGTACAAGCAGTAAAAATGAAAATCGCGTCCGGTGTGAAAGCAGCACTGCACAAAGATCGCCACTGTCTTCTTCTTCTTCTTCTTGTTTTACTGGCGACTTGCAACCAAATGGAGCATTACTTGATCTTATTTATGTTTCCTTAAATCCTTAGGTTTAGTCCAGTTTGTTGAAGATAAGATGACATGATTTTAAGTACTGTCTTTCTGGATTTATTGATCGCCACTGTGCTAGCAACGAGCATGCTTTTAACTGGGGGCGTGTAGCAGTTCTCGCCGTAAAGCAAGACTGACTCTCGCGAGACTTCTGAGCCTGTGGGTGCGGGTCGGTGCTCCTGCAATTGCAAGTGCGGTATTTCCCCCACAGACCACCAGGGCGGCCGAGAATACCTTTGTTCAACCTGAAATGACTCATTTAATCATCCAAAACGTTATGGAACACATTAATTAACTGAAAAATGTTGCATAGTGTGCCTTTAAGTATGTTTGACTCAGTGTCCCGCGACTCCCGCCCCCTCTGTTGTTTGATTGGATGTTGTCTTTAGTCGTCAGTTGGATTGGTTGAATTGTATGATTGACAGAATGAGAGAGGAATAATAGAAAGCTGGCTACGCTGAGTTAAAGGAAGAAAAAAAAAAAAAGACGGCTGCCAGTCCAGGGCGGGCACGGGCGCCTCCGTGGGCGGGCACGGCCCCACAATGCCCGCCCATGCCGCCGGGTCTGAGGTAGGTTAATGTTATGCAGATGTCTTAGGTTCTATCCAGAACTAAGCATCTCTCAAAAACCTGCATGACAGCTCTGTGCTTTTTCCATCAGTGCAAAGAGACAAAAGCGAATTAAACTCAAGGTTGTTTTTCTCAGTGTAAAACAAGCATTGTATGAATAAAAACATCATCCATAGAGAAATGAATTTCCTGCCATTGTTGCACAATGGAGCTGTTCCTGTGGTCCTCATATTTCCTTGTGACAATCTTTGGTGCATTGTTTTATACTATAAATAGAATAGTAAAACATTTTTCCTGTGCTGTAGATCTCTTCTTCTACTGTAATCGTTCGCATAGGGAACATGTTATAATGTTGTGAAACAGTTATGAAAGTCAATCTTTTCTTTTGTTTTTCCAAGTACATATCTAAAATTGGAAAAACTTTAAGTGACGCTATAGGGTGAATTATAGATGATAAGGGGAATTAAGACCAATACAAAAATCCCAGAAAAAATATATTTTTTGGCCAAAAACACCCTTTTCAAAAGGATTATCTGGATGGGAAGAACCATATAAAAAAAAAAAAACTCATGTGTAAGCTACAGCGACAGAATTAAAAAATGAGTGATCAAACGACCTAAATAAAAACCCATTTATTTTGTAAAGATGAAGTGACAATTATATTTTATTAAACTTTAATTCATTAATTTAATTAACAAAATATAACGATAACATAGGCCCACCACTTTAATTTTAATAACCTATTTTTAAACGATGAACCTCTTTATACCTTGCAAAAACAGAAAGATTTGAGAGCAAAATAAAAATTTGTCCCAAACTAAACATGAAGACATTTTATATAATGCAGACCTAACAACAAATGTAGGTTACATGAGAGATACCTAGACATACCATGCTAATGGGAGCAGTGGGCCTGATGGCTTCTACAGTTAGTCAAATCCGGGCTTAATGTCCATCAGAGCAAGACACGTCATTGTCCACATTCAAACGTGATCTGTGTTTAGTTTTCAGTACTTTTAAAGTGGAAAAGCCAGACTCACACAAGTAAGTGGTTGCAAATGGAAGGAGACATTTCAGAGCCCTTTAAGCTAGGGTGGGAAACTCTTGTCTTACATATAGCCAGAAAATATTATTTGTAAGCTTTAGGTGAATGGTTTTCATAATGCAGTTATACTCAGGAATATTTTAAAATTGTTTTAGATTTAATAAAAATAACTTAATGTATATTTTTTTTTTCTCCAGCTTCCCGTGGCCTGTTTTTATGAACCAGTTTTTTTTAGATGTTTTTGAAAAGAGTGTATGTTGTAAGTTCTCTGATGTTCCGGTGGTACAGAGTTCCACTCCTGAGCTGCTATGACTGCAAAGGTACTTTGGCTAAAGAACTTTAACGCAGAGGAACAACACAGTCTCCTCTGGCCGGCCCTCATGTTACTGTCAGTGTGTTCCTGATCTTTGCAAACTGACTAAGTGGAGGAGATGACGGACCATGGATCATTCTGTAAAACAGACGGAGGTTTGAATACTTGAAGACATTTTCCCAGCTTAAAAGCTTATTTTTAGTAAAATGGAGATATTTTGATTTTTTTTTTAATCCAAAATTGTGATTTTCTCTTTGTAAAGAGATTCTAAAGGTTTTAGTGTTGTTTTATTTGCATGTAACCAGGTTGTAAGACAGTAGGTGGGACAAACATACTGTACATGAACATTTTAGCTGCCTGGAGTGACAAGTGTGATCTTATGAAACAGAAATTTGCAATATTGAATTTGACTCACACTTTTATCTGGGATTTAAAATTTAGTTTAGAGTCTATTAGGATGCCTCGGTATTTGAATTCTGACACAACCTCAATTTTTTCCCCTGTTACTTAAATATTTCCCCCATGATTTGCACTGTTGGATTTAGAAAAGTACATTGAAACTGTTTTATTTACATAATTTTTTTTAAGCAGAGATGATTTAGCCATTCAGAGACATGGACAATAGGCTGTGTTAGTTTTTCAGCAGCTTTTTTTGTGTTTTTACCATGGGTATAAATTACAGTAACATCTGCATACATCTGGATACAGACATCTGAACAAACTGAAGGGAGGTCCTTTATATAGAGAGAAAATAACCGAGTCCCAAAGATAGAACTTTGAGGTACCCCTGTGGACATGACAAGATACGGTGAGAGATAATCACTGAACCTGACTAACTGTTAGCCATTTGAGATATGATTCTATCCATTTTATCACATCTGAGAAGTTAAAATTGCCTAAGTTTAGTTAATAATATTTCAAAGTTTACAGTGTCACAGGCTTTTCTTAGATCATGAAGCACAGCGCCAACCACACCACCTTTATCCAGTAAATCTTTGATACTTTCTATGAAAAATAAATTAGCAGTTCTCGTGGAGTGTTGAGTTCTGAAATCAGGGGGGATTCACCATTAGGAAATACTAGGCGGTTGCCTAGGGCCCCAAGTTCCTGGGGGCCGCATAAAACTCTATTTACATATATGGTTAATACAACTATTCCTTATTTGTGCACATTAGCAATGTTTTTGATAAAAAATCCTTGCTCTAAGATGCCATCAGAACGCTTATAATATTAACCCTCTGGTGCATAGTGGTCACTGTAGTGGACAGCTACTACAAAGTAAGTATCTCTTTAATTCTATGGTTTCTATAGTGAAACTACGGCTCTGTTCGAAAACCTAGGACGCATCCTTAGAAGACCTGATTTGAAGACCGATTACGTCATAGCGCGGCGCCGAGGTCTGGTCGGATTCCAAGAGTCCTCGTTATGCGGCCTTAAAATGCGTCCTTCTTTTTGCCCGATTTGAAGGACGGGTCTGATGTATCCTCGGTATTCTTGGATATCCCAGGAGTCATTGCGAGACCAAGCAAGCCATGATCAGAGTAAAGGTTACTTGGCGCCGAACAGTGGTGAAAATTGGAAGTTCAGTTTAATATAATACAAGTCATTTAATAGTTCCGTCTGAAATGAATGAAAATAGTTGTTTTAATGGTTACTGAGTCAGATATGTGGCGGTAATGTTTGATTTATCTAAAGGTTTTTATCTGTTACTGTGTAAATGAGTTTGGCTGTAATTTAAGGACAGATTCAAATATTTTTGCAGGGTGGGGACTATAAATCTGATAGGATTTTTATGTTTTTATTGCTGTTTTGCACAATATGCTTAACTTCGTATTTTTTGTTGTTGAATATTAGAGATTTTGCAGATATATTTTTTATAAATATATTGTTTAGATTTACTTATATCTTTCTACTTCTTTTATAGAATAGAAAATCCCTTTATTGTCCCACAATGGGCAAATTTACAGCAGCAGAAAGATTATTGAAAATGGTCACACAAATGTGGACCTTAGAAAAATGTCTAAGAATAACATAATAGGGAAGAGTTAAAATATAAACAATAAAATACTTTAAAGTGTTTTAACAATATAAAACTGGGGAATAAATAACCAATATGCAGCTATGGACATTTTTACAGTAATGGATATTAGAAAATAGCAGCAGCATCAGAGATGTGCAAAATGACAGCAGCATTTTATTTAACTGACTAAGGTTTCTATTACATTTGATTTTATTTGTTCCTGCTCCCGGTGGTTGGAACCTTTATTCCACTCTGGATTCTTGTGAGTGTAGTCTTTGTTCACTTCACAATAAAAAAGAAATAAATAAACAGTTTTGAAAACTTCTGTATTCATTCTTTTCCTGCTTTGTGTGTCAACGTTCACGGTTGCTAAGCAACAGAGCATACGGCGGTAAAACCCGCCGAAGGGTAGACCTGGTCGAATTCACAGCTTTAGCTCTTCCGGTCTCCTTATTTTCAAGGACTTCGAAGGATCCAGTCTAGGTAGACCGCGTCCTTGGAGGACCCGTCCTAGGTTTTCGAACAGAGCCTACATATTAGTGTCTAGAATGCTCTCTGCTGCTCCACTCCATTGAGGTAATTTTTGTGGTCAGTCATTGTAACTGCAAGTAAATTTTATCTGAATCCAAGATAACAATCAGCAACACCTGTCGACCAGTACTGGCATATTCTCTCAATCCACTTATTGTAAAAGAGCCCAACAGGTAAAAAAAAATATAATGATTTACAGTAACGTCTAAGGAAGGATATTATCAATTTAAAATATATATTTTTTTGTTTAATATGCAGCAAATTACGATTAACCATGTGTCCACTGAAGTGGACGTCATGCATCAGGCATTACATTTTTTCAATATAAGTCATATATTGCTTTACTGTGTACTGTAATGGTTTTGCTAATAATTCAGTGTTTTAACGTTATACATATAAGCTATTCATTTTAAATTTACATTTTAGTGTATTTTGTGTGTACTCTGCAGATTAGCTGTAGTTTGTGTGACTGTTTTGAATTGAAAAAGCTTCCTGGATGGGAAACGAAATGTCTTCAAACTTGGAAAATAAAGTCCAGTGGATTGTTTTTTGAACTATTGTTTTACCTTTTTTGAAATTACTATACCAATGATTTATATTTTAGACTTCAAACACAGTGAAGAATAAGGCAGCCAACAGGAAAGTGAGGGTGATGAGGGCCAGGATACAGAGGAAGGTCAGCATGATCAGGACGCTGAGGATGATGGGCACAGGGCACCTGACCGTACTGAAGCCCATAAATATATCTGGAAAATCCAAAACAATGACTTTGATGGAGATTTGCCTTCTTTTCTAGGAGAGTGTAAATTCATTGAATGTGGAGGGAAGAGATCCTATGGATTGTTTCAGACATCTGTTTCCAGCTCATCTGATTGATGACTTAGTGCAAAACACCAACTTGTATGCTCTCCAGAAAGGGAAATGAAATCTGACAGGAGATGAAATGCAAACATTTTTAGGGATCGACTTGATCATGGGGTACATTCGGTATTGAAGGGCAGGAATATACTTGTCAAGTGAAGATGGACTACGAATTGAAATAATTGGTAATGCCATGTCTGTGAACAGATATGAGCAAATCCTAAGGTACCTCCACTTTGTAAATAACTTTGCTTACCGCCCAGCAAACACATATAGGCTCCCCATTATAAGACCCTTCCTAAGTACACTTCAGGAGACATTCAAGGCAGCAGCAGATCCTGAGGAATTTCAGTCACTTCAGTAAGCTATGAGTGTCATTGGTTTCCTTATTCGGTTCTTAACATTGTGCCTTTATAATGTAAAAAATTAAACAAAACATGTTGAAATATTTTTCAAAGCATAAAATGAATCAATGGTCTGCATTTTTTACAACAGAATACTAGATCATTATTTTTTTTATAAATTCATATTATTTTATATTGAGTTCTCATGTGCGCTAGAGACTGACACGGGAGTGGATTTTCACTCCTGTCCCGTCCCACTCCCACAGAAAAAAATGGTGTCCTGTCCCGATCCCGGGCCAGAGTAGAAATCTAAATCCTGTCCCGTCCCACTCCTGGTGAAATTACTCCCACTCCCATCCCGCTCCCATTCAGAATGACTCCCGCTCCTGCACCACTCCCATTCTTGTTGTTTTTGAGCGCGGGTGAACAACTCAGAGCGGAAGTTACTATTGGTTTGCTCCCGCTCCCGTCTGCTCCCGTTAATGTTTAATCCTGTACCGTCCCAATCCCGTGATCGTTACTAATACTGACTCCCATCCCACGGGAATCCCGTGACCCATGGGATTCCCGAAAAAATGTCAGTCTCTAATGTGCGCATAGTCCACTCCAGTGGACATATCTGTAACTTCATGAAACAACAATATTTTTTGGAAAAAAAAGTTCAACATTTTTTTTCATGTCCTAAGAATAAGAAAAAGCCTTGAGAAAAAAATCTTGATCAAGGCTTTCATAATTCATGCATCAGAGGGCTAAGTGTGTCTAAGCCCCCCCCTTCAGTGTCCACCACATTGGATCGTACCATTTGCTGCAGATGTTCAGAAAGGTCCAAACAGACAGAAGCAAACCATTTGAAAACAAATGACACGAAGAGCAGTGTTGCAAACTTAGTGCTTTTGTCGCTATATTTAGCGACTTTTCAGACCCCTCTAGCACTTTTATATAAAAAAAAAAATGCCTAGTGTCAAATTTAGTGACTTTTTTCTGCTACTGGAGACTTTGGTGACAACATATAAAAGCACCGAACTCTGCTCTCCAGAGCAAGTCGATTCGTACCCCGCCTCCTGCTCTCCTCTATCTTGTGTCATGTCATGATTCATGCAGCTATTATTTCATACAAATGAAAAATGGAGAACAGATAAGCAGATCATGGCTTGTCTACAATGAAAATAAGGACTGTGTTATTTACTTTTGGTGTTGCCTCTTTGGAAATAGAAAGGAACGATCAGCTAAGTGAGCTTAGTGCTTGGAAGAAATCTTTCATTCCTTTTAAGACAGCTTGAAAAGTCAGCTGAGTACAAATGATGGAGAGGAAAACAACAAGAAAAGGGACAAGAAGAAAGGGACAAAACATGGAACAAATAATGTATGTCTATTCTATTAAAATTTTGTATCTGTATAATTGGTCTGTTTCCTAAATTTGCCCCTGTCTGAAACCAAATTGCATTGAATGAAGGGGAAATGTTTGGTATTTAAATGTGTTTTTATTTGTTGTTTTTGTTGTAGTCTCAGAGTCCAGTGGATGTAAACAAGATGTCAGCTAGCTGTGCACAGTTCTGATAAGTGATGACGGCAGGAAAACAGACCAAATGACAGAGGAATACCACCCTGCAGAAAAACATAAACATGTTTTCTTTCTAGCCTGCTGTCATCTGCTGACTGGTCCTCAGGCTTTGAGAAAACATGCATGTGACGGACTTGCAATGTGTGTTTGGTTTGTGATTGTTTAAATGCAGCTTTAAACCTCTGGAGGATTTGCTTTCTGAGAAAATAAACAACAAAAACAATACAACTTTAAAAATTTATTGCAATAAAATACATTTTGAGTTGAGGTATTGTGATGTAGTTAACAGTTCTAGGCTGTGTGGTGGTGCAGTTCCTATTATTGATGCTTTGGTGTAAAAAGGCTGGTAATTTAAATCCTGTGGGAATGTTGCGGCATGGTCTTTATATGCTTTCTCTTTGTATGTGTCTGTTCCTTTGTTTAGACACTCAGGCTTCTTTCAGCAGTGAAAAAAAATGCATGAAAGTTGAACTGTTTTTTTTTTTTTTTTTTGCCATTACTGTAGGTGTAGATAAGCATTGTCGTGCATCTCTTTAATTTAATTTTTCAAAAACAAATAAAGATCTCAAAATGAGCTGAGAAGATAACCCTTATCAGAGCCATTAAAGGTCCCATATTGTGCAAAACACACATTGCAAACATTTTGTAATAGTTATAGGTATCCTGCAACCTGTGTAGGAGTTTCGCCAATAAAAATAAAAAATGTCTTTCTCAACTAAGCTAAGGTATTGTCCAGTAGCTTTTACATGTATCTCATCTCCAAACAGATGAATCAAATGCAAATGTAATCATGTCCGCAAACTTTAAAAGCAGCAAACTTGATAAAAATGTGCAGCTTTTTATGAAATAACCAGGTAAACATATTTATTGTGCAAATTTAGGAGGAGCTTCCAAACACACCACATAAAATTTTCCACATATGTGATGTTTGCAGAGATTTATTATGTTTGTGGTGAAGTAAATAATTTCCTGCATATTAGATGGTGCAACAAATGATTGTTGTTGTATTTATTGTTTAATTTGTGTTGCCTACCGGTACTAACTTGAATTAATAACCATTTTTTTTATTTTCTATTCCCACTGAAAAGTAATAATCCCAAACACCAGACGTCATTTAGATCTGGTTGGTCCATCAGTCAGAAATAGTTGTTGATAACTGGGATGTGTTTGGGAAGGAAACTTGTTTAGACCCGCCTGTATTCGCGATCTCGACCTTTGGTCATTACAAGCAAATTGGAATTTTGCAAAGAATTCAGAGAAACTAATATAATATTTCCTAGCTGCTGGTTGCATATTCTGCCAATAAACCTTACAAGCATTTAAGCAGACGAAGGAATAAAACTACAATAAATGCCACAAATGTTAGGTTTAAAATTGAAAAGCTGCTTGGTATTATATATTTTTCAGACATCTAGATTAAGATTCTTCAACAAATTTTGATCACAGCTGTTTTAAAAGTGAGGTGCAGCACAGCCACAATAATAATTTAAAAAAACGAAAGGGCATAATTTAAAGGTATCAAGCCAGGTTTCTACCAGAGAAGCACAATTCAAGACTTTGAAATAATCTAGGCTGACTGGAGATCCTGAGGACACATCTAGCATAACAAATGTACCAGTGGTAAAACCACAAAACTGCTAGTCTTCAGTTGCAGTTAGTTATTCAAACAAATCTGCAAAGCCTTTGCAAAATGTAGTAGATGACAGTCTGTGTAGTAAAGGAGGGAGCTGCCTGTCTGTCAGCAATACTAAAAACTTAAGTTATTTTTGAGTTTTGGTTATTAGTCTCAGAAAACTTACTTTACCCTTTTTATGTATACGCATTATTTTCCAATACACATCAAAGCAAAGACGAAAGTCATCTGACACTGGAAAGAAAGAGATATTGATCTCAATCATGGTTATGTAACAAGACCTCTGAGGAACCGGGATTCAGTCAGACACAGACTGCGTTTAAAAGACAGTTTGTAAACAGTGTTCTAGAATATTGTCAGGTGGATTGTTAGCCAACTTCAGCAGAAAAAGTATGAATTAACCAGTTGGTGGCAGGCAGAACAGAACCTGCTGGCGGTAGGTTGAACTGGCTGTTTAAAGACCTGATGTCATGACTCTGCACTTTTTGGTTCTGTTTAACTTTTCTTTTTGAGTCTTCAGGTAACCTTTGATTTATCTCATTCTGTGTTTTCTAGCTAATTGGTTTCATTTCCATTGTATGTCATTCTAGTTGTTTTCTGGTTGTATTTGAGTTCTTAAGTATTTCTTGTTTATTTTCTCTTGCCCCCTTGTGTCAGTCTCCTTTCCTCTAGCTCCCTTCTAGTTCCTGCTGTCCACACCTGCTCCCAATTAGTTGATTACTCAGTTGTTTGTTCTTTTTGGCATTTAAACTCCTCCTCTGCAGTTACTGTATGCTGGATTTTCTAAATTCCCTACTTAGCCCATGTGTTCTCCTTTGTTCTTGTTCCTTGATGGTTATTTTTTAGATTTATGTTTCTGTTGCCACTACCCATTAAATCTGCAAAAAAAAAAAAAAAAACACCTCAACTTCCGTCTCTGCATTTGGGTCCTCTTCAAATCTCCCCCCAACCTGACACCGGAGAAGGCAGAAATGGCTATACAGAGTGGAGGCAGGCTATGAGGAGACTGGATGAAGGCTGACAGACTGGAGGCAGGCTTTGGACCGACTGGTTGCCAGAAGAACAAACTGGTGACAAATAGAAACAGTTCAGAACATGAGCACAGTCAGAAGCTGATAAGAATCCAGTAAGGGCAGGCCAAGCAAAGGAAAGCACTAAAGCAGGATGTGCAGACTGACACTGAAGTGTACCACATATGGGCATGGAGAAGACATTCTGGCAGGGAATGACTGAGAGACACAGGTGTGAATAGGCAGGAAATATATGCAGAATCAGGTGCATCTGCTCACTCTAAGTAGCAGAGTAAAGCAGAGCAGGGAAAGCCCCCCCCCCAAAAAAAAAGTAAAAAAAAAAAAAAAAACAAGACGGCTTGAATATTTCATGTCAACCTGGCTTGCCATATGGTAGTTCTGTCACCCTGAACAGAAGATTATTTGCATGACTGCTCATTGAATGATGAGGTGGAAATAATATTAATCAGCTCCTTTGCCATCTAACAAATCCTGTCTCCACATATGTGAGCTTTTTATTTACTTTAGAAATTTATTTAATTTAGAAAATAAAAAAAACAAGAAATCTCTTATTTCATCGTCTACGTAAACCAGACTGAGAAAGAAGTGACAGGGTGCAACAGCAAACAAAAAAACGTAATTGATTTATTTCCTCACATTGTTACACTTTAATCCAATTTCTGGCTTATTATTGATTTGTAGAAAGGTACCATTTACTGACTCTTGTACCTTTCTGTTTAATTTAGCTCTGCAGCTGATTAAATGCTGCTCTGTATGACTTATGAATATCTTCCACATATTTGGTTCTAAAACCATATGTTACAGTTAAATGCTATATGCTAAAACACTGTATAAAACATATTGTACTTGCTATAAACCATATTTTTCTTGTTTTTTGTTTATTATTGTGTCATTTAAACCAAGTATATAGAAAAATCAAGTGCAGTCAGATTAACACAAATGTGTGTGAAAGTCCTTTTGAAAAGTACAGAGCGATATTGCAGCATGAAATGAGAAATTACTGTGTTGAAAGTTTCCAACACAGCCTGAACATCCACTTTGATGTGGGTGGGAGTTAAAAATGGATGAGCTCCCAGTCAGATACAGTATTTCCTAAGGAGAGTAACACAAAAACTCTACCCTTCTGAGCTGCTCATCATTATGCAGCTACCTGTCCTGTCTTCCATGCGTCCTCTTATCTTCTCTGAGGAGCTCTCTTGGTTGACATACAACACTGAACAGAAACTAGAGAGGTACAGCGAAGGGGAAAAAAAGAAAAGTGTGTGTGTTTTGTGTGTGATCCTAATTAATTAGAACCTGCTGTGTGCTGCTGGTTTCAGATTGGCTGCAGACTGACACACCGGAGGCTTTTTCTTCTGGGCGGAAGGAGGAACCATCCCACAGAGATTTGAAATGTGAAAGCTGCTGCAGAGAGGAGACTGTCCTGTCAAGGCGAAGAAATTCTCAGAGATGCACAGGATCTGAAGCACAGCTCTCCCCTGAAGGTGTTCAGCAGACCGCAGCTTGAGAAAATAGGACATGTAGAAAAAAAAAAAACGTATCGCACATCCTGACCTTGCGATGACACAGATTCTTTGTTGTGCGATGGAGTTTATCACAGGAAACTCATGCATATAATGTAGCTATCAAAGAAGAACTGGACAAAGTTTGCAAACATTTATTTACAGAAACAAGCAAGTTGAAATGATCATGGCACATTTGTGTAAACGTACATTTCATATCAATTTTGAATTAACGAAACAAGCATGTACTGAACTGCAATATACGGAGTGGTTATGTTGTGTTTTCATTTTGTTTTTTCTGATTAACCAGATGAGTTTCTATAAAAAAATTTATCTGGTCCACAGTAAAAAAGTAGCATAACACAATCTCAATAGCTTATTATAATGCTGTTGTATATAAACAAACTCATTTAAACTCACTTGCTTCCCCTTACAAATGCACATAAAAATATATCATAACATATGGATGGTAAGCTTATAAAGATGATCAAAGGTAAAGTTCCACCTTCTTAGCCTCCTTTATGAACACTGAGGTCTGGGTCATTTCTGTCACCCCAGTATTTAATTGGTGGCTATTCTGATATCAATTTGAAAAATTACAAGATCTGTCCCTAAGAATTTAGGTTTCATATAAGAAATAGGAAAAGATGCAATAATATAGGTGATTCCTCTTGCTCTGATTCTCTGGTCGCTTGATACGGTAAGAACGTAGCAAGCTTTGTACAAAAAAAATGACAATAAAGTAATCGAATTCAAATGGGAAAGTAAATAAGCAACCATTTCCTAACATCTGATAATGTATACACAGTAAAGTATGTGCAAAGAATACTAATTCATTCCTACAAAATACTGATGTTTGGTCAGGAAGTACTTAAACCTCATGCTCTACTTGAGAAGTCTTCTTTTTGCAGGGCTGTAGTTGCTGTAACGTTTGGGTGAGACATCAGCAACTTATTGTAATAAAGTGTTAAACATCTATTTCAGTAATAGTCTAAATGTGGGACATTTGGAAAAGATAAAGAATAGAATAAGACAGTCACATTGGACATCACTTTCCAAAACACTAAAACAAAACATGAAATACCTGAGCGAGTGTCCTGTTCGCCTCCTGTCCATGTCTTCTTACCACATTTATACAATTAAGTACTTTATGCTCGCAAATCAGTATTTCATTGGGAAAAAATGTGTATTGTTTCCGTATGTCAATTCTCAGGTGCTGTGTGGATTACAGTTTTGTTTTTATTCTTAAGTTGATGCTGTTCTGAAACATCTCAGGACAAAGAATCTGTTTATTACTACTGAACATCATACATGTAGCAGGACACACCTACACTGTTTATACAGGCCTATTGTTGTCTGAATCAACGTCCTGTCCTCTTCCTGGCATCTAAGCTGCTCCTTTGATGTCGCACCAGTAATCAGGGTGTTTTATGTGTTGCTTATACAGTATACATCCATAGTAGTGGATGGAACGGAGTGGCAGCCTAGTGGTTAGAGCATAGAGCTTGAAATCCTGAGATTCTGAGTTTGAGCCCCCTCCTACAGACGGCCACTCTGGGTCTCTGAGCAAGAACCCTAACCCCACAATGCACCCCACGATGGAGCCCACTGCTCCCCAAGAGGGTGGGTTTAATGCAGAGGTAAATTTCACCAATGTGAGATCAATTCAATTCTATTATTATTAATTATTATTATAAACTAAACAGCCTGGTTTTCTGGGCTTTCTTAATTACTATGGGAACATGCATATAGCATTATTTCAGTTATCCTAACTAATCTTAAACTAAAAATATTATGAATCGTCAGACATTGGGAAGAAAAGTTGTGTTTTTTATACAGATGTTGCTTAGCTGTTTATGGTGCTATTCTACAAAAAAGCCAAAATTAAGGCACCACGAAAAACAAGTAAATTTTTTATTCAATAAATGGAATCCAATTAAATTTAGATTTAAATCAATCCATTTAAGTCCTAAACAATTCAGTTATTGAGAAACAAATATTACCTGAGAAGAGCTGGGTAAAATGATATTAAACAACCAATCGAACAAAGTTAACGCTTCAGATAGTACATAAAAAATACCCTAAACGTTCCACCTTGGATAGCAAAGAAAATATAAAACCTCTTCCTGTGTTTTTATTTGCTAAGTAACTAACCTTAAGATTCTTGTTATAGTTTGTGTTTCTGGGTTTAAAGAAAATCAATACCTGTAACAACAAATATTTCCCACAGTATTTTGGATTAAGAGCAATTACTGAGTCATGGAAGTGATTTTAAAACCAGATAAGACCAACTAAGATTTTAAATCTAATTTCTAAGGCTGACCTGGAAAAATACACACCGATTGATGCTTGCGGCTGGAGGCCTCTGAGGTTGTGTTTTTGTTTATTTTCTGTATTTCTAAAGTTTTCATCATAATCCATAGTGTCTTCTTTGCACATTGGTGATCAGATTTCAGTATTTCTTCACCAAATTTCTTTAAAACTATTTTATATGCACTGATAACCTGCAGTGGTCCTGGCAGAAACACAACTCTATAAGCAGACGGGGTTTAATCACTGGGGTCTGGATTCTATTAAAGCAATTGCGAAAAAGCATTTGACCTCCATCTGAGGAGCTGCAAAAGCTGAGGCTCTCATTATGTGAGAAAATTACCCAAGTGCACGGTCCACTTATTTTTTCAGTTCTTAACTGCATCTCTCAGGCTATTATATATATATATTTATATGTATAGATGCACTGCTCATTTTGCAAGTGAATGATTTTGGAGAAAGCCTCTTGAATATAACTGCTTAATCTGTTCCAGATATAAAAATTATGTTATCGGGAAGTTAATATAAGCAGTTTTCTGTGGACAGTATAAGTAAAATAAAAGGGAATTTTGACACAAATGCATTAATCATTGCTGATTAAGTTATTGGATAAACAGATGAATTTAGAAAATAAACTAAATTCTCTCTCTGACCCTGCTTTTTGCACGGCATGTTGTAGCCTAAAAGGCTATTTTACAGCCCATGTGAGAGAATAACACCATGTTATAAGAGAAAGTTAAAAAGGTAAATAAACCCAGGATTATTGAATGTGCAGAAGAAGGAATCTGGATTTAAGATGAATTACAGACCCCCTGAGAAGAATAATCAAAATTCTGAATGCAAACAACACCTGGAGCTGTCAGAAAATCCTACATTTAATTTCCCTTTGGGATTAATAAAATATTTTTTTAAGCATTTGAAGGCTGACAGTCAAAGCAATTAATGACCAGAAGGGAAGCATAAAGAACAGAAACAGATCAAAGGTGCTCCTCGAACCTGTGGATACCCAAACTGGGCGTTTGTTAAATCAGCAAGGAAATCCAAAAGACCGCTCAGCAGAACATAACGGTGAGAAGATTAAATGCAAAACATGCAAAAACATCGCCAACCCATATGTTGCTAGAGTCTCTGAAAAACTCAAGAGGACTTTCTCCAAATACAAAATCCCAGTACATTTCAAATCAAACAAGAGCCTTAAACAGAGGCAAGTGCATCCTAAGGACAAAACCCTCACACCAAATATGAGCATAGTGGTGTATACAGTTCAATGTAGTGAGGAATGCTCTGATCTTTATATTGGAGAAACCAAACGACCTGTCCACAGACACATGGGTCAACACAGAAGAGCGACCATCGGACAAGACTCTGCGGTACATCTAAACCTTATAGACTGTTGTGCCATATGCCATGATCATGGTTTTTGGACATTGGGAACCAGTTTCCATATTTCATCTTGACAAGATGACCAGAGAAAAGGACAGATTTGGCTCATAAACAGCTGTAAGACCTGCAAGGACAGAGGACATTCTTTTGAGGACCAGAATGTTCACATTTTGGACAGAGAGGATAGGTGGTTTGAGAGGGGTGTGAAGGAAGCCATCTGTGTTAGGAAGAAAAGAACAAGAGGGGGTGGACGATTGAGTTGATTCCTTTCCCCAACATTGTCACCCCTACCCCATTATAGGTGACCGGAGCACCTCTCCTCTTCAGCCTGGCCAACAACTCCCTTTAACAACCCCCCTTTCAGAGACATATTTAAATTTCTGGTATAACAGGCTAACAAAGAAACAAAATGACCCCCCATCCAAAGTGGTAACCCGCTCATTAGGTTCAATTTGTATATTTCTAAGCCAAAACAAGGCTTTACATTGGTCCACTCTATAAAGCATTGAACTCAATGCTATTTCTGACATTTTGAATTGAAAAACCTTCCTGGATGGGAAGCGAAATGTCTTCAAAATTGGAAACAAAGTCCAGTGGATTGTTTTTAACTTTTTCTGTAATCCATGATCACTTTGTGAGAATGGAAGGCCATTAAAAAAATAGACTCTGAATCTAATATCAAAAACTTGTTATTTGTTGCATCTTAATAATTGGTCCAATAAGTTATGGGTTTAGACATAATAATTACTTGGGGTGTTTTGGTATGTAAACCCTCATTATTGTACCATCACCTGCAGTAGCGCTGCTATTTAACACGGCCGTTGGTGCCATCTAGTGGAGTGTACGGAATCACACATTCGCTCCCGCCTGAATCCTGTAACTATGTCTGTATGATGCAGGCATCCTCAAATAGCCCAAAAAATAAAAACAACGTGCGTCAAAGTCCACTTCCGGCTGGGTGACGCGTGTGAAAACATCGGTGAAAGTTATTAAAGAGGACTGGGAAATGTTTTAATTTGGTTCAAATACCCCTTTGTATGTAGTCTAAACCTACACTGAAAAAAGTAATGCAATTTTTTTGTGCCATTTACTTAATTATATTTAGTTACTTTAACACAATTGTTTCATGTTAGCAGGGTAGGACATAAAACAATTGTGTCAAAGGAACTAAATATGATTAAGTAAATGCCAAAAGTGGTTGCATTATCTTTTTCAGTGTAAAAACAAACCATTTGGATAGAAAGTTTGATGATAAGGTGCTTTTCGTGTTCAGCTGCCTTTAAGAGTCCAATCCAAATACTTGGATTGAAAAGTCCCTTATTTAATTTAAATTAGAATAATTAGGCTATATGTATGGTTTTTGTTATTGCTTTTTGTTTTCCTGCATTTGATGAACTGTTTTTGTGCTGAATAAACATGTAGCGCCCTCTTTACTGCATAAAAGAAATGCCTTAATTGTAAATGGGATTGGTTTGTGTTTTTATCAGAGTCATAGAGGCGGGAGAGGGGCAACACACACATGCAGTGTCTCTGCTGTGACTGTATCACTTCAGATGCTCAGATAGAATTAAAAAAAAATCTGCGCTCCACCGCCTTGTCACCAGTGTTGTGCGCATTTTTCCTCTCCCGCAGCATGGTGCTCGGACTCAGACGCTCAGCGCCTCATCTTTCTTGGAAGACTTAAATAAACCAGCAGAAAGCTTTCCGCACCACCTGTTTCCTACCTTCAGAGACAAGGTAAGACATTCTGGAGGCAGGATTTAGATTTTTTTTTTCTTCTTTTCGCTGATCAAGAGAGAGAGAAAAAAAAGCAAATACGGCTGTTTGCCCAGATTAGAAGTGAGAAAAACAAACATCCAAGATGAGTTTGTGAAGACTTGGCACATGCCAAATGCCTGCAGGCTTTATAGTGCATGTTTTCCAGGTTTTTTTTTTTCTTTTTCCTCCTCCTGTTTAAGGTCTCTTTCTCTTCTCAAGTTCAATGCGCGTTGGCGGTTGTTGTTTAACGTAGTTTCCGGTCAGCAGGGGACGTCTTGGTAAACAATGCAGCTCAGTTGGATTCGTGCGTAATTGCGGTCCTATTATATAATTTGCCAATTAACTAATTTGACATTTCCATCACATGAGCCCATGATAGTCAGGGCTTCATTTGGCTCGCAAAATGTTTTTGAATCAGAAAGATTTAAAGAAGGATGAAAAAAAAAGAATACTAATTGTATTAAGTCTCTATGAGAAATGTTTTCCCTATTAACCACTTTTATTTGTCAGAGCCGCACCTTCACCAGGAAGGCCAGTGATCAATTATCCACTCAGACCTGCTTTTTCACAGGCTCATCATCACTTGTCTCCCCTCTGAGGGCACATTAAATGTAATCTCATACCAGTGGACTGTTACATAACTTTAAAACTGAAGTGCCATTCTCCCTGCGTGGGAGTAGATGTGATTTTCCCACTTCCTTGCTGTTGTTTTGCTTGTTAATTGAGTGAAGAGTTAAGCTGACTTTTTTATGATGGCTGCAGCTTTTGTTGAAGCTTTTTTTCCTAAAATGTCTTTCTATGTATATGGGTATGCAGATGAAGCACTTAACAGAGGAGTGGTTGTTTAGATAATGCATGCCTACCTACGTGAATTCTGCAGCTGCTGTTGCATGTTAATGCTGAAGGTGGCATGACCAAATGTGCGTTTATTTCTGTTTGGAGCATGGTGGGGGGGCTGCATTCTGCCCTGTGTTGTGTAGGAGAGGTGTGATCATAGAGTTCCCAAGCATGACGCGTGAGAGCTGTTTGGACATAGTTCAAGCCTTTTCAGAGCAGCCTGTCCTGGGTGCTGGAAGTGTTGCCTATAAGCATATTACTGTAACCTGAGACCTGTTTAGGTCTCTCTCCTATCAACACATACAAAACACAACGGAATCCAAAATTAGACTTCTTTAGATCAACAAACTTCTTGCAACTTCATGAGACGAAAGAGCAATAATCAGCTAAAATCTGAAACTTTGTCACTATTACAAACCAACTGAGACCATTTAAACTGACAACAGAGGATAAGTGGCTAAAGGACCAGTGGTCACTTTAGAGGAGCTGCATCAATCCAAAGCTCAGTGTGAGATTCAGTTGGCAGGCCAAGGTCTATTCCAGCTTATTACTGGAATAGACCTCAGACATATGACCAGAGCTACATTGAAAAGCGTAATTCATGAGGATGGCCTAGTCAAAGTACAGACCTAAATATTCATTTAGAATCTATGGCAAGACAAGGGAATTGATGTTCATAGACTTTAAGCTCCCTATTTGGATTAATAAAGTATTTTAGAATTAAATTTAATTATTCAAAAAATGAACATAGATTACAACATGTATTTCCTTTACATGCTATGTTTGTAGAGAGTACAGAGAACTAGAAAATTTCTAAAGAAATTTTGAGGGGGGCCACCTACTGCCCGTCTGGGTAACTGGGCCAATACGGCCCTGGCAAGTGACGTCGGGGCTCCCCAGACCAACTGCTTACGCCTTTGAGGGCTGCTGAGGAAGGAAAGAGGGCTAGGTCATGGGCAAAGAGAGCTGTGTGCCACTTGTGCTGAAATCTGGCAAATAGACGTGCAGAGCATATGATGCACAAGGGTAATATGGTTTGTCCATATTGAACCGCAGTGGGTAAAGCGCAGTTGGCGGGCTCCGCCCGCCTGCTAGGAGCCCTTGCAGCGATGAAAAAAATCACCAATGGCGGGCTCTGCCCGCCTGCTAAGAGCCATTGCAGTGATGAAATCACCATTGGCGGGCTTCGCCCGCCTTCTAATGCTGCGTTCACACCGGGGGCAGCTGGCGCGACAGAAGCAGCGAGTTTACATGCAAAGTCAATGGTTGACGCGCGTCAAGGCGCAGCAAAAAGTCCCGCGGCGCGTTTCGAGCAGCAAGCGCAGCGCGTCTGAGCAGCCGAAGCAGCGCGTCGGGCGCGTTTTGGCATCTGACGCGCGCGACGCGCCGCAAACGCGCTGCTGCTCGAGATGGAAAAATTGAATTTTTGCTGCTCGACGCGCCGCGTCAACCAATCAGAGAAGCTGATCTGGGAGCTGGCTGGGAGAGAGACACAGCGCTGATGACACAGACCGCTCTGATTACTCCCCTTAAACAGTTTATTAACGCATAATTAACTTAAAATATATACATCTGCCGGCAGAATATGTTCGCTTTTATTATCCTGATGCCTGCAGATCGGATTATTTAGATGAAAAACACCTACCAGCCGCCGCGGTAAACCGTGTAGAGGCGACCCAGCCAGAGGCTGCTGATGAATGGATTCCTTCTGTCGGAGCACCGCCGGTATGTGGGGGTCTGAGCGGCTCCGACAGAAATAATATTGGGAGGCAGGATTGTAATCTGGATGAACTGACTGCACTGATGAAGTTTTCAGGTGTATTTTCTCACTTAAAAACATATTAAAACTACTTTATTCCCACTGATCACAGCAAATATAGCTGCAAGGCAGAGAAAGGATAGTGAAGCTCCGCCCAACGCGCGTCAGAGCCACTTTTGGACCGCGCAGCCAGAGCAGCAAAGCTGCATCAGACGCGCGTCAGAATTCACTGGTACAAGCAGCAAAAATGAAGCAGCAGACGCGATTTTGCTGCTTTTGCTGCCCCCGGTCTGAACGTAGCATTAGAGCCATTGCAGTGATGAAATCACCAATGGCGGGCTCCGCCCGCATGCTCAGAGCCATTGCAGTGATGAAATTACTAATGGCTATGAGCAATATGCCAGAATGTATGAGTGTGTATAAGGAAGAGGCTTTTATTCTGTAGAGTCCCTGGAGTCTTATTTTGAAAGTCTATCAGTGTTGAGTGGCAAGGGAAGTGTCATGGACAGCAGTCATATAGTATCCATTTCCCAATGTTAAATCAGTGCTTTCACCCTCCATTAGATTAATATGTGCTGTTTAAAACAGCAGAGGTAAAATCTCTTTGAAGCACGGTTACCTTGACAACGCTTAACGAGCCTGTCAGTGACAGAGAGAAAAGCGCAGCGCTGTCGTTCCTTCGCTCTCAGGCTTTTTTGAATGGGAGGAACAGCTCCGAACAAACGACTGCTGAGCAAAAACCGTATGAGTTATTCAAAAAATTTCTTCACCGTGAGCATCAGCAATCCTTCGACTCCAACTATGCCAACTTTGGTGTATGTGTGTCATTCAGAACAATATTTATGACGAGTTTAAAACACATACTGTCATTCGTTTTTCTCCCCTCTTCTGCTCCAAAACCAATGGAAAAATGCTCTGATTCTCATCGACTTTAGGTCAGTCTGGAGGGTTTTTAAGGAAAAGTATTAATCCTACGGTAATTCGGAAGACATTGTGTGAGTCCAGAGGTTTCAGCCTACAAACTGACCAAAAATGGTGACTGTAGCTCCAAATATGTGGCCGTGAGGCAAGAACAAAATGTTTTATCTTAAAAAAACGGCCGCCTCACACTAAGATGTCAGCAGCTGCACTGAGGCAGGCTGATGCAGAAGCTAACTGTCAGCTAGCTTCCAGGTGCTCCCCCTCCAAACAAACGACTGCTGAGCAAAAACCATAAAAGGTATTTGAAAAATTCTTTCAGTGAAAGAAACATCTATCCTTTGTCTCAGACTGGGGTAACTTTCATGTTTGTAGGTCTTTCACAACCCAAAACGAAGCACAAACAAAATGGCTGACCCCACCTGCTCCTCCCTTTGTTTTAACTGCAGCATCACACTGTCACTCACCTTTAAGCTGCTAAAGCACCCCTCCGAACAAACGACTGCTGAGTAAAAACCGTAAAAGGTATCTGAAAAATTATTTTTATCTAAGCGACAGCTATATCTTGTCTTCAATTGGAGTAACTTTCATGGCTGTAGGTCATCTACAACCTGAATGGGAAGAGAAAGAAAAAGAAAAAAGTTTCATCACACCAGAGCTTCTAATTGAGCTAGCTGCAGCAGGTCACTCACCTAGCTTTCTGGTGCTTAAAATGTCCTCCGAACAAACGACTGCTGAGCAAAAACCGTATGAGTTATTCAAAAACTTTTTTCACCGTGAGCGTCAGCCACCCCCCCAAAAA